>NC_053023.1:731569534-731804445 GCF_003073215.2 Triticum urartu | reverse complement strand
ATGACACAATTCTGGTACCTCGACGACCAATCAGCTAACCGCGAAGTAGAAGGCGCGTTGTCTCGGATGACCAGTTTTCTCTACACCAAAGATGATAAAGATGATAGACCCTTCACTGGTTGGGTGTATGCGCCAACAGCATTAATCATCTTCCGTACTCTCTCCCGTGGGTGTACACAAGTATTACCTTATGCAACGTTAGTCACAGCCATCTGCCTGGTACACACCAGTAGCTACAAAGAAGCTTATAGCAGTGAAGATACCTGGGTTACACTTGTGTTGTTGTACGGTACTCTTCTGCTGGAGCTCGTTTACCAGCGTGTGCAATCAACTTTCCATGACAAGTTCTCTGGCAGAATTCTCCAACGTAGTCTTATTGGATTATTAGCCCGTAACAAATGGCACTCAAGGATGAGGAGGATCGCAGGATGGTTACAATGCAAGGACTTCCTCAACGATTGCTGGCACATGGAGCCTAGCTATTCGTGTGAGGCGATAACATCATTGGTTCGTCGCCATGTTGAATCCGGGTGGAGGAGGGGCATGGTGGACGCCAAATCATATATGAGGTTTAATGATACCAGGGGTGAGTCAGGGCCGTATCCGAGAAAATGGAGGCCCGGTGCGAAATAAAAATTGAGGCCCTCGACGTAACAAATAGCAATTAGAAAACAAAATTTTCTACACTAAAAATAGACTTTGTTATATATATCATCCTTCTGACATGTTTTAGTACTCATCCTATGATCGCCAGGAACCTCATGAGCACTACTAGTATGTAAACCTTGATTTTTCTGAAGAAACATTCGACTCTTTTACTAAACACTTATCATGAACGTCTTTTTGATGTCGAGTGAGTTTTTCAATATTTTTCCTTTTCTTGTGTTTTCATGTCGCAACTCAAATTTTCTAATTCTAGAACGGGAGGAAATCAGAAAAAAAAAACTAAGAAGCAAATATCATGCACTAAAAACTAAACATAGAAACAAAGAGGGATGAATTAGCCTTTCGTTAACTTGGGAAGAGAACCATGTGGTGGCACCATGTGTGGCTTTGATAGTCCGCTTGATCTTCTTGATGAATTGGTGATCTAGCACTCTTGCCCTCACAGGTCCAGCGACAAGCAACAAGAGGATTGAAAGTAGTAGATGAGAGATTTGAGAAATTGAGTTAGGAAAAGAAGACACCGGAATAAATAGATGGACGATGATGGAGCTGCCATACTACTAAAACTACAGATTGAAGAAGACACCGAATAAATTGCATCAGAAGACTGTTTTGGGGAGAATGCGAATGAATTAATCTACAGGAGTAGAATCGGGAGCTGCTATAGGACCATGGGAAGACGCACTAAGAGAAAGAGATCAGAGAGAGAAGAGGAGGAGCCGTGCGTGAGATACGGTCTTGAGAGTAATTTGTTGTGGATTCCTACGTACTTAGTGTTTACTCGATTAATTGACTAATCATGGCTTTTTATGGGAGAATTAGCCACGGCTAAACTGGTCATTAGTTAGAAAATTGGGGCCCTGCTAAATTGGGGGCCCTGTTCGGTCGAACACCCTGCACATGGGTGCAGTACGGGCCTGGGGTGAGTGGATATTCGCGAGCAAGCGATGCTTCCAACGACTGAGTTGGAGCATACGAAGGCCATTTGATGAGAGCATTATTATCTGGCACCTGGCCACAGATCTATGTTTTCACCATAAGGCCCTTTCTCCTGATGATCATCCACATGCCCGCCGGTGCAAAGAAATGTCCAACTACATGATGCATCTGTTTTTTGAAAATCCTGAGATGCTAATGCCAGGCAGCAGAAAGATTTTGTTGGTGAGGGCCTACGATGAGCTCGAGGACATCATCGGCAGTGGGGAGACACCTAAGGATGACAGAGAATTTACACAGAGGCTAATAGAGAAATGCAACGCGGGGGGTTCTAGGCCCGACTCTTTTATTCACCAAGCTTGGCTGCTTGTTCAAAGCTTGTTGGGCGATGTTGGCGACGAGACCAAGATGTGGGAGGTGATCCAAGGCGTGTGGGTGGAGATGCTCTGCTTTTCTGCCGGCCGGTCCAGAGGATACTTGCACGCTGAGGCTCTGGGAACAGGTGTGGAGTACATCTCGTATGTCTGGGTCCTGTTGACATTCTACGGGATGGAGACATTTCCGGATAAGCTTGAAAGGAGGGAGGGTCTGCCAGCTGCCAGCGAAGGAAGACAAGATGCTGCTGCTGCTACGGCATTTGGGTCTGAAAGTGAAGGCAGCGCGCATGTCGTCATTCAGGTTTGAGCTCGAGGATATTCTGCTTAGTCTTCCTTGATAGATTATTTACCTTGTCTGCTAAGAGGACCATGTCTGTTGTACTCTCGGTGCCATTATATGTTTGCACTCCTTCTGTCTTTTCTTTCTCACTGTTCGATGTAAGACATGTACGTCCCGTTTGTTGTGCCAACTGCCAACCCATGTAAGGCAAGTGAAATCTATGTCTTCGTTTCGTTAGCCTGTCATTCATGTATGATGTATCCAGGTTTTACTGTCTGCGCTCAGCTAATCATAGTTTTCTTTCTTCATGTTATCCAACGTTCTACTATGTTTTTATGTACCCAAACTCCTAACCATCGGGGTTTCTCGGAGCTCTTTATGAAATGAGAATCGTTTGCGCGACAGGCTAAAGCAAGGAAAGCTTCAGTGTCACTCTCTCGTGAGCTTGGGCTTGGGCTCTCGCGCGCAGCCTCGAGGGAGTTACAACTTCGAAGTCTAATGGCCGGATGCTAATTGCGATTAACAATAAACTGCCTACCTCTGAACAGTAGCTTGTGATTCTTGGTGTCCTGCTTTTATCGACTGCAAAATGGCAAAGTTGGGCGTCGATGCTTGTTGATCAGGAACCATCGGAGCATATGACAGCCTGTGCGTGATGCTAAGCAACAGATATTTTCCTTGCCGGATTCTTTAACGAATGATGTCCTCGTAAAGATGTTTGTTTCTTTAGTTGTGTGCGTGTGTGAGATTGTAACCGATAGGCAGGTTGTTAGATGGATTTGATCTCTATCTTTTGTATAGTCTTGGACTAGGGGTCAAGCCAACAACAACCTGCCGATGATGTACTTGTGCTCTATATAAACACGTACGCGTCTCTGCCTAAGGTGCATACGCTTCCACCAATTCTTTTATGGTAATCAGAGCCTACCTCGCTCACATCCATGGCGACGTCTTCAAGCTCCACCTCCTTCCACTCGTCACCATTTGCACACAGCGTCACCGAGAAGCTCACGAGAGGGAACGAGGCGCTATGGCGCGCAACCATGCTCTCGGCGATCAGGGGGGCGCAAATGTAGAACTACCTCGACATCGACCAGGTGGTGCCCCCTGTGAACGTTGAAGCCACCTCCGACGATGGCAAGACCAAGTCAAAGGCGCCCAACCCGGAGTTCTCCGCATGGTACGCGAAACATCAACAGGTGTTCTCCTACCTGTTGTCCTCCCTACCGCGCGAGATGGCCATCCAAGTGGCAACCTGCCACACCGCGGCCAAGCTCTGGAACACGGTGCAGGGGATATGCTGGCCTCACACACTCGCGCCCGCACCGTCAACGTCAGAATTGCGCTGGCGAACCTTCAGAAGGGCAACTCCAACATTACTGAATATGTTGGTAAGATTAGATCTTTATGTGATGAACTTATTGCTTCAGGAAAGAAAGTAGATGAGGAGGATGCTGTGTCTCACATCCTTGCCAGGCTCGACAAGGAGTTTGATCCCGTGGTCTCTGCCATGTGCTCCCGGGTCGAGCCGGTGATCGTCCCCGAGCTGTACCCGCAGCTCTTGAGCTTCGAGACACGCATGAACCTGCGCGGCGGGTCCTCCCAGTCCTCTGCAAACGCGGCATCCCGCAAACACTTCAACAAGCAGAACAACGGCAATGGCGGCGGCGGTGGTGACCGCGGACGAAACTTCCCCAAGCAAGGCAGTGGCGGCGGTGGTGACCGCGGCCGTGGCAACTTCATCAAGCAGCCAAATCGCGACAACATGAGGGGCAATAACGGCGGCAGCGACGGGAACTACAACAACAATCCCGCTGCCAAGATTACTTGCCAGATCTGCGGCAAGCTCGAGCATCCAACATGGAAGTGCTGGAAGCGCTACGACTCCTCCTATCAAGGGGGGGGGGGAGCGCTCGGTGAACGTGGCGGCTCTCCAGTACGGCCTGGACACGAACTGGGATATGGACAGCGGAGCCACTGACCATATCACCGGTGATATGTCTCCAACGTATCTATAATATTTGATTGCTCCATGCTATATTATCTACTGTTTTGGACTATATTGGGCTTTATTTTCCACTTTTATATTATTTTTGGGACTAACCTATTAACCGGAGGCCCAGCCCAGAATTGTTGTTTTTTTGCCTATTTCAGTGTTTCAGAGAAACCGAATATCAAACGGAGTCCAAACGAAATAAAATCTTCGGGAACGTGATTTTCTCACCGAACGTGATTCAGGAGACTTGGACTCTACTCCAGGGAGTCAAAGAGGAGGTCACGAGGGTGGGAGGCGCGCCCCCTGCCTCGTGGGCCCCTCGGTGCTCCACCGACGTACTTCTTCCTCATATATATACACACGTACCCCCAAACGATCAGAACAGGAGCCAAAAACCTAATTCCACCGCCGCAACTTTCTGTATCCACGAGATCTCATCTTGGGGCCTGTTCCGGAGCTCCGCCGGAAGAGGACCGTCATCACGGAGGGCTTCTACATCATCCTAGCCCCTCCGATGAAGTGTGAGTAGTTTACCTCAGACCTTCGGGTCCATAGTTAGTAGCTAGATGGCTTCTTCTCTCTCTTTGAATCTCAATAGAAAGTTCTCCTCCTCTCTTGTGGAGATCTATTCGATGTAATCTTCTTTTTGCGGTGTGTTTGTTGAGACCGATGAATTGTGGGTTTATGATCAAGTCTATTTATGAATAATATTTGAATCTTCTCTGAATTATTTTATGTATGATTGGTTATCTTTGCAAGTCTCTTCGAATTATCCGTTTGGTTTGGCCAACTAGATTGGTAGTTCTTGCCATGGGAGAAGTGCTTAGCTTTGGGTTCGATCTTGCGGTGTCCTTACCCAGTGACAGAAGGGGCAGCAAAGCACGTATTGTATCGTTGCCATCGAGGATAACAAGATGGGGTTTATTTCATATTGCATGAATTTATCTCTCTACATCATGTCATCTTGCTTAAGGCGTTACTCTGTTTTTAACTTAATACTCTAGATGCATGCTGGATAGCGGTTGATGAGTGGAGTAATAGTAGTAGATGCAGAATCGTTTCGGTCTACTTGTCACAGACGTGATGCCTATATACATGATCATTCCTAGATATTCTCATAACTATGCTCAATTCTGTCAATTGCTCAACAGTAATTTGTTCACCCACCGTAGAATACTTATGCTCTTGAGAGAAGCCACTAGTGAAACCTATGGCCCCCGGGTCTATTCTCATCATATCAATCTCCATCACTTTAATCTTGCTTTGCCTTTTACTTTGCTTTTACTTTTTACTTTGCATCTTTATACCAAAAATACCAAAAATATTATATCTATCAGATCTCACTCTCGTAAGTGACCGTGAAGGGATTGACAACCCCTAATCGTGTTGGTTGCGAGTAGCTATCGTTTTGTGCAGGTACGAGGGACTTGAGCGTGGCCTCCTACTGGATTGATACCTTGGTTCTCAAAAACTGAGGGAAATACTTACGCTACTCTGCTGCATCATCCCTTCCTCTTCGGGGAAAACCAACGCAAGCTCAAGACGTAGCAAGAAGGATTTCTGGCGCCGTTGCCGGGGAGTCTACGCAAAAAGTCAAGATACCAAGTACCCATCACAATCCCTATCTCTCGCATTATATTATTTTCCATTTGCCTCTCGTTTTCCTCTCCCCCACTTCACCCTTGCCGTTTTATTCGCCCTCTCTCTCTATCCTGCCTCTCTATTTGCCTCTTTTTGCCCGCTTGCTTTTTGTTTGCTCGTGTGTTAGATTGCTTGTTTGTCGCGATGGCTCAAGATACTACCAAACTGTGTGACTTCACCAATACCAATAATAATGATTTCCTTAGCACTCCAATTGCTCCTCTTACCGATGCTGAATCTTGTGAAATTAATACTGCTTTGTTGAATCTTGTTATGAAAGATCAATTCGCCGGCCTTCCTAGTGAAGATGCCGCTACTCATCTGAATAGCTTCGTTGATTTATGTGATATGCAAAAAAAAATATGTCAATAATGATGTCGTTAAATTGAAGCTATTTCCTTTTTCGCTTAGAGATCGTGCTAAAGCTTTGTTTTCGTCTTTGCCTAAAAATAGTATTGATTCATGTAACAAGTGCAAAGATGCTTTTATCCCTAAGTATTTTCCTCCCGCTAAGATCATCTCTCTTAGAAACGATATTATGAACTTTAAACAACTTGATCATGAACATGTTGCACAAGCTTGGGAGAGAATGAAATTAATGATACGTAATTGCCCTACTCATGGTTTGAATTTGTGGATGATCATACAAATTTTTTAGGCCGGATTGAATTTTGCTTCTAGAAATCTTTTAGATTCGGCCGCGGGAGGCACTTTTATGGAAATCACTTTAGGAGATGCTACTAAACTTCTAGATAATATTATGGTTAATTATTCTCAATGGCATACTGAAAGATCTTCTAATAAAAAAGTGCATGCGATAGAAGAAATCAATGTGTTGAGTGGAAAGATGGATGAACTTATGAAATTATTTGCTACTAAGAGTGTTTCTTATGGTCCTAATGATATGCCTTTGTCTACTTTGATTAAGAATAACAATGAATCTATGGATGTGAATTTTGTTGGTAGGAATAATTTTGGTAACAACGCTTATAGAGGGAATTTTAATCCTAGGCCATATCCTAGTAATCCTTCTAATAATTATGGGAATTCCAAAAACAACTCTTATGGAAATTATGTTGGGGAACGTAGCAGAATTTTAAAATTTTCTACGCATCACCAAGATCAATCTATGGAGTCATCTAGCAACGAGGGAGAGAGGAGTGCATCTACATACCCTTGTAGATCGCGCACGGAAGCGTTCAAGAGAACGGGGTTGATGGAGTCATAGTCGTCGTGATCCAAATCACCGATGACCTAGCGCCGAACGGACGGCACCTCCGCGTTCAACACACGTACGGTTGAGAAGACGTCTCCTCCAACTTGATCCAGCAAGGGGGAAGGAGAGGTTGATGAAGATCCAGCAGCACGATGGCGTGGTGGTGGAAGCAACGGTGATCTCGGCAGGGCTTCGCCAAGCTCAGGGAGAGGGAGGAGTGTCACGGGAGGGAGAGGGAGGCGTCAGGGGCTAGGGTGCGGCTGCCCTCCCTCCCCCCACTATATATAGGACCCCTAGGGGGGCGCCGGCCCTAGGACATTGAATCTCCAAGGGGGGGCGGCGGCCAAGGGGGGTCGAGTGCCCCCCAAGCCAAGTGGGGCGCCCCCACCCCTAGGGTTTCCAACCCTAGGCGCAGGGGAGGCCCATGGGGGGGGCGCACCAGACCACTAGGGGCTGGTTCCCCGCCCACTTCAGCCCATGGGGCCCTCCGGGATAGGTGGCCCCACCCGGTGGACCCCCGGGACCCTTCCGGTGGTCCCGGTACAATACCGATTACCCCCGAAACCTTCCCGATGGCCGAAACTTGACTTCCTATATATAAATCTTCACCTCCGGACCATTCCGAAACTCCTCGTGACGTCCGAGATCTCATCCGGGACTCCGAACAACTTTCGGGTTACCGTATGCTAATATCTCAACAACCCTAGCGTCACCGAACCTTAAGTGTGTAGACCCTACGGGTTCGGGAGACACGCAGACATGACCGAGACGACTCTCCGGTCAATAACCAACAGCGGGATCTGGATACCCATGTTGGCTCCCACATGCTCCTCGATGATCTCATCGGATGAACCATGATGTCGAGGATTCAATCAATCCTGTATACAATTCCCTTTGTCAATCGGTACGTTACTTGCCCGAGACTCGATCGTCGGTATCCCAATACCTCGTTCAATCTCGTTACCGGCAAGTCACTTTACTCGTACCGTAATGCATGATCCCGTGATCAACCACTTGGTCACATTGAGCTCATTATGATGATGCATTACCGAGTGGGCCCAGAGATACCTCTCCGTCATACGGAGTGACAAATCTCAGTCTCGATTCGTGCCAACCCAACAGACACTTTCGGAGATACATGTAGTGTACCTTTATAGTCACCCAGTTACGTTGTGACGTTTGGCACACCCAAAGCACTCCTACGGTATCCGGGAGTTGCACAATCTCATGGTCTAAGGAAATGATACTTGACATTCAGAAAAGCTATAGCAAACGAACTACATGATCTTTGAGCTATGCTTAGGATTGGGTCTTGTCCAATGACATCCAATGTCCATAGTCAGGAAACCATGACTATCTTTTGATCAACGAGCTAGTCAATTAGAGGCTCACTAGGGACGTGTTGTGGTCTATGTATTCACACATGTATTACGATTTCCGGATAACACAATTATAGAATGAACAATAGACAATTATCATGAACAATGAAATATAATAATAACCATTTTATTATTGCCTCTAGGGCATATTTCCAACAGTCTCCCACTTGCACTAGAGTCAATATTCTAGTTACATTGTGATGAATCGAAAACCCATGCAGTTCTGGTGTTGATCATGTTTTGCTCTAGGGAGAGGTTTAGTCAACGGATCTGCCACATTCAGGTCTATATGTACTTTCACAAATGGAGTTGAAGCGACGCTTGATATGTCTGGTCTTCCTGTGAAACCTGGGCTCCTTGGCAAGGGCAATAGCTCCAGTGTTGTCACAGAAGAGAGTCATCGGGACCGACGCATTGGGTATGACTCCTAGGTCGGCAATGAACTCCTTCACCCAGACTGCTTCTTGTGCTGCCTCCGAGGCTGCCATGTACTCCGCTTCACATGTAGATCCCGCCACAACGCTTTGCTTGCAACTGCACCAGCTTACTGCCCCACCATTCAAAATATACACGTATCCGGTTTGTGACTTAGAGTCATCCAGATCTGTGTCGAAGCTAGCGTCGACGTAACCCTTTACGACGAGCTCTTCGTCACCTCCATAAATGAGAAACATATCCTTAGTCCTTTTCAGGTATTTCAGGATATTCTTGACTGCTGTCCAGTGTTCCATGTCGGGATTACTTTGGTACCTTCCCACCAAACTTACGGCAAGGTTTACATCAGGTCTGGTACACAGCATAGCATACATGATAGACCCTATGGCTGAGGCATAGGGGACGACACTCATCTTTTCTCTATCTTCTGCTGTGGTCGGGCATTGAGCCGTGCTCAATCTCATACCTTGCAATACAGGCAAGAACCCCTTCTTTGACTGACCCATTTTGAACTTCTTCAATATCTTGTCAAGGTACGTACTCTGTGAAAGACCAATGAGGCGTCTCGATCTATCTCTATAGATCTTGATGCCTAATATATAAGCAGCTTCTCCAAGGTCCTTCATTGAAAAACACTTGTTCAAGTAGGCCTTTATGCTTTCCAAGAATTCTATATCATTTCCCATCAACAGTATGTCATCCACATACAATATGAGAAATGCTACAGAGCTCCCACTCACTTTCTTGTAAATGCAGGCTTCTCCATAAGTCTACGTAAACCCAAACGCTTTGATCATCTCATCAAAACGAATGTTCCAACTCCGAGATGCTTGCATCAGCCCATAAATCGAGCGTTGGAGCTTGCACACCTTGTCAGCATTCTTAGGATCGACAAAACCTTCCGGCTGCATCATATACAATTCTTCCTTGAGGAAACCATTAAGGAATGCCGTTTTGACGTCCATTTGCCATATCTCATAATCATAGAATGCGGCAATTGCTAACATGATTCAGACGGACTTCAGCTTCGCTACGGGTGAGAAAGTCTCATCGTAGTCAACCCCTTGAACTTGTCGATAACCCTTAGCGACAAGCCGAGCTTTATAGATGGTTACATTACCATCCGCGTCTGTCTTCTTCTTAAAGATCCATTTATTTTCTATGGCTCGCCGATCATCGGGCAAGTCAGTCAAAGTCCATACTTCGTTTTCATACATGGATCCTATCTCGGATTTCATGGCTTCCAGCTATTTGTCGGAATCTGGGCCCGCCATCGCTTCTTCATAGTTCGAAGGTTCACCGTTGTCTAACAACATGATTTCCAAGACAAGGTTGCTGTACCACTCTGGTGCTGAACGTGTCCTTGTGGACCTACGAAGTTCAGTAGCAACTTGATCTGAAGTTTCATGATCATCATCATTAACTTCCTCTCTAGTCGGTGCAGGCACCTCAGGAACATTTTCTTGAGCTGCGCCACTTATCGGTTCAAGAGGTAATACTTCATCGAGTTCTACTTTCCTCCCACTTATTTCTTTCGAGAGAAACTCTTTCTCTAGAAAGGATCCATTCTTGGCAACAACGATCTTGCCTTCGGATCCGAGGTAGAAGGTATACCCAATAGTTTCTTTAGGGTATCCTATGAAGACGCATTTTTCCGACTTGGGTTCGAGCTTTTCAGGTTGAAGTTTCTTGACATAAGCATCGCATCCCCAAACTTTTAGAAACGACATCTTAGGTTTCTTCCCAAACCATAATTCATACGGTGTCGTCTCAACGGATTTCGATGGAGCCCTATTTAAAGTGAATGCGGCAGTCTCTAAAGCATAGCCCCAAAATGACAGCGGTAAATCGGTAAGAGACACCATAGATCGCACCATATCCAATAGAGTGCGATTACGACGTTCGGACACACCATTACGCTGAGGTGTTCCAGGCGGCGTGAGTTGTGAAACTATTCCACATTTCCTTAAGTGTGTGCCAAATTCGTGACTCAAGTATTTTCCCCCACGATCTGATCGCAAGAACTTGATTTTCCTGTCACGTTGATTCTCAACCTCACTCTGAAATTCCTTGAACTTTTCAAAGGTCTCAGACTTGTGTTTCATTAAGTAGACATACCCATATCTACTCAAGTCATCAGTGAGGGTGAGAACATAACGATAGCCACCGCGAGCCTCAACACTCATTGGACCGCACACATCACTATGTATGATTTCCAATAAGTTGGTTGCTCGCTCCATTGTTCCTGAGAACGGAGTCTTGGTCATTTTACCCATGAGGCATGGTTCGCACGTGTCAAATGATTCGTAATCAAGAGACTCCAAAAGTCCATCTGCATGGAGCTTCTTCATGCGTTTGACACCTATGTGACCAAGGCGGCAGTGCCACAAGTATGTGGGACTATCATTATCAACCTTACATATTTTGGTATTCACACTATGAATATGTGTAACATTACGCTCGAGATTCATTAAGAATAAACCATTCACCAGTGGAGCATGACCATAAAACATATCTCTCATATAAATAGAACAACCATCATTCTCGGATTTAAATGAGTAGCCATCTCGAATTAAACGAGATCCTGATACAATGTTCATGCTCAAAGCTGGCACTAAATAACAATTATTGAGGTTTAAAACTAATCCCGTAGGTAAATGTAGAGGCAGCGTGCCGACGGCGATCACATCGACCTTGGAACCATTCCCGATGCGCATCATCACCTCGTCCTTCGCCAGTCTCCGCTTATTCCGCAGCTCCTGCTTTGAGTTACAAATGTGAGCAACGGCACCGGTATCAAATACCCAGGAGCTACTACAAGTACTGGTAAGGTACACATCAATTACATGTATATCACATATACCTTTAGTGTTGCCGGCCTTCTTGTCCGCTAAGTATTTGGGGCAGTTCCGCTTCCAGTGACCACTTCCCTTGCAATAATAACACTCAGTCTCAGGCTTGGGTCCATTCTTTGACTTCTTCCTGGCAGCTTGCTTACCGGGCGCGGAAACTCCCTTGCCGTCCTTCTTGAAGTTCTTTTTACCCTTGCCTTTCTTGAACTTAGTGGTTTTATTCACCATCAACACTTGATGTTCCTTTTTGATTTCCACCTCCGCTGATTTCAGCATTGAATATACCTCAGGAATGGTCTTTTCCATCCCCTGCATATTGAAGTTCATCACAAAGCTCTTGTAGCTCGGTGGAAGCGATTGAAGGATTCTGTCAATGACCACGTCATCCGGGAGATTAACTCCCAGCTGAGTCAAGCGGTTATGCAACCCATACATTTTGAGTATGTGCTCATTGACAGAACTATTTTCCTCCATCTTACAACTGAAGAACTTGTCGGAGACTTCATATCTCTCGACCCGGGCATGAGCTTGGAAAACCATTTTCAGCTCTTCGAACATCTCATATGCTCCGTGTCTCTCAAAACGCTTTTGGAGCCCCGATTCTAAGCTGTAAAGCATGCCGCACTGAACGAGGGAGTAATCATCAGCATGTGACTGCCATGCGTTCATAACGTCTTGGTTCTCTGGGATGGGTGTGTCACCTAGCGGTGCTTCTAGGACATATTCTTTCTTGGCAGCTATGAGGATGATCCTCAGGTTCCAGACCCAGTCTGTATAGTTGCTGCCATCATCTTTCAGCTTGGTTTTCTCTAGGAACGTGTTGAAGTTGAGGGCAACATTAGCGTGGGCCATTTGATCTACAAGACATAGTGTAAAGATTTTAGACTAAGTTCATGATAATTAAGTTCATCTAATCAAATTATTCAATGAACTCCCACTCAGATAGACATCCCTCTAGTCATCTAAGTGAAACATGATCCGACTCAACTAGGCCGTGTCCGATCATCACGTGAGACAGACTAGTCAACATCGGTGAACATCTTCATGTTGATCGTATCTTCTATATGACTCATGCTCGACCTTTCGGTCTTTCGTGTTCCGAGGCCATGTCTGTACATGCTAGGCTCGTCAAGTAAACCTAAGTGTATTGCGTGTGTAAATCTGGCTTACACTCGTTGTATTCGAACGTTAGAATCTATCACACCCGATCATCACGTGGTGCTTCGAAACAACGAACCTTCGCAACGGTGCACAGTTAGGGGGAACACTTTCTTGAAATTATTACGAGGGATCATATTATTTAAGCTACCGTCGTTCTAAGCAAATAAGATGCAAAATATGATAAACATCACATGCAATCAAATAGTGACATGATATGGCCAATATCATTTGCTCCTTTTGATCTCCATCTTCGGGGCTTCATGATCATCGTTGTCACCGGCATGACACCATGATCTCCATCATCATGATCTCCATCATCGTGTCTTCTTGAAGTTGTCTCGTCATCCATTACTTCTATTACTATGGCTAATACTTTAGCAATAAAGTAAAGCAATTACATTACGTTTATGTTGACACGCAGGTCATAAATAAATTAAGACAACTCCTATGGCTCCTGCCGATTGTCATACTCATCGACATGCAAGTCGTGATTCCTATTACAAGAACATGATCAATCTCATACATCACATATATCATTCATCACATCCTTTTGGCCATATCACATCACACGGCACATGCTACAAAAACAAGTTAGACATCTTCTAATTGTTGTTGCAAGTTTTTACGTGGCTGCTATAGGTTTCTAGCAAGAACGTTTCTTACCTACGCCAAAACCACAACGTGATATGCCAATTTCTATTTACCCTTCATAAGGACCCTTTTCATCGAATCCGATCCGAGTAAAGTGGGAGAGACAGACACCCGCTAGCCACCTTATGCAACTAGTGCATGTCAATAGGTGGAACCAGTCTCATAAGGTCGGTCCGGGCCGCTTCATCCCACGATGCCGCCGAATCAAGATAAGACTAGTAACGGCAAGCAAATTGACAATATCCACGCCCACAACTGCTTTGTGTTCTACTCGTGCATAGAAAATTACGCATAGACCTAGCTCTGATACCATTGTTGGGGAACGTAGCAGAATTTTAAAATTTTCTATGCATCGCCAAGATCAATCTATGGAGTCATCTAGCAACGAGGGAGAGAGGAGTGCATCTACATACCCCTGTAGATCGCGCGCGGAAGCGTTCAAGAGAACGGGGTTGGTGGAGTCGTACTCGTCGTGATCCAAATCACCGATGACCTAGCGCCGAACGGACGGCACCTCCGCGTTTAACACACGTACAGTTGGGAAGACGTCTCCTCCAACTTGATCCAGCAAGGGGAAAGGAGAGGTTGATGAAGATCCAGCAGCACGACGGTGTGGTGGTGGAAGCAACGGTGATCTCGGCAGGGCTTCGCCAAGCTCAGGGAGAGGGAGGAGTGTCACGGGAGGGAGAGGGAGGCGCCAGGGGCTAGGGTGCGGCTGCCCTCCCTCCCCCCACTATATATAGGACCCCTAGGGGGGGCGCCGGCCCTAGGAGATTGAATCTCCAAGGGGGGCGGCGGCCAAGGGGGGTGGAGTGCCCCCCAAGCCAAGTGGGGCGCCCCCACCCCTAGGGTTTCCAACCCTAGGCGCAGGGGAGGCCCATGGGGGGGCGCACCAGCCAACTAGGGGCTGGTTCCCCTCCCACTTCAGCCCATGGGGCCCTCCGGGATAGGTGGCCCCACCCGATGGACCCTCGGGACCCTTCCGGTGGTTCCGGTACAATACCGATTACCCCCGAAACCTTCCCGATGGCCGAAACTTGACTTCCCATATATAAATCTTCACCTCCGGACCATTCTGAAACTCCTCGTGATGTCCGGGATCTCATCCGAGATGCCGAACAACTTTCGGGTTACCGTATGCTAATATCTCAACAACCCTAGTGTCACCGAACCTTAAGTGTGTAGACCCTACGGGTTCGGGAGACACGCAGACATGACCGAGACGACTCTCCGGTCAATAACCAACAGCGGGATCTGGATACCCATGTTGGATCCCACATGCTCCTCGATGATCTCATCGGATGAACCATGATGTTGAGGATTCAATCAATCCCGTATACAATTCCCTTTGTCAATCGGTACGTTACTTACCCGAGACTCGATCGTCGGTATCCCAATACCTCGTTCAATCTCGTTACCGGCAAGTCACTTTACTCGTACCGTAATGCATGATCCCGTGATCAACCACTTGGTCGCATTGAGCTCATTATGATGATGCATTACCGAGTGGGCCCAGAGATACCTCTCCGTCATACGGAGTGACAAATCTCAGTCTTGATTCGTGCCAACCCAACAGACACTTTCGGAGATACATGTAGTGTACCTTTATAGTCACCCAGTTACGTTGTGACATTTGGCACACCCAAAGCACTCCTACGGTATCCGGGAGTTGCACAATCTCATGGTCTAAGAAAATGATACTTGACATTCGGAAAAGCTATAGCAAATGAACTACACGATCTTCGAGCTATGCTTAGGATTGGGTCTTGTCCATCATATCATTCTCCTAATGATGTGATCCCGTTATCAATGACATCCAATGTTCATAGTCAGGAAACCATGACTATCTTTTGATCAACGAGCTAGTCAACTAGAGGCTCACTAGGGACGTGTTGTGGTCTATGTATTCACACATGTATTACGATTTCCGGATAACACAATTATAGCATGAACAATAGACAATTATCATGAACAAAGAAATATAATAATAACCATTTTATTATTGCCTCTAGGGCATATTTCCAACAAATTATAATAAGATGCCCTCTAAATTCGAGAATAGTGTTAAAGAATTTATGAATTCACAAAAGAATTTTAATGCTTTGCTTGAGGAGAAATTGCTTAAAGTTGATGATTTGGCTAGAAACGTTGATAGAATTTCTCTTGAGGTTGATTCTTTAAAGCTTAGACCTATTCCTCCTAAGCATGATATCAATGAGTCTCTCAAAGCCATGAGAATTTCCATTGATGAGTGCAAGGAAAGAACCGCTAGGATGCGTGCTTCCAAAGATGCCTTTATTAAAGCGTGTTCCTCCAATTCCTATCAAAATCAAGATGAAGATCTAAAAGTTATTGATGTATCCCCTATTAAATCTTTGTTTTGCAATATGAATCTTGATGAAACTGAATATGATCTTCCTTTACCTAGAAGGTGTTCTAAAAATTCGGAGTATTTAGATCTTAATGATGAAATTGATGAAAGTGGGATTGAAAGAAATAAAAATCTAGATGTTGCTAAACCCACTATATTGGATTTCAAGGAATTTAATTATGGAAGTTGCTCTTTAATTGATTGTATTTCCTTGTTGCAATCCGTGCTAAATTCTCCACATGCTTATAGTCAAAATAAAGCCTTCACCGAACATATTGTTGATGCCTTGATGCAATCTTATGAAGAAAAACTTGAGTTGAAAGTTTCTATCCCTAGAAAACTCTATGATGAGTTGGAACCAACTATTAAAATTAAAATTAAAGGTTATGAGTTTTATGCTTTGTGTGATTTGGGTGCTAGTGTCTCTACTATTCCCAAGACTTTGTGTGATTTACTAGATTTCCGTAATTTTGATGATTGCTCTCTAAACTTGCATCTTGCGGATTCCACTATTAAGAAACCTATGGGAAGGATTAATGATGTTCTTATTATTGCAAATAGGAATTATGTGCCCGTAGATTTCATTGTTCTTGATATAGATTGCAATCCTTCTTGACCTATTATTCTTGGAGGGAGTATCATCCAACGTTCTACTATGTTTTTATGTACCCAAAGTCCTAACCATCGGGGTTTCTCGGAGCTCTTTATGAAATGAGAATCGTTTGCGCGACAGGCTAAAGCAAGGAATGCTTCAGTGTCACTCTCTCGTAAGCCTGGGCTTGGGCTCTCGCGTGCATCCTCGAGGGAGTTACAACTTCCAAGTCTAATGGCCGGATGCTAATTGCGATTAACAATAAACTGCCTACCACTGAACAATATCTTGTGATTCTTGGCGTCCTGGTTTTATCGACTGCAAAATGGCAAAGGTGGCCGTGGATTGTTGATCAGGAACCATCGGAGCATATGACAGCCTGTGCGTGCAATGATGCTAAGCAACAGATATTTTCCTTGCCGGATTCTTTAACGAATGATGTCCTCGTAAAGATGTTTGTTTCTTTATTATAATGCGCTATCTCGTATTCATGAAGCTATTTGACCGCGTGAATCTAATTAAGAGAAGCCGCTCGGCGTGCCCCACATCGCCACCGGCGACCTATGTTAAATGATAGGCTAGTAGTTGTAACGTGACATGTGTGTCACGGTGTAGTTGTGTGCCTGTTTGAGATTGTAACCAATAGGCAGGTTGTTAGATGGATTTGATCTCTATCTTTTGTATAGTCTTGGACTAGGGGTCAAGCCAACGACAACCTGCCGATGATGTACTTGTGCTCTATATGAACACATAAGCGTGCCTGCCTAAGGTGCATACGCTTCCACCAATTCTTTCATGGTAATCAGAGCCTGCCTCGCTCACATCCATGGCGACGTCTTCAAGCTCCACCTCCTTCCCCTCATCATCATTTGCACAGAGCATCACCGAGAAGCTCACGAGAGGGAACGAGGCGGAATGGCGCGCAACCATGCTCTCGGCGATCAGGGGGGGCGCAAATGTAGAACTACCTCGACATCGATCAGGTGGTGCCCCCTGTGAACGTTGAAGCCACCTCCGACGATGGCAAGACCAAGTCGAAGGCGCCCAACCCGGAGTTCTCCGCGTGGTACGTGAAGGATCAACAGGTGTTCTCCTACCCGATGTCCTCCCTACCGCGCGAGATGGCCATCCAAGTGGCAACCTGCCACACCGCGGCCGAGCTCTATGTCACATCCCTGTTTTTAGTCATGCATTAGGATTGTATGAACATGTGCATCATGTTTAAATTTCTTTTAAACTTGAAATGGGGCCTAATCAACCCCAACACCCCCCTAAAAATGCTAATTTCCAACAATTGGAATTTCAATGAACCCAAAATGCCCTTCATAAAAGCCCACCATTTTTGGTCTTGACTAAAACCTCTGCAAAAAATGGTCTTGCAATTTATGGAGCCATTCTGGATTTTTGAACAAGCCATAAGTATTTGAATTTGGGCATTTTAAATGCTATAAATATTTTAAAGTGCTCAAATAATCTTGGAAGCATTTTTAGGCAGTTGAGAATATTCCCAAATGTGCCTCTTAATATTTCCAGAGTTTTTGGAAATGAAATAGTATTTATTCTATTTCAATACACATAGCAGGAAATAAATAAAAGCAAAACAAAAGAGAGAGAGAGAGTTAGAGATTACCTGGAAGCCCCCCAGCCGGCCCACCTAGCTGGCCCGGCCCAGCAGCCGCTCCACGCAGCTGCTTCGCCTAGCCAGCGAGGCGAGCAGGTGCTCGACGGCGAGCATAGGAGATCGCCACGCCGTCGTCAATGCGCCGCTCCACCGTGTCCTGAAGCTCCGCCACTCCCTCCTCGATCGTCCCACCGAGCCACGCCCTGCCGGAGGCCCCCGGGCGTCTTCACTGAGCTCGTCTTCAACCTCCGTCCGCCGAGATCGCCGGCGACCGTACGCCTCCCCTGATGTCTCCCCGAGCTCGCTGAGGCCACCGCTACACTCCCCGTGAGCTCCTTCTCCGTTCCCCTCTCTTTCCTTGCCGTTCTCTCCCTCTAACCGCGGGCTCCGTTGAGCCCGAGAGCTCGGCTCCGCAGGCCATGTCGCCGCCTTGGCCACATGCGCGTAAGCTCGATTCCGAGCGTGTCACCACACTCACCACGTTTCCAGGAGCCTAACGCACCACTCCCCGCGCCTCGCCGTGCCCCGTAGCTTTGGGTTTATCCTCGCCCGAACTTCGGCGACTGCCAAGGTCGTCGCCGGCGTCGCTTCCGACCTCCCCGAGGTCCACCTCCACCACCAAACGCCGCGGCTTGCCCCCAGCTACGCGTAGGACCAAACCGCAGTCGATTTGGACTACTTGGGCAAAACCCGAGTTAACCATGTTTTGACCGTGGACTGATGTGTGGGCCCAGGTTGACTTCCCCCCTGAGCCTATGACAGGTGGGGCCGGCCTGTTAATTAGTTTAGGATTAGTGTTAACTAATTTTAGTTAGTTTAGGTCACTGACATGTGGGCCCAGGCCCCACTGACAGTTAATTAGTACTAACTTAATCCTGTTAGTTAGATGAGACACTGATAGACAGGGCCCACCAGTCAGGTTTGACTGGCCCTGGCGCCTTTGACTCGCTGATGTCACAGTGACGCAGTGCTGACGCAATTATTCATTTTTTGGATTTATTTTTATATAGGAAATTCCAGAAAATAGCCAAAACTTCTAAAAATCATAGAAATTAATCTGTAACTCCAAATGAAAAGATTTATATATGAATTTTGATCAGAAAAATTCAATCTATCCATTGGTAATGGTTTCATGCATGACAAAACATGATAACCTTGCTTTTTAAGCAAAATAAGATAATGCACTAATATGGCTATGTTAAGTGAACTAACATTTGAATCTTTGATTCAAATGAGTTCATTCCTTTCTGTTTTAGCTTGCATTAGGCCAAGACACATTCATATTGCCATGTCATAGCATGCATCATATTGTTGCATATCGTCATGTATTGATTATGTCCGGTGTGTCTTTCGTGGTAGGTTCTGCCTCCGAGGATAACCCTGAATATCCGTCTGAAGGGCAGTACCCTACTACCACTACATCAGGCAAGCAACCCATTGATCATCCCGATACAAACCCATGTTCTCGCTTCTGCTCTTGTTTACTGCATTAAGACAACGTGATTCAAACTGTTGTGTGCTACGGTAGTTGAACCCTTATCCTTTGCATGACCTGTCATTGCCACAGTAACTAGATGAAGCCCACTAGCATGTGTAGGAGTTGATTGAGCCATGTATGTGTTTCCTACCTTGTTATTCCTGCTATGCTTAGAGTTGTGTCAGGTCTGGTTCATCTGGGTGATGGGCTAGAGTGAAATGATTATGTCGGTAATGTGAGGGATGTGTTGAGCATGTTTTGGTAAAGGTATCGATGAGAGGCCATGTAGGAGTACATGGTGGGTTGTTTCATTGAGGCCGTCCATAAGAATTGAGATCTGTATGCGTGATTTAAGATTCAGCTACTACCACACATTGGGCCCTGAAATATGACCCCGCTCGACTTACTGACCCCTCTCGTCCTCTGTCTAGAAGTTGCAACTAGTTTCTGGTGTTTGTAGGTTATGTGTTGGCGGCCGTGCGTAGCGCTGACCCTAGGGGTGGGCTATGATGCGGTAGATACACCGTGGCACGGTGTACCGAGTCGCCCGTTTGGTGTCTCGGGAACCCTGCACACATCGTTTGGGGCTGTTGAGGACACCCCGGCCGGATTTCCTTGCGGATGGAACCTGAATAGGCGATAAACCTGGACTAGAGACTTGTGCGGTTAGTCAGGTCGTGGTCTACACCCACGTCGGTTTTTGCTTGAAGTCTGCCGAGCACATGTCATGTGCAGACGCTAAGTGGTGGAAACATGTGTGATGAAGTACACCCCTGCAGGGTATAAAACTATTCGAATAGCCGCGTCTGTGGTAAAGGACTACTTGGTTGCCTATACAGTTCATAGACAAGTTAATGGATACTACTAAAAGACTCAAGATAAGTGTGAGTACCGAGGATGGCCCTCTCGTAGGATGACGAGGGAGGATCCCTGGTGGAGTATTGTGTTGGTGAGTAGTGGACTCGTGTGCGAAAACTATTTTACTAGTGGAGTCTCGTAGGATAGCTTAGCCAAGAGTCAAAGCTGGCTTGCTGCAATAACTCCACCACCTTCTTGAGAATGAGCATATATAGTAGGTTCTGATGTAAGACTTGCTTAGTACCTTTGTACTCATGTTTGTTTAATTACTGTTTTTCAGATGACAACACCGCCCCCTCTGATGGGTTTTATGTAGATCTCGACGTCGATGAGTGACTTGCCACCCAGGTGGTGATCCTGGCCATGGAGGGCCCTATGTAGATAGACAGGCTTCGAGAAGCCTTCTTTCTTTCTAGTGTCTGTACTCAGACTATTTGCTTCCGCATGTGCTTGTATGCTTGTATGATTTGAGTGCCGGGTCATGTGACCCCTACCGGTGTGAACATGTTATGTATGGCTCTCTGGAGCTTTTAAATAAAGTACTTGAGTTGTAGAGTTTTGTTTTGATGCCATGTTGTATTTGCACATATCGAGCATATTGTGTGTATGATTGAAATGCTTGGTATGTGTGGGATCCGACAATCTAGTTGTTTATCCTTGGCAGCCTTTCTTATGGGGAAATGTAGTCTAGTGTTCCTCGAGCCATAGTAGTCCGCTACAGCCCGGTTCACCGGAGTCCTGCTAGCCCAGCACTACTGCTCAGGACACTTGACTGGCCGGCATGTGTTTCACTTCGTTCCTATGTCTGTCCCTTCGGGGAAATGTCACGCGGTGACATCCGGAGTCCTGCCTAGCCTGCTACAGCCCGGGTTCCCCGGAGTCCTGTTAGCCCAGTGCTACAGCCCGGATTCACTCACTGATGACCGACATGCTCGATGTGACTCATGTATGCCTGTCTCCATAGGTCTGTGCCGCTTTGGGTTCACGACTAGCCATGTCGGCCCGGATTCTCCGTCATATGGATGCTAGCGACATTATCATATACGTGAGCCAAAAGGCGTAAACGGTCCTGGGCCATGGTAAGGCGACACCCATGGGGATACCGTGCGTGAGGCCGCAATGTGATATGAGGTGTTACCGGCTAGATCGATGTGACTTGGAATCGGGGTCCTGAAACTCTGGAACACGGTGCAGGGGATGCTGGCCTCGCACACCCGCGCCCGCACCGTCAACGTCAGAATTGCGCTAGCGAACCTTCAGAAGGGCAACTCCAACATTACTGAATATGTTGGTGAGATTAGATCTTTATGTGATGAACTTATTGCTTCAGGAAAGAAAGTAGATGAGGAGGATGTTGTGTCTCACATCCTTGCCGGGCTCGACAATGAGTTTGATCCCGTGGTCTCTGCCATGTGCTCCCGGGTCGAGCCGGTGATCGTCCCCGAGCTGTACCCGCGGCTCTTGAGCTTCGAGACACGCATGAACCTGTGCGGCGGGTCCTCCCAGTCCTCTGCAAACGCGGCATCTCGTGAACGCTTCAACAAGCAGAACAACGGCAACGGCGGCGGCGGTGGTGACCGCGGACGAAACTTCCCCAAGCAAGGCAGTGGCGGCGGTGGTGACCGCGGCCGTGGCAACTTCATCAAGCAGCCGAATCGCGACAACATGGGGGGCAACAACGGCGGCAGCGACAGGAACTACAACAACAATCCCGCTGCCAAGATTGCTTGCCAGATCTGTGGCAAGCTCGGGCATCCAGCATGGAAGTGCTGGAAGCGCTATGAATCCTCCTATAAAGGGGGGGGAGAGCGCTCGGTGAACGTGGCGGCTCCCAGTACGGCCTGGACACGAATTGGTATATGGACAGCGGAGCCACTGACCATATCACCGGTGATACATCTCCATGATGTCTACTACACAACCTTCTTCTTGTAGACGTTGTTGGGCCTCCAAGTGCAGAGGTTTGTAGGACAGTAGCAAATTTCCCTCAAGTGGATGACCTAAGGTTTATCAATCCGTAGGAGGCGTAGGATGAAGATGGTCTCTCTCAAGCAACCCTGCAACCAAATAACAAAGAGTCTCTTGTGTCCCCAACACACCCAATACAATGGTAAATTGTATAGGTGCACTAGTTCGGCGAAGAGATGGTGATACAAGTGCAAAATAGATAGTAGATATAGGTTTTTGTAAACTGAAAATATAAAAACAGCAAGGTAGCGAGTGGTAAAAGTGAGCGTAAACGGTATTGCAATGATAGGAAACAAGGCCTAGGGTTCATACTTTCACTAGTGCAAGTTCTATCAACAATAATAACATAGATAGATCATATAACGAGCCCTCAACATGCAACAAAGAGTCACTCCGAAGCCACTAATAGAGGAAAACAAACGTAGACATTATGGTAGGGTAAGAAACCACCTCAAAGTTATTCTTTCAAATCAATCCGTTGGGCTATTCCTATAAGTGTCACAAACAACCCTGGAGTTTTTACTAGAATAACACCTTAAGATAAAAATCAACCAAAACCCTAATGTCACCTAGATACTCCATTGTCACCTCAAGTATCCGTGGGCATGATTATACGATATGCATCACACAATCTCAGATTTATCCAACCAACATAAAAGTACTTCAAATAGTGCCCCAAAGTTTCTACCGGAGAATCAAGAACGTGTGCCAACCCCTATGCATAGGTTCATGGGCGGAACCCGCAAGTTGGTCACCAAAACATACATCAAGTGGCACGTGATATCCCATTGTCACCACAGATAAGCACGGCAAGACATACATCAAGTGTTCATAAAAGACTCAATCCGATAAGATAACTTCAAAGGGGAAACTCAATTCATCACAAGAGAGTAGACGGGGAGAAGAAACATAAGATCCAACTACAATAGCAAAGCTCGGGATACATCAAGATCGTGCCATAGATGGAACACAAGAGAGAACACGAGAGAGAGAGATCAAACACATAGCTACTGGTACATATCCTCAGCCCCGAGGGTGAACTACTCCCTCCTCGTCATGGATAGCGCCGGGATGATGAAGATGGCCACCGGAGATGGATCCCCCCTCCGGCAGGGTACCGGAAAGGGGCCCCGATTGGTTTTTCGTGGTTCTGGAGGCTTGCGGCGGCGGAACTCCCCATCTATCTTCTGTTCTGGAAGTTTTAGGGTGCGTAGGTATATATGGGTGAAAGGAGTACGTCGGTGGAGCTACGGGGGCCCCACGAGGCAGGGGGGCGCGCCTAGGGGGGAGGGCGCGCCCCCACCCTCGTGAGCACCTCCCGTATCTTCTGACATGGGGTCCAAGTCCATAAGGTGGGTTTCCTTCCAAAAATAACTTCTCCAGTTGATTTCGTTCCGTTTTGACTCCGTCTGATATTCCTTTTCCTCGAAATACTGAAATAGGAATAAAACAGCAAATCTGGGCTGGGCCTCCGATTAATAGGTTAGTCCCAAAAATAATATAAAAGTGGAAAATAAAGCCCAATATTGCCTAAAATAGTAGATAAAGTAGCATGGAGCAATCAAAAATTATAGATACGTTGGAGACGTATCACTCCAACGTATCTATAATTTTTGATTGCTCCATGCTACATTATCTACTGTTTTGGACTATATCGGGCTTTATTTTCCACTTTTATATTATTTTTGGGACTAACCTATTAACCGGAGGCCCAGCCCAGAATTGCTGTTTTTTGCCTATTTCAGTGTTTCGGAGAAACAGAATATCAAACGAGTCCAAACGGAATAAAATCTTCGGGAACGTGATTTTCTCACCGAACGTGATCTAGGAGACTTGGACCCTACTCTAGGTAGTCAAAGAGGAGGTCACGAGGGTGGGGGGCGCGCCCCCCTGCCTCGTGGGCCCCTCGGTGCTCCACCGACGTACTTCTTCCTCCTATATATACACACGTACCCCCAAACGATCAGAACAAGAGCCAAAAACCTAATTCCACCGCCGCAACTTTCTGTATCCACGAGATCCCATCTTGGGGCCTGTTCCGGAGCTCCGCCGGAAGAGGGTCGTCATCACGGAGGGTTACTACATCATCCTAGCCCCTCCGATGAAGTGTGAGTAGTTTACCTCAGACCTTCGGGTCCATAGTTAGTAGCTAGATGGCTTCTTCTCTCTCTTTGAATCTCAATACAAAGTTCTCCCCCTCTCTTGTGGAGATCTATTCGATGTAATCTTCTTTTTGCGGTGTTTTTGTTGAGACCGATGAATTGTGGGTTTATGATCAAGTCTATCTATGAATAATATTTGAATCTTCTCTAAATTCTTTTATGTATGATTGGTTATCTTTGCAAGTCTCTTCGAATTATCCGTTTGGTTTGGCCAACTAGATTGGTAGTTCTTGCCATGGGAGAAGTGCTTAACTTTGGGTTCGATCTTCCGGTGTCCTTACCAAGTGACAGAAGGGGCAGCAAGGCACGTATTGTATCGTTACCATCGAGGATAACAAGATGGTGTTTATTTCATATTGCATGAATTTATCTCTCTACATCATGTCATCTTGCTTAAGGCGTTACTCTGTTTTTAACTTAATACTCTAGATGCATGCTGGATAGCGGTCGATGAGTGGAGTAATATTAGTAGATGCAGAATCGTTTCGGTCTACTTGTCACGGACGTGATGCCTATATACATGACCATGCCTAGATATTCTCATAACTATGCTCAATTCTGTCAATTGCTCAACAGTAATTTGTTCACCCACCGTAGAATACTTATGCTCTTGAGAGAAGCCACTAGTGAAACCTATGGCCCCCGGGTCTATTCTCATCATATCAATCTCCATCACTTTAATCTTGCTTTGCTTTTTACTTTGCTTTTACTTTTTACTTTGCATCTTTATACCAAAAATACCAAAAATATTATATCTATCAGATCTCACTCTCGTAAGTGACCGTGAAGGGATTGACAACACTTAATCGCATTGGTTGCGAGTAGCTATCATTTTGTGCAGGTACGGGGGACTTGAGCGTGTCCTCCTACTGGATTGATACCTTGGTTCTCAAAAACTGAGGGAAATACTTATGCTACTCTACTGCATCATCCGTTGCGGAGGAGTCTACGCAAAAAGTCAACATACCAAGTACCCATCACAATCCGTATCTCTCGCATTACATTATTTGCCATTTGCCTCTCGTTTTCCTCTCCCCCACTTCACCCTTGCCATTTTATTCGCCCTCTCTCTCTATCCTCCCTCTCTATATGCCTCTTTTTGCCCGCTTGCTTTTTGTTTGCTCGTGTGTTAGATTGCTTGTTTGTCGCGATGGCTCAAGATACTACCAAATTATGTGACTTCACCAATACCAATAATAATGATTTCCTTAGCACTCCGATTGCTCCTCTTACCGATGCTGAATCTTGTGAAATTAATACTTCTTTGTTGAATCTTGTTATGAAAGATCAATTCGCCGGCCTTCCTAGTGAAGATGCCGCTACTCATCTGAATAGCTTCGTTGATTTATGTGATATGCAAAAAAAGATGCCAATAATGATGTCATTAAATTGAAGCTATTTCCTTTTTCTCTTAGAGATCGTGCTAAAGCTTGGTTTTCGTCTTTGCCTAAAAATAGTATTGATTCATGGTACAAGTGCAAAGATGCTTTTATCTCTAAGTATTTGCCTCCCGCTAAGATCATCTCTCTTAGAAACAATATTATGAACTTTAAACAACTTGATCATGAACATGTTGCACAAGCTTGGGAGAGAATGAAATTAATGATACGTAATTGCCCTACTCATCGTTTGAATTTGTGGATGATCATACAAAATTTTATGCCGGATTGAATTTTGCTTCTAGAAATCTTTTAGATTCGGCCGCGGGAGGCACTTTTATGGAAATCACTTTAGGAGATGCTACTAAAATCCTAGATAATATTATGGTTAATTATTCTCAATGGCATACTAAAAGATCTTCTAATAAAAAAGTTCATGCAATAGAAGAAATCAATGTGTTGAGTGGAAAGATGGATGAACTTATGAAATTATTTGCTACTAAGAGTGTTTCTTCTGATCCTAATGATATGCCTTTGTCTACTTTGATTAAGAATAACAATGAATCTATGGATGTGAAATTTGTTGGTAGGAATAATTTTGGTAACAACGCTTATAGAGGGAATTTTAATCCTAGGCCATATCCTAGTAATCCTTCTAATAATTATGGGAATTCCTACAACAACTCTTATGGAAATTATAATAAGATGCCCTCTGAATTTGAGAATAGTGTTAAAGAATTTATGAATTCACAAAAGAATTTTAATGCTTTGCTTGAGGAGAAATTGCTTAAAGTTGATGATTTGGCTAGAAACATTGATAGAATTTCTCTTGAGGTTTATTCTTTAAAGCTTAGATCTATTCCTCCTAAGCATGATATCAATGAGTCTCTCAAAGCCATGAGAATTTCCATTGATGAGTGCAAGTAAAGAACCGCTAGGATGCGTGCTTCCAAAGATGCCTTTATTAAAGCGTGTTCCTCCAATTCCTATGAAAATCAAGATGAAGATCTAAAAGTTATTGATGTGTCCGCTATTAAATATTTGTTTTGCAATATGAATCTTGATGAAACTGAATATGATCTTCCTTTACCTAGAAGGCGTTCTAAAAATTCAGAGTATTTAGATCTTAATGATGAAATTGACGAAAGTGGGAATGAAAGAAATAAAAATCTAAATGTTGCTAAACCCACTATATTGGATTTCAAGGAATTTAATTATGAAAGTTGTTCTTTAATTGATTGTATTTCCTTGTTGCAATCCATGCTAAATTCTCCACATGCTTATAGTCAAAATAAAGCCTTCACCGAACATATTGTTGATGCATTGATGCAATCTTATGAAGAAAAACTTGAGTTGAAAGTTTCTATCCCTAGAAAACTCTATGATGAGTGGGAACCAACTATTAAAATTAAAATTAAAGATTATGAGTTTTATGCTTTGTGTGATTTGGGTGCTAGTGTCTCTACTATTCCCAAGACTTTGTGTGATTTACTAGATTTCCGTAATTTTGATGATTGCTCTCTAAACTTGCATCTTGCGGATTCCACTATTAAGAAACCTATGGGAAGGATTAATGATGTTCTTATTGTTGCAAATAGGAATTATCTGCCAGTAGATTTCATTGTTCTTGATATAGATTACAATCCATCTTGCCCTATTATTCTTGGTAGACCTTTCCTTAGAACGGTTGGTGTGATTATTGATATAAAGGAAGGGAATATTAGATTTCTATTTCCATTAAAAAAGGGCATGGAACACTTTCCTAGAAAGAAAATAAAATTACCATATGAAACTATCATGAGAGCCACTTATGGATTGCCTACCAAAGATGGCAATACCTAGATCTATCCTCGCTTCTATGCCTAGCTAGGGGCGTTAAAAGATAGCGCTTGTTGGGAGGCAACCCAATTTTATTTTTATTCCTTGCTTTTTGCTCCTGTTTAGTAATAAATAAATTATTTAGCCTCTGATTTGGTTGTGTTTTTGTGTTTAATTAGTGTTTGTGCCAAGTAGAACCGTTGGGAAGACTTGGGGAAAGTCTTGTTGAACTTGCTGTAAAAAACAGAAACTTTAGCGCTCACGAGAACTGCTGTCATTTTTATTTGAATAGTGCTATTTAGTTAATTATTTTTTCAAATGATTAATAGATAAATTCCTCACGTCCATCAATTTATTTTAGAATTTTTGGGGTTCCAGATCTTGCGCTAGCTACAGATTACTACAGACTGTTCTGTTTTTGACAGATTCTGTTTTTCGTGTGTTGTTTGCTTATTTTGATGAATCTATGGCTAGTAAAATAGTTTATAATCCATAGAGAAGTTGGAATAAAGTAGGTTTAACACCAATATAAATAAAGAATGAGTTCATTACAGTACCTTGAAGTGGTCTTTTGTTTTCTTTCGTCAACGGAGCTCACGAGTTTTCTATTTTGAGTTTTGTGTTGTGAAGTTTTCAAGTTTTGGGTGAATTCTTTTGATGGATCATGGAACAAGGAGTGGCAAGAGCTAAGCTTGGGGATGCCCATGGCACCCCCAAGATAATCCAAGGACACCAAAAAGTCAAAGCTTGGGGATGCCCCAGAAGGCATCCCCTCTTTTCGTCCACTTCCATCGGTAATTTACTTGGAGCTATATTTTTATTCACCAACATGATATGTGTTTTGCTTGGAGCGTCTTGTATTATTTGTGTCTTTGTGTCTTAGTATGACACAATCATCCTTGCTGTACACACCTTTTGAGAGAGCCATACATGAATTAAAATTTGATAGAATACTCTATGTACTTCACTTATATCTTTTTGAGCTAAGTAGTTTCGCTCTATGTGCTTCACTTATATCTTTTGAGCGTTATAATTTTGCTCTATGTGCTTCACTTAGATCTTTTAGAGCACGGTGGTGGATTTTTTTTAAAGAAACTATTGATCTCTCATGCTTCACTTAAATTATTTTGAGAGTCTCTTAATAGCATGGTAATTTGCTTTATAATAATATGCTTGGTATTCAAGATTTGTGAAACTTTCTTTTGAGTGTGTTGAATACTAAGAAAAGATTGAAACATGATAATTGTTTTGAGATATGGAGGTGATAATATTAAAGTCATGCTAGTTGAGTATTTGTGAATTTAAAGAATACTTGTGTTAAAGTTTGTGATTCCCGTAGCATGCACGTATGGTGAACTGTTATGTGACGAAGTCGGAGCATGATTTATTTATTGATTGTCTTCCTTATGAGTGGCGGTCGGGGACGAGCGATGGTCTTTTCCTACCAATCTATCCCCCTAGGAGCATGCGCGTAATACTTTGCTTTGATAACTTCTAGATTTTTGCAATAAGTATATGAGTTCTTTATGACTAATGTTGAGTCCATGGATTATACGCACTCTCACCCTTCCACCTTTGCTAGCCTCTCTAATACCGCGCACTTCTCGCCGGTATCATACACCTACCATATAGCTTCCTCAAAACAGCCACCATACCTACCTATTATGGCATTTCCATAGCCATTCTGAGATATATTGCCATGCAACTTTCCACCATCTAGTTCGTCATGACACATTAGTCATTGTCATATTGCTTAGCATGATCATGTAGTTGACATAGTATTTGTGGCAAAGCCACCGTTCATAATTTTTTCATACTTGTCACTCTTGATTCATTGCATATCCCAGTACACCGCCGGAGGCATCCATATAGAGTCATACTTTGTTTTAGAATCGAGTTGTAATCATTGAGTTGTAAATAAATAAAAGTGTGATGATCATCATTCAATAGAGCATTGTCCCAAATAAAAAAGGGGGAGAAAGGCCAAAGAAAAAAAGAAGGCCAAAAAAAGGGCAATGCTACTATCCTTTTTTCCACACTTGTGCTTCAAAGTAGCACCATGATATAGCGAGTCTCATATATTGTGCTTCAAAGTAGCACCATGTTCTTCATATAGAGAGTCTCATATGTTGTCACTTTCATATACTAGTGGGAATTTTACATTATAGAACTTGGCTTGTATATTCCAATGATGGGCCTCCTCAAGTGCCCTAGGTCTTCGTGAGCAAGCAAGTTGGATGCACACCCACTAGTTTCTTTTGTTGAGCTTTCATACATTTATAGCTCTAGTGCATCCGTTGCATGGCAATCCCTACTCACTCACATTGATATCTATTGATGGGCATCTCCATAGCCCGTTGATACGCCTAGTTGATGTGAGACTATCTTCCCCTCCTTTTTGTCTTCTCCACAACCACCATTCTATTCCACCTATAGTGCTATATCCATGGCTCACGCTCATGTATTGCGTGAAGATTGAAAAAGTTTTGAAAAAGTTAGAGTATGAAACAATTGCTTGGCTTGTCATCGGGGTTGTGCATGATTTAAATACTTTGTGTGGTGAAGATGGAGCATAGCCAGACTATATGATTTTGTAGGGATAACTTTCTTTGGCCATGTTATTTTGAGAAGACATAATTGCTTTGTTAGTATGCTTGAAGTATTATTATTTTTATGTCAATATAAACTTTTGTCTTGAATCTTTCTAATCTGAATATTCATACCACAATTAAGAAGATTTGCATTGAAATTATGCCAAGTAGCACTCCACATCAAAAAATTCTCTTTTTATCATTTACCTACTCGAGGACGAGCAGGAATTAAGCTTGGGGATGCCTGATACGTCTCCAACGTATCTATAATATTTGATTGCTCCATGCTATATTATCTACTATTTTGGACTATATTGGGCTTTATTTTCCACTTTTATATTATTTTTGGGACTAACCTATTAACTGGAGGCCCAACCCAGAATTGCCTATTTCAGTGTTTCAGAGAAACAGAATATCAAACGGAGTCCAAACGGAATAAAATCTTCGGGAACGTGATTTTCTCACCGAACGTGATCTAGGAGACTTGGACCCTACTCCAGGGAGTCAAAGAGGAGGTCACGAGGGTGGGGGCGCGCCCCCTGCCTCGTGGGCCCCTCGGTGCTCCACCGACGTACTTCTTCCTCCTATATATACACACACGTACCCCCAAACGATCAGAACATGAGCCAAAAACCTAATTCCATCGCCGCAACTTTCTGTATCCACGAGATCCCATCTTGGGGCCTGTTCCGGAGCTCCGCCAAAAGAGGGCCGTCATCACAGGGGCTTCTACATCATCCTAGCCCCTCCGATGAAGTGTGAGTAGTTTACCTCAGACCTTTGGGTCCATAGTTAGTAGCTAGATGGCTTCTTCTCTCTCTTTGAATCTCAATACAAAGTTCTCCCCCTCTCTTGTGGAGATCTATTCGATGTAATCTTCTTTTTGCGGTTTGTTTGTTGAGACCGATGAATTGTGGGTTTATGATCAAGTCTATCTATGAATAATATTTGAATCTTCTCTAAATTCTTTTATGTATGATTGGTTATCTTTGCAAGTCTCTTCGAATTATCCGTTTGGTTTGGCCAACTAGATTGGTAGTTCTTGCCATGGGAGAAGTGCTTAGCTTTGGGTTCGATCTTGCGGTGTCCTTACCCAGTGACAGAAGGGGCCGCAAGGCACGTATTGTATCGTTGCCATCGAGGATAACAAGATGGGGTTTATTTCATATTGCATGAATTTATCTCTCTACATCATGTCATCTTGCTTAAGGCATTACTCTGTTTTTAACTTAATACTCTAGATGCATGTTGGATAGCGGTCGATGAGTGGAGTAATAGTAGTAGATGCAGAATCGTTTCGGTCTACTTGTCACGGACGTGATGCCTATATACATGATCATGCCTAGATATTCTCATAACTATGCTCAATTCTGTCAATTGCTCAACAGTAATTTGTTCACCCACCGTAGAATACTTATGCTCTTGAGAGAAGCCACTAGTGAAACCTATGGCCCCCAGGTCTATTCTCATCATATCAATCTCCATCACTTTAATCTTGCTTTGCTTTTTTACTTTGCTGTTACTTTTCACTTTGCATCTTTATACCAAAAATACCAAAAATATTATATCTATCAGATCTCACTCTCGTAAGTGACCGTGAAGGGATTGACAACCCCTAATCGCGTTGGTTGCGAGTAGCTATCGTTTTGTGCAGGTACGAGGGACTTGAGCGTGGCCTCCTACTGGATTGATACCTTGGTTCTCAAAAACTGAGGGAAATACTTACGCTACTCTGCTGCATCATCCCTTCCTCTTCAGGGAAAACCAACGCAAGCTCAAGACGTAGCAACCGGCGACTTGGAGAAGCTGACCGTCCGGGAGAGGTACACCGGCGGCGAACAGATCCACACCGCCAATGGATCAGGTATGGCTATTGATCAGGAACAGATCCTACGCAACATGGAGGTGTACCTGAGCATGAATAGGAACATATCCTACGCAAGTGTCACTCCGAGGCTTATGGAGGACACCACACTGGAGATAGAACTGCACATAAGGTATTGCAATCCGGTTTTTATTGGCCTACTCTCTTCAAGGATGCCCATAAGTTTGTTGTATCTTGTGATGAATGTCAAAGAATTGGTAATATTAGTAGACGTCAAGAAATGCCTATGAATTATTCACTTGTTATTGAACCATTTGATATTTGGGTCTTTGATTATATGGGACCTTTTCCTGCCTCCAATGGACACACACATATTTTAGTTGCTGTTGATTACGTTACTAAGTGGGTAGAAGCTATTCCAACTAGTAGTGCTGATCATAACACCTCTATTAAGATGCTTAAAGAAGTTATTTTTCCAAGGTCTGGGGTCCCTAGATATTTAATGACTGATGGTGGTTCACATTTTATTCATGGTGCTTTCCGTAAAATGCTTGCTAAATATGATGTTAATCATAGAATTGCATATCCTTATCACCCACAGTCTAGTGGTCAAGTAGAATTGAGCAATAGAGAACTCAAATTAATTTTGCAAAAGACTGTTAATAGATCTAGAAAGAATTGGTCCAAGAAACTTGATGATGCGTTATGGGCCTATAGAACGGCATATAAAAATCCTATGGGTATGTCTCCGTATAAAATGGTTTATGGAAAAGCATGTCACTTACCTCTCGAACTAGAACATAAGGCTTATTGGGCTATTAAAGAGCTCAATTATGATTTCAAACTTGCCGGTGAGAAAAGGTTATTTGACATTAGCTCACTTGATGAATGGAGAACCCAAGCCTATGAGAATGCCAAGTTGTTTAAAGAAAAAGTTAAAAGATGGCATGACAAAAGGATACAAAAGCGTGAGTTTAATGTAGGTGATTATGTATTGCTATACAACTATCGTTTAACATTTTTTGCAGGAAAACTTCTCTCTAAATGGGAAGGTCCTTACGTCATCGAGGAGGTCTATCGTTCCGGTGCCATAAAAATCAACAACTTCGAAGGCACAAATTCGAAGGTGGTGAACGGTCAAAGAATTAAGCATTATATCACACGTAATCCTATAAATGTTGAAACTAATGTTATTGAAACCGTAACCCCAGAGGAATACATAAGGGACACTTTTCGGAACATTTCAGACTCCGAAAAGGAACAGGTATGTGGTACGGTAAGTAAACCGACTCCAAAGCAGTTGTAATGATAATTTTTCTCCGTTTTGGAATATTTAGAAAAATAGAAAAATAGGAAGCAGTCCAGGAAGGACACGAGGGCTCCACGAGGGTGGAGGGCGCGCCCTACCCCCCTGGGCGCCCCCTACCTCGTGGGCACCTCATGTGCTCTCCGGACTCCGTTTTCTTGCATGATACATATTTTGGTCGGTAAAAATTCATTATATAGTCTCCCGGAGGTTTTGAGTCCCGTATCACGTGGAAATCTCCTGTTCTTGTTTCAAGCTGTTTTCTGCCAGGGTTGTCAAAGCCAAGCATCATGTCGTCTCCCTCCTCCTCCAACAGTGAGGGCAACGATGCTTGGCTAATGAAGATAGAGCTGAAGAGAGAAGAACCCATGGAGATCAGCAAGGATCAAGGGATCAAGAAGGCCACGGAGGACCAAGTTCCAGCAACAGAAGACATCCTTCAACTTGATCACAATCTTCTTACCCCAACTGAGATCAAAACTTTCAAGATGATTGAGTTAGCTCGTATACAAAATAAGTATCTCACACGTGAAAATATTTTGTTGAAGGAGCATGTCATCGCACTCAAAGGCATTATCCGCAAGTTAGAAGACCTCCTACGCTCGATGTGCGACTATCCATCATCAACAACTCCATCTTCTTCACCAATAAAGGAGACATAACCACATGGGTATGGGCACTCCCCTTGGCAACTGCCAAGCTTGGGGGAGTGCCCCGATATCGTATCACCATCACTTTTATCTTTACCGTTTTTCTTAGTTCAATCCTTTTGGTAATATCTTGATCTAGTAGTATAAAGTTTTTAGTATGATCTAGTTGTGAGTTTTGCTTTATGATCTTTCTATGTAATCGAGTTTGTGAGCTATATATAATAAAGATTAGTGTTGAGTCAAGGGCTTGATTATTTTTCTATGATCTTGAGTGAATAAAAGAAAAGAGAAAGAATAAAAAGAAATAAAAGAGATCATATGGATCTTATGGAGAGTAATGAGCTCACATAGAAAGAGTATGATGATTAAAAGTTCTTGAGAGTTGACAAACATAGTTTTGGTCATTGTTGCAATTAATAAGAAGTAATAAAGAAAGAGAGGTCTTCACATATAAATACACTATCTTGGACATCTTTTATGATTGTGAGCACTCATTAAAATATGACATGCTAAAGAGTTGACGTTGGACAAGGAAGACAACGTAATGGGTTATGTTTTCTTACATCTGAGATAAATTATATTTTTATGGATCACCCAACATGATTGAGCTTGCATTTCCCTCTCATGCTAGCCAATTCTTTGCACCAAGTAGAGATACTACTTGTGCTTCCAAATATCCCTAAACCCAGTTTTGCCATGAGAGTCCACCATATCTACCTATGGATTGAGTAAGATCCTTCAAGTAAGTTGTCATCGGTGCAAGCAATAAAAATTGCTCTCTAAATTTGTATGACTTATTAGTGTGGGAGAAAATAAGCTTTATACGATCTTGTGATATGGAAGAAATAAAAGCGACGGACTGCATAATAAATGTCCATATCACAAGTGGCAATATAAAGTGACGTTCTTTCGCATTAAGATTTTGTGCATCCAACCATTAAAGCGCATGACAACCTCTGCTTCCCTCTGCGAAGGGCCTATCTTTTACTTTTATCTCCTACCTTACATAAGAGTCATGGTGATCTGCACCTTTCCTTTTTACATTTTATCTGTTGGCAAGCACAATATGTTGGAAAGATCCTGGTATATATGGTTAACTGGATGTGAGTTTTCATGAACTATTATTGTTGACATTACCCTTAAGGTAAAACGTTGGGAGGCAAAACTATACGCCCCTATCTTTCTCTGTGTCCAATTAAAACTCCATACCCATAAGTATTGCGTGAGTGTTAGCAATTGTGAAAGACTATATGATAGTTGAGTATGTGGACTTGCTGAAAAGCTCTTATATTGACTCTTTCCTATGTTATGATAAATTGCAATTGTTCCAATGACTGAGATTATAGTTTGTTAGTTGTCAATGAAGTTTATGATTCATACTTGAAATTGTGATTGAATTGTCACTCTAGCATAAGAGATCATATGACAAGAATTATATAAGTTGTTGTTCTAAGAATGATCATGATGCCCTCATGTCCGTATTTTATTTTTATCGACACCTCTATCTCTAAACATGTGGACATATTTTTCGATTTCGGCTTTCGCTTGAGGGCAAGAGAGGTCTAAGCTTGGGGGAGTTGATACGTCAATTTTGCATCATGCTTTTATATAAATATTTATTGCATTATGGGTTGTTATTACATATTATGTCACAATACTTATGCCTATTCTCTCTTATTTTACAAGGTTTGCATAAATATGGAGAATGCCGGCAGCTGGGATTCTGGGCTGGAAAAGGAGCAAATATTAGAGACCTATTCTGCACAGCTCCAAAAGTCCTGAAACTTCACGGAAGTCATTTTCAGAATATATAAAAAATACTGAGCGCAAGAAGTTCACCAGGAGGGCCACACCCTGCGCACGAGGGTGGGGGGCGCGCCCCCCTACCTCATGGCCCCCCTGGTGGCCCTCCGATGTCCATCTTCTGCTATATGGAGTCTTTCGATGAGAAAAAATAAGAAGCCATCTTTCCGGACGAGACTCCGCCGCCACGAGGCGGAACCAATCTAGGGCTCCGGCGGAGCTGTTCTGCCGGGGAAACTTCCCTCCGAGAGGGGGAAATCATCGCCATCGTCATCACCAACGCTCCTCTCATCGGGAGAGGGCAATCTTCATCAACATCTTCACCAGCACTATCTCCTCTCAAAACCCTAGTTCATCTCTTGTATCCAATTCTTGTCTCCAAGTCCGGGATTGGTACATGTGGGTTGTTAGTAGTGTTAATTGCTCCTTGTAGTTGATACTAGTTGGTTTATTTGGTGGAATATCATATGTTCAGATCCTATATGCACATTAATACCTCTCTGATTATGAGCATGAATATGCTTTGTGAGTAGTTACGTTTGTTCCTGAGGACATGGGAGAAGTCTTGCTATTAGTAGTCATGTGAATTTGGTATTCGTTCGATATTTTGATGAGATGTATATTGTCTCTCCTCTAGTGGTGTTATGTGAACGTCGACTACATGACACTTCACCATTATTTGGGCCTAGAGGAAGACATTGGAAAGTAATAAGTAGATGATGGGTTGCTAGAGTGACAGAAGCTTAAACCCTAGTTTAGGCGTTGCTTCGTAAGGGGCTGATTTGGATCCATATGTTTCATGCTATGGTTAGGTTTACCTTAATACTTTTGTTGTAGTTGCGGATGCTAACAATAGAGGTTAATCATAAGTGGGATGCTTGTTCAAGTAAGAATAGCACCCAAGCACCAGTCCACCCACATACCAAATTATCAAAGTACCGAACGCGAATCATATGAACGTGATGAAAACTAGCTTGACGATATTCCCATGTGTCCTCGGGAGCGCTTTTCTCTATATAAGAGTTTGTCCAGGCTTGTCCTTTGCTACAAAAAGGAGTGGGCCACCTTGCTGCACTTTATTTACTTTTGTTACTTGTTACTTGTTACAAATTATCCTATCACAAAACTATCTGTTACCTATTATTTCAGTGCTTGCAGAGAATACCTTGCTGAAAACCGCTTATGATTTCCTTCTGCTCCTTGTTGGGTTCGACACTCTTACTTATCGAAAGGACTACGATAGATTCCCTATACTTGTGGGTCATCACCGCCCGCCGAGGTGCACCGTCGCCGGAAACCGCCGCCCAAGCTGGGGAACCGCGAGGAGGAGAGGAAGAGGGCCGCCACCGCCGGCTTCACGGCGCCGCGCGGGCAACGGCCGGCCACGCCAGCCGGCGGCAGCGGCGGGAGGAGGGGTGGGAGGTGGGGGCTAGGCGGCGAGGGGAGGGAGGGCCGCCCCGGTCGCCCCGCTTGGGGGGCGCGCGGGGAGTACGGGGAGTGTTCTGCTCTCTGATTGTCACGATTATTGGCATTTCTGTTTTAGTGTATTAATTACGTAGCTTCCCCCCTCACTTGAATCCGAGTTTGTGCATCTTATTAATTGGATTATCCACTATGTTAGGTCACCTTTGGACTCTACTAGTTTTACAAGTCATGGATATCAGATGAGAAAAGGTTGTTAGCTGCAACAGTTTTACTTCTCATCCTGGTGATTATAAGATGCTTCCAGAAAGTCTTGGATCTTAAAAGCAGTAGCTTTAATGCTCTAAGAAAGGTCAGCTCCAAGACCAGCGTCATTCGGGGCAACAATGTGACAGAAGAAGCACGGCTTGACAACCTTATAAAAAATAAGGCAAGAGAAGTCGTGAACCGTGGTGGACCGTGGAGATCAATGGACCTCCCAAGCCTACCTTACCAGCTATTTTTGGACTCCCCATTTCTAGATTCTGATCGTGTTGAAATCCTGAACAAGTTCTGGTCGCTTGACCCCAAATCAGCTTATCGAGCAGTTGAAGGCACGCTGTCTGCTATGACCAGTTTTCTCTACACCAAAGATTAGAGCACACCCTACCTTGGTTTCAGTAATTCATCAGCATCGGTCATCTTCCGTCGGTCCACACAACTACTAGCTTATGCAACCTTAATCACAGCCATCTGCCTTGTACACCCCAGAGATTACAGGAAAAAATTACACGTTGGAGATAACTGGATTATTTATCCAAAAGAAGATATTTGGATTACATATGTGATGTTGTATGGCACTGTTCTGCTGGAGTTCGTTCACTTCTGTGTACAAATACGCTTTCCGGAAAAAGTTCTCTGGAAGAATATTCCAGCATAGTATTACCGGATTATTAGCCCATAACAAACGGCACTCCAGGTTGAGGAGGATCGCGGGATGGTTACAATGCAAGGACTTCCTCGACGATTGTTGGCACATGAAGCCTAGCGATTGGCGTAAGGAGATTGCAGAATTGGTTCGTCTACATGTTGAAACAGGGTGGAAGGATGACGTAGTGGGTACTAAATCTTACAGGAGGTTTAATGATGCCACGGGTGAGTGGACGCTCGCGAAAAATGGATATTTCCGACTGGTGGGTTGGAGCATACAGAGGCCATTTGACGAGAGCATTATTCTCTGGCACCTGGCCACAGATTTATTATTCGTTCAGCATAAGGCCGTTTCTCCTGATGACCGTGATCGTGCCCGTCGGTGCAAAGAAATATCCAACTACATGATGCATCTGCTGTTCGAAAACCCTGAGATGCTGATGCCACAACGGCCTACGACGAGCTCGAGGAAATCCTCAAGGGTGAAGAGACACCGCGGGACAAGATGAGATTTACGCAGAATGTAGTTGAGAAGTGCAAGGCGGGTTCGATCCCCAACTCTTTTGTTCGTGATGCTTGGCTGCTTGTTGTAAGCTTTCAGGGTCATGTTGGTGATAAGACCACGATGTGGGAGGTGATCGAAAGCGTGTGGGTGGAGATGCTCTGCTATTCTGCCAGTCGATGCCGCGGGTACTTGCACGCGGAGGCTCTGGGAAACGGTGTGGAGTACCTCTCCTATGTCTGAGTCCTGTTGGCATACGCCGGGATGGAGACATTTTCAGAAAAGCTTCAGAGGAGGGACGATGTGTCATTTGACAGTGATAAGCCTTACCGTTTAGCACGGAAGGTAAGACGCACTCGCTCCTTTTGATTCCCAATACTTAAGGCAGCAGGTTTAACTGATTGAGCTCGGTCGAGGATACTATGTATGCATCTCTTTAATTGTTTGGCTTGTCTGCCAGCATGTCTGTAGGGTAATTTGTTGGCACTCCTTCTGTCTTTCTCACTGTTGGACGCATGACATGTACTGAAATGTATGCCTCATTCGTTGTGCCGACTGCAGAACCATGTAAGACAGGTGAAATGCATGTCATCTGTTCATTAGCCTGTCACATGTTTCCAGATTTTACTGTCTGGACTAAGCTAAGATTTCTTGTTTCAAATCACCCCCAAGGAGTATGTTGTATTCAAAGTCCTAACCATTCGGGCCGACATTGTCTTTCTCCCAGCACTTTCAGAAACGGAAATCATTTGCGATGAGCCTTACCGTTTAGCACAGAAGATAAGACGCACTCGCTCCTTTTGACTCCCAGACTGAAGGCAGCGAGCTTTTTACTCTCTTAGCTCGGTCGAGGATATTATGTATACATCCCTTTAATTGTTTGTCTTGTCTGCCAGCATGTCTGTTGGATAATTTGTTGGCGCTCCTTCTGTCTTTCTCACTGCTCGATGCAAGAGATGTACAATAAAATATTAAAAAAAATCTTAGCTGAGTGCAGACAGTAAAACCTGTTATACATGTACAGGCTGAGTGCAGACAGTAAAACCTGGACACATGTACAGGCTAATGAAACGATGACATACATTTCCCTTGTCTTACATGGTTCTGCAGTTGGCACAACAAATGGGGCATACATTTGATACTTCCTCCGTTCCTAAATATAAATCTTTTTAGAGATTCTAATATGAACTACATACAAAGTAAAATAAGTGAATCCACACTCTAAAATATGTCTATATATATTTATATATATAGTCTATATTAAAATCTTTAAAATGACTTATATTTAGGAACAACGGAGTACTAGATTTACCTGGCGGTCAAACCCAGCCATTTACTTCTAGATTCTCTGATTGGAAAAATCTACAGGTCAATAAACAATCCAGTTTTCCCCAAGTACACCAGCGACTAAAATCGAACCCCCAAACACAAACCATTTTTTCTTTCACTAAACGCACACCACAAATCAGTTTTTGTATCAAAGATTATTCATAACCACAACCAAGCTACTTTTTTTTATGGTGCTACGGCGGGCTTACGTCGACCTGAACCATTTTCATTATATAAAAGAGTAAGATACAAGACATCAGGTACAACAGATATCAACCAACACACACAAGAAGGCACAAGGAAGAACAGAAGAAGAACCAAAAAGAGCTACGATGAGCATCCAACACCAAGAACTTAGCACCCGACACTACTAGCTGGACCGATAAGAGCGGAAGCAAGCTTTGTTGAATCAATCGAAAGGAGATCCGTCATTGAGAAGACGCAGAGAAGAAGTTGCCGGCTGCTCTGCAATCACTCTACACCTTTAAAAGAGCTAGGAAGTCGCAACCACCGTCGAAGGGCATCCCACTGCCTAGCCACGTCGCGGCAAAGTGAGCCATCGACCGTGTCACAAGGCAATATTCCGCCGAGACAGTGTCAAAGGGCAATATTCCGCCGAGACAGACCCTATGCCGTGATAAAGTTTGGGCCCAAAAAGGTTCGCGCGTGGACTCGTCCGTTTGGGTCGGCGCATTGGACTGGCGTTTTCGTCCGTTTTGATCTAAACGAACATGCACAGACAATCTGGGTTGACGCGTTGGAATTGCTCTAGTGAAAGAATGAGAGAGGAGAGCGTGTAGCACAAGATGCAGCCTTCATGTGTGCGACACCGCGGCGAGGATAAGAAGAGGAACATAGCGAAATCATTAATTAAGGAGCATTCTTTGCAAACATCACTTCCGCCCTCCCAGGTTGCGACAAGTGGCATGCTGCATGTGCATGCGCCACTTATTGCAGCCGGAGAGTTTTCCCTTTTTCCATAGACTCATTTATTCAAAACGTTTTATCTCTGAAACCATGCGTCCAAATCACTAACCGTTTCATCATTGGATTTCTTGTGTTGAGATTTTCAAAACTAAATCTTATGTTAATAAGTTTTGATGAACTTTGTTTTTTTAAGATGAAAAAACCCAATTGGGAGCATGTTTTTTCTTTCTTTCTGAAAGCCGTTTCTTAGAGGCACGGCCGTGCCTCTCACAGAAGAAAAACCGTGCCACTCGTAGAAAAAAAAGAGAAAACATGTTTTTTCCGTTTCCCAAAGGCACGATCGTGTCTGTCGCGGAAGTAAAACCGTCTCTCTCATGGAAGAAAAAAAAAGAAAACACTTTTTTTTTCATTTCCTAGAGGCACGACCTTGCCTCTCGTGGAAGAAAAATCGTGCCTCTCACGGAAGAAAAGAAAAAAGAAGAGAAAACGAGCTTTTGTTCGTTTTCGGGAGGCACGGCCGTGCCTATCGTGGAAGCAAAACCGTGCCTTTCACAAAAGGAAAAAAAAAGAGAAATCGCGTTTTTTTTCATTTTCGAGAGGCACGGCCGCGGAAACAAAATCGTGCCTCTCGCGGAAGCAAAAAAACAAACGTGTTTTTCTTTGTTTTGTTTCTGAAAGGCACGGCCGTGCCTCTCACGAAAGCAAAATCCGTGCCTCTCGTGTAAGCAAAACCGTGCCTCTCGGAAAAGTAAAAAAAAGAGCGCATTTTTTGACGTAATTTTTTTTGTCAAAAAGCTAAGAAAGACCTGTGGAAAACCGAAAAAGCATCTAAAAAGTCAGAAACATATGCAGAAAAGAAAAAAAATCAGACAGAGTACCCAGAGCACGATACATTTTTTTTTGAGACAACCCAGAGCATAATACATGATGATGATGGTTGAGAGCACGCCAAATCCTAAATGACCCTTGAGAGGCCCTTGAAAGAGCGCTCTTCAATTAGTTGCTGTCGGAACACAAGCATGACGATGGGCCAAACATGTATGCCAGTAGATGTATCCTGGGCCGTAAATGAATGACTAGAGCCTGGCAGATTTCAGATCCAAAGCATTCCAATGGCCCAGATTCCTGCGTGCCTGATGCTCGGCCTCATGCATCCAGGGAGAGCGGAGTGCGCGGCACGTGGGGTGCCCACGCCGCCGGCTTGTCCCAGTCCCGTCTCGTTTCCCGTACCACTCCCCTCTCACTCTCTCTCCGCCGCTTTCCAATGCCGGCGATGCTGCAGTAAATCCTCCGGCGAAGGCGGCCGCGGCCCTGCTCGGTCGATCCCTCCCACCCCATGTCCAAGGTTTGAGCAGCTGGTGGCTGCTCCACCTTCCCGGCGTCTCACCGGCAGGCGGTCGTGCCAACATTTCGTTCGAACCATCATGCTCGATTCGCCTCCTCCCGCGACGCCAGGTATGGCTGGTACCTTGCCCCCACCGAACCACGCTGCGTCAGTTTCCTCTCCGGCGGTCGGCGCCGTCCTCCACCACCCACCTGGGTTCGCGCGGGGAATTGGGGGAGGTGATGATTACAGTTCTGCTGTTATGTACGTACTCGTGTGGTGCTAATACGTACAGTACTGGACTAGAGCTAAGATTTTTTTTAGAAGAGGTAGATTCGAGAAACGTGGCTCATACTCTCATATTGCGCCGTAGTTCCTGACTCCTGCAGGACTGCACCTGATTCAATGCAGGAAGGCAAATTATTTCCTTCAGTTACTTACCGAGTTACAGTTCTCGCTTGATTTTTGTATGCCTAAAGAGTGGCACCATCTGTTCTGTAGTGTGTGTATTAGTGATATCTTTATCGATTCTCGACTCATATCTCCTTTGTTCCAACAGCATGTGTTGAGAGGAGGTTGGTAGGAGAAAATGCAAGTCTGCAAAATATGGTACGAGCCTGGTTATTGTATTTGAAGGTCCTGCCACTGCACATGGATTATTGTTCAACTAACTACCTTTATCACTGAAATTAAAATGCAGCACAGAGAGGGACAGGAGGCTGGGATAAGGAAGCGGCTCCGAGAAGTCAATTTTTTGCCATCTTGGTACTCACAATCATGGGTATCTATGGTGCTCTTGATGGGCTCCCAGCCTCAGGCTCCACGCTTCCCTTAGTGTTGAATGGATATTGCAAAACTAACAGGTTGATGGATCTTGGGGCGTCAACGAATTTGGCTTATCAGACAAAAAGACTATTCTCCTGTCCACATCAGGGGCGGAGCCAGAAAATTTGGCCAATGGGTTCACTTGTTAGCTCATTGTGAGGACTGGGTAAAGTCATTGTAACAAATAGAGATATGCTACTCACTCTGAGCCATATTAATTTTGAGAGTACCTAACCATATTAATTGACGCTGGTTTAGTACTCATTGAAGAGTGCAAGACGTACCAGTTTGATGAAATTATAAAGTCACTTGTTTAAATTTTATAAATAGAGTCACGAATATAGCTCCCTAGCTTTAGGACCAACTTCTCAACTTCCAGAAAAGATTAAAAAAAACACATTAGTTTGACAAGTTTCAAGTAAACTACCATGAAGTGAAAGCTGCATGTAAATTTACTCACATTTCAGAGTGCACCCTTCGGATCTTTCATCATCTGAAAAAAATAGTTTATCTATGCATAAAAGGCTTTGGGAGATCATATAAATTAATTCCTCAGAATAGAAGGTTTGGGGGATTAATCAACAGAATTTAACACACCTACATCTGGTGGGTAGGCTTGAAGTCCTTATACATCATTATCTGAATCCGATGATGATCAATTTCTATTTGATAAATATTCGCACCATAGCCTAGGTCAATCAAAGTTCAGATGAAATATAGTTAGAAAACTAGGGCAAAGGTTAATTTCGTGCTAGGATAAGACCTGCACAAGAAGGACGATGTGGTCTCATTACCTTCAGTTTGGATTTCAATTGCCGGTCGCTGCTGACGGCTGACCTGGTGTTCTCAGCTAGTCGGCTTGCCGCTGGCCGTCGGCGATCCGGCGCCGCCATGCGCGAACATAGAGACGAGAGACCAAGAGACGATGTAAATCGGGGAAACGTACTGCGGAAACGAGAGGCGCGTGTCGTGGGTTGCGTACATATTTTTTTTTTGAGACAAACGTGGGTTGCGTACATGATGACATGGAATTGATAGTTAGCCCATCCAGCCTGCTTCGTGGATGGTATGGTATCACATTTACTTACGGGCTTTTTTTAGCTGTACTTACAGGTTTTTTTTCCTATATAAGAAAAACAAGGTGTGAGCTTCTGGTTGGGCTACTGTTATATAAAACATTAATGGGCCAAAAGGCTTCTCGTTCGCATGTTCCAGTTTCGATGGGTTCAACCGTACATTCGTATTGGGTTCATACAAGCGATCGCATCTATACATGTACGTGACGTGAAAAACTCGTTGGGTTCAGTGAACCCAACGGCTACACGCTGGCTCCGCCCCTGGTCCACATTGACATGTGTTGTTGCACTTAAAGAAATGGATTTTTTGCCAGGAGCACATAAGGAGAGGTATAGAAAAATATTCGTTTATTTATTAATGCAGTTTTGCTGCCTTTATTTCAAGGGCTGAAATTCCTTAGTGCGCTGAAAATTATACTATGTAAGACTAAATTTTATTGGAAGAAATTTCTCCATTGTTACGGATGAGTAGATTGCGGCTCCTCTAAGCCTTAATATAATTTCCCCCAGTATGCTAAGCCTTGGCGATGGGATGGGATTCTTCACCTCAGGGGAGATGGAGTGAAAAGGTTTGTTGTCAATGGAAAATATTGCTATGAAATTATATTTCCTCCCTGATTGTGTATTAGGGACAATTACTTTGTAAAGTTAGTGTCTAATATGTATGGGAATGGAGATGTACTTTACGTTGACATTTTCCTTATGATTTTTTAATGCCGGCCAGAATTTTTATGTTAGTCATGTTATCTCTTTTGTTTACCAATAGAATCAGGATGAGAATTTGAGTAACCCTTGTGAGTGACATATCGAAAATCCTCATATTTGACTTAATTAGACAGGCTGGGGAGGAATCTTGTGGTAGAGAAGCATATATGGCATATGTTACCAAAGGGTTAGGAAACCTGCTCGTTTGGAATGCAGTTATGAAGTTCTACAGAAAGAACAGATCGTTTTTTAACTCTCCTTCCAAGACTGCTGCTGTGTTAGTCCACCACTCTGATGATAAAGCCTTCAAGTACCTAGATTTGCTTGCCAGTAAAGTTGTTAGTTCAGGTGGGTCTCTCATACTTTGGAAATAACAATTCTAAATACCATCGCAAAAAAAAACTGCTTCTAAATACTTAATACCAGTAGACGTTTTGTAGTACCAACAGTGTAACTACTAAATATATGCTACCCGCTTTCGGTGGTGGATTTGTTTGAAAATTTTTCTAGTGATATAAAGGGCATCGTAGACATGACATACAGGTTATGTCCGTGAGTAGAAAAATGACATCTGTTTTTAGTAGCTTGTAAACTTTACCGTGTCCTGTTTGTAGCTTCTGGTTACATAGAGACGAGGGAAATCATGCTGGATATTGCGACATGCGCAGTGGCATTTTGTCAGTTACGGATGAATGGATATGATGAATCGTCAGGCACTTAGGCAGGAATTCCCTGTCAATGTTTGATTGATCTTGATTTAACAGTTGAACTAACGATTTCTATTCTTAGCACAGATGCACTGTCTCATGTTGCTGAACACTCCAGTTTCCATAATTCACTTCTAGGATATTTAAGTGATACAAAATCCACATTGGAGTTATTCAAGGCTTCAAAAGAAAGTACATCAGAAAATGAATCAATCCCAGATAGCATTGGCTACTCGGCAGCATATTGACGAAAACGCTGTGCTCTGATGATTTGCAAAGTTTCTCAATCCATGGAGAGGTACGTGCATGAAATTCAATATTCCTACTTCACTTAGCAGTTAATTTGAAGTTCAATTCTGTACTTTCAAACTTTCAGATAGATTATGCTACGTATTAAGTTTCCTTTCTATGCCTCCTTAGAACGTCTAGATCACAAGCAGAACACTGAGTTTTTCTATGCTACCGGTTCTCACAAGCTGAAGACAGAATACATGTAAGATTCTGACTTCTTAAAAAAGAATGGTCCGCCAAATCATATTGTTTAAATGTCAATGCTAAATTGTCAAATATTTTGCTAAATCAGGCCATGCCTTGTCAACCAGGAACTTTTGTCTTTGGCTGTTGGAGATTTCACCTTTTCTCAATCTATTTACCAGGATGAACTACGTCATCTTGATAGGTAATCTGGCTGTTATGTTCACTTGTCACATAAACTTCATTTATTGAAGAGTTCTATTTTTTGTTGTTGCTACAGCTTGTTGGGTGAAAGAGAACAGGTTGGACCAGGATGAACATTGGGATCTAGCAATCAGGCTGGCTAGCAGTGCTGCCGCCACCAAGGTGATCATCAGCTAGGCGGTCTGGACAATGTGCGAGGAGTGGCTGCACTCTGTAGTCTGTAGGCAGTTCTCCTAAGGTAAGGCTGGCTGTATGAACCTGAGCTCCTCTCCTCCTCCTCTCTGAGATCTAATCTACACAATCTCCATCTTTTTGACCGGCCTTCTCGTCTCCTCCGGCCTCCATGATGGGGTAAGGTGAGGGGAACCTTGGATCTAGGGGCGTAGCTAGGCCCCAAGCTACAAGGGCCATGGCCTGGGCTCTGGCAGCTTGATGCTTGGTTTAATGTAGAAACAGTAACACTATTTGCAGGTGTTCATTACTGTAGCAACAAGGTTGGCCTGGCGCATGGCTATAACCTGGCTATCTCTTTTATCGTATCTGTCATTAACGGTTAATAGATAGTATCATAGTAACACGTATACTTCTGCAGACATAGGAAAAAGGAAGGGCATGTCTAGGGTATATCTAGATGTGTCCTAATTATTGCACATCTAAATGATTTAATCAAACTAGAAGCAAAAAAGAAAAAAGACAAAATAAAATGCCCACGCGAATCTTCGTGTAAAATCAATGACATTTTTATTTTTATTTTTTTAGAAATGGAGGAGGACCCCCGGCCTCTGTATCTGGACGATGCATGTAACCACTTTATTAATTATTCATACAAGACCTTACAAAGGCATACAATAGTAAGACTGAAGTCATCGTCTAGGCAACAAAAGTGTCGCTACTCCTATTCAATTGATGAAGGGATGCTGATAGTCTGGGCCTAATACCAAACAGACCACGCAGCCAAACCTAACATCTAAGACCTGAGGTCCCAACCAGGACGCCTGGCGGGTATGGGCACCCACCACTCCGGCGTGCTCCTCAACCAGGACGCCTGCCAGGTATGAGGCCGCCGCAGCCACCTGCCACCAATCCATCTTCAGAACTATACTGCTGCATGAACGTTGCCCGGTCTAGTTGTCGCCGACGCCACCACGACGCCAGACAGCGACGACCTCCTGCGCGAGTCCATCATCGCACATCAGACGCCTAATCTCCAGAGCGCCATGCCATCGAGATCCGACACCATCAATGTGTGTGATGAAGCACCGCTCCTCCTCTTGTCACCTCCAGCCATTACTTGCTCCAAAACGATGCCCCCATGAGGGAAAGCGTTACTAAGAACGTCATCATCGTCCGATCCGGGAGACCTAGATCTAGAGTTTCCCCCGGAGCATCCCGAGCCTGATGACGCCAACTGCAACAACGATGCCTCGACAAGGAGACGACATCAAAGACGCCGCCATCGTTCGCCATGACCATAGTCGGCGCGATTTTCATCGGCAGTTGCGCCACCGGGCGTACGACACCGGCCTCGCTGGTTCCTTCGACCGTAGCAAACTCCAAAACGATGCCCTGAAGAGGGGCTACGGCGCAAGAGCACCGCCATCGCTCGATCCCATGAAGATCTAGGGTTTCCCCCGGAGTTGCCCGGGTTGTCAAGGACCAGACAAAGATGCTGACGTGTCGCACTCGCCATCGCGCCGACCGTGACCTGGAGACCAAGCTCACGCCTAAGCCCAGATCCGGCCGCGCCGCCGCCGATCTGGTCACGCCGCCGTCGTCCCTGGCGACCGTGGCGCCCCAGATCTTGAAGCCGCCTGCCACGGGGAATGGGATCGCCGGAGCGCCGCCAGCCCCCGTCGTGACGTCCGGCCGCACGCCGCGCTCCAACCCGGGGGCGCCGGCCTGCGCCAGCTCCTCACGAGCAGGAGGGCACCTAGTCCCCGCCGCCGCCGGCGATGGCAAGGCTTTGCCTGGCCGCGCCCTTGGGCGGCGGCGAGGGAGGAGGAGGACGAGAGGGGGAGTCGGGGGCGACGGGATCTGGGAGCCTCCCCCAGCCGCCGCACGGGGGCGACTAGGGAGGGACGGGACTCCCTACTTATCATGGCGTATCTAGATGTGCTTTAGCAAAATGGTAGAAAAAAAAAAGGCTGTTGGCTCTATGGTATCCATCAGACTGGTAACATTGGTAACGAGCTGGTGGGGTTGGGTTCTCACAGGCACAAGAGAGTTACGACTTTGAAGTCTAATGGCCGGATACTAATGGCGATTAACAATAAAAAGCTCCCTACTTACCATGGCGTATTATTCTTGGCGTGCTGCTTTAATCGAGTCCATCATGCTAAAGTGTGTACATATGCATGCTTGTTCTCTTTGCGAATGTGTACGGATGCTTGTTGACGATTATTTAATGAATGATGATTTCCTGATGGTTGCTTCTTTATAGGCGATCTGCAGGTGGATGGGGAGAGAGCGAGAGAGAGGGAGATCGAGATGGCACAATGGTGGTGGGAGGGGCGGGAGCTGCGTATCCTCGTCCTAGCCAGCCTCAGCGCCCAATACTTCCTCGTATTATTTGCCGGCGTCCGTAAGTTCCATATCCCGCCATGGCTCCGAGTTTCATTCCGGCTGGCACACATCGGCAGCGACGCTCTGGCCATCTTCACCCTCGCCACGCTCTTCAGCCGCCAAAAGAATGGGCCGAGCTGCAGCTATGCGCGTGGCAGCCATGGTTTGGAGCTGTTATGGGCGCCGATCGTGCTGATGCACCTCGGTGGGCAGGTCGTCATAACCACCTATAAGATTGAAGACAATGAGCAGTGGAGCCGCCACATCCTAACCTCTCTATCCAAGGTCAGTAGGAAAAAAAATTCTAGCCCACTTTTCATTTAGTCATATATATGTCCCAAGAGTTCAGCCGGTGTCCGCATCGCAAACATGTTTTTCTTCGTATACCCTGTTAATTATCCAGGTTTACTAGTGTTCTCTACATACATCATAAATGTGTATATATCCGAACTCTCTCCTCTTGTCCTCTTAAGAGTTGTCGTTTTCGACACCACTCGGTCTCTAAAATACAACCTTGACCATTTTTTTCTTCTGTTAAAAGGCATTGCAAAAATCCAAATAATTATACGATGTGGAGGTACTTTTCGATATAAACTGATATGTATGATTTCCAAGTATCAAATCCAAATACTGGTAAATACATTAGTACTAAAACTCAAACTTGTACTCTATTAAAAGTTTAAAACCATAAATTCTTACAAAAATAATAATTAGGGTTACTTTATTCACTTCAAATATTATTTGTTCTTTACGGAATGCAAAGTACACTCGTGTATAAAGTTGGGCGAAAGCCTATTTAGAGAATGAAGGAGCTTAGGAGAAAGCAAAGTGATTGATCAGTAGTTTCTAAACTTTTCTTAAATTTAAGAATTTCATGATTTTTTTTGTTAGTGGTCGGACAAAACCCAAATGGAGGGAGTAATTTCATGCTTACAACACTAGTATTAATTGGTACTTTAGGAGAGTGGTGCAATTAGGTAGCATCTTGAAAATATGTACATCCTATTAATTGGGTTATATCCACCTTGTCAGGTCGTTGTCGCACTCTATGTGTTTTACAAGTCATGGTCGTCAAATGACAAAAGTTTGTTGGCTGCAACAATTTTGCTTTTCGTCATGGTGATTATCAGATGCTTCCAGAAGGCCCTGGACCTTAAGAGCAGTAGCTTTAATGCCCTACGGAAGGCCAGCTCGTCCGGGATTAGCATCATTCAGGACACCTATGTCACAGAAAAAAGCAGGCTTGACAAATTTATAAAAAAAGCAAGAAAGGTCGTGCACCGTGATGGACCGCGGGGATCATCGGCAGACCTCCCAAGGCTACCATACCAGCTATTTTTGGACTTTCCATGTCTCTACTCTGATCGTGTTGGAATCCTGAATTTCTGGTTGCTTGACCCAAAATCAGCTTATCAAGCAATAGAAGGCGCACTGTCTGCTATGACCAGTTTTCTCTACACCAAAGATGATACTGTCAAACCCTACCTTGGTTCCAAGGAAGCATCAGCAACGGCCGTCTTCCGTCGGTGCACACAAGTACTAGCTTATGCAACGGTAATCGTAGCCATCTGCCTGGTACAGACTAGTAGCCAGAAAAAAGATTATAACAGTGAAGATACCTGGGTTACACTAGTGCTGTTGTGGGGCACTTTTGTGCTGGAGCTGGTTTACTTGGGCGTACAAACAGCTTTCCGGGACAGGTTCTCTGGCAGAGTTCTCCAACATAGTCTTATTGGATTATTAGCCCATAACAGAAGGCACTCGAGGTTGAGGACGATTGCGGGATGGTTGCAATGCAAGGACTTCCTCGACGATTGTTGGCACATGAAGCCTATCTATTCGTGCGAGGAGATTACAGAACTGGTCCGTCAGCATGTCGAGTCATTGTGGAAGCACTGCATCTTGGACAAGGAGGCTTACAGGAGGCATAATGATACCAGAGGCGAATGGACGCTCACGAGTAAGCGATGCCTCGGAGAACTGGGTTGGAGCGTACGGAGGCCATTTGACGAGAGCATTATTCTCTGGCACCTGGCCACAGATCTGTGCTTCCAGGCCATAGATTTAATGTTTCATGGTGAGGTCACGTCTCCTGATGATCGTCAATGTGCCCGTAGGTGCAGAGAAATGTCCAACTACATGATGCATCTCTTGTTTGATAATCCTGAGATGCTAATGCCAGGCAGCAGAAAGAGTTTGTTCGCAAGGGCCTATCAAGAACTCGAAGACATGCTCCGCTATGAGGAGGAGGCACGGCTGAACGAGGACCAGATTACACTGTTAGTATTTGAGAGATGCCACAGAGGCATCACTGGTGATGCTTTGAGGCTTGCTGAAAGTTTGCTGGTTGATGCTTACCATGACGACGCGACCCGAATGTGGAAGGTGATCCAGGGCGTGTGGGTGGAGATGCTCTGCTTTTCTGCCGGCCGGTCTCGTGGATACATGCATGCAGAGACTCTGGGAACGGGGGTGGAGTACCTCTCCTATGTCTGGGCCCTCTTGGCACACGCCGGGATGGAGACATTTCCGGAAAAGCTTCAGAGGGAGGGTCTGTCGGTTGACGGCGATGATCGGGTTTAGCGCGTACCACATTTGTTCTCGAGGAGATTGTGATTGGTTTCGCCGTATGTGTTGTCTCCTTAATTGTTGGTTTTGCCTGCTAGCAGACTCCTCTACTTCTTAACTGAACTACTCCCTTCGTTTCAAATTACTTGTCGTAGATGTAGATGTATCTAGATGTATTTTAATGCTAGATACATTCATTTCTGCGACGAGTAATTTAAAACGGAGGGAGTAGTATATAAGCAGCACCATGTCATTCCATGTCATTCTCCGTGCCCTTCATGTCCGGCTCCGTAAAAATAAGTCGTCAAATGGGTGTGTGCCGCAACTCTCAAAGAGCAGATGATGTGTAAATAACCGACACTTCGGAGAGAACGCATGTCTGTTCGTACTCTTAAGGTACATTGAGCTTCTTGAAGGAAGGACACTGTCAGCATTCTTATGTAAGCACCTATACAAGCAGGTCATTTCTGTGTATGGCTGAGATCGATGCTGATGTTTAAGCACTAGTTTTTTTTTTAGAAGAATGTTGAAGCACTAGGTGGGCAAGACTAGTATAGGATCTGGGCTTTACCTGCGATCAAGTGATTCTGATATATGGTTGTTTAGATGGTATGCATCTAGAATTTTTGTTGTATTTAATTGGATCATCCACCATGTCGGGTTATGGTTGCGCTCTATGTGCTTTACAAGTCATGGTACGCAGATGACAAAAGGTAGCTGGCTGCACCAATTTTGCTTTTCATCCAGGTGAATATCAGATGTTTTCAAGAGGCTTTGGATCTTAAGAGCGGTAGCTTTATAATGCCCTAAGAAAGGCCAGCTCGTCTGACCTTATATAGACAACAATGAACTCAAGAAGTTGCACGGTAGCTCTGGCCTCTACATCAAGCAGTGCACACAACCATCTTTATTATATTATTCAACGAAGCCTTAATGCGCACCGGCACCCGCTCTATATTGGGAGCACCAACCGGTCTAGCATACCCTCAATACGCACCGGCACCCGCTTTATACTCAGTCGTCACTATCTTCCGCCGTCTCATCTTCAGAAGTGATAAATGCATTGACCTTGCCAAACCCTTTTATTGTCGACACCACCATAAGGCCAGACAATACCACCCTCCTATGTGTGCCCATCAACATGCGTCCAGTATCGAGACCCCACTGCACCACACCGCCGAGACCCGCTGCCGTCAACGCTAAAGATGCAACACCACTCCACCTCCTATCTCTTTTAGCCAGCACCTGCTTCAAAACGATGCCTTCGGAAGGGAGAACGACATCAAAGATGTCGTCATCGCCTGATCTGGGAGACCCAGATCTAAGGTTTTTCCTGAAACATCCCGAGTGTGGTAAGGCTGTTAGAATTTTGCTAGTAGGTCTTTGGCCCAAAGCCCAACTAAAATTCTGAAATTCTCTTGGCCCATTCATGCACACATGTGAGTGGAGTGAGTGAGACTAAAGTTTAGTCCCACTCTATGTGGTTTTGCTGCGCATCTGAAGCCGCCCGCCTTTAAGAGGCGCAATATAAGAGGTGGCGCACGAGAGCAGTCTACTGGTTTCAGACCATGGGCTGCTATGACGCCACCAAGGGCAAGCCTGAGGGCGATCTTAATCCATCACAACTGGAAGCTTTTGAGAAGATCGATACTCTCTTTAAAGCCGCTCTTCTGAGTGTTCTGGATGATTCCATTGTGGATTCGTATATGTCGTTTGAAAACGGTAAGGACATGTGGGCTGCGCTCGAGGCCAAGTTTGGTGCCTCGAACGCCGGCAGCGAGTTGTACGTCATGGAGCAATTCTATGACTACAAGATGACTGATGAGCGCTCTGTTGTACAGCAGGCTCATGAGATACAGTCGCTCGCAAAAGAACTTGAGTACTTCAAGTGTGTGTTGCCGGACAAATTTGTTGCCGGAGGCATCATTGCCAAACTTCCACCTTCGTGAAACAATTTTGCTACTTCCCTGAAACACAAGAGACAAGAGTTTTTCGTTGCGGATCTCATTGGTACTCTTGATGTTGAAGAGAAGGCGAGAGGAAAGGATACATGTGCTCGAGTTGCTGAGGGAGCTTCTAGTGCCCACATGGTACAGAAGAAGAACTCCCAGCCCAACAAGTTCAAAAACAACAAGAACAAAACTCAGGGCAAAGGCAAGTTTGATACAAAGAACAAGCCATCACATTCTAGCAACTTCAAGAAGAATTCTCATAAGAAGGGGAAGGGACCTTGCCATGTCTGCGGTGATCCTAATCACTGGGCTCCGAAGTGTCCTAACCGCTTTAAGGAGCGCGAACATGAGAAGAGCGGCAAGTCCGCTAATGTTGTCATCGGTGATATTGATATGAAGGAATCAGGATACGGTATTTTTCCTACCATCCTTTCAGTATTTCAATCCTCTGATTGGTTAATTGACACCGGTGCCAACGTACATGTTTGTGCTGACGCCTCCATGTTTTCTTCTTACCAGGCAACAGGGATTTCACCCGTGCTGATGGGGAACGGGTCACATGCCATCGTTCGAGGTGTTGGTACGGTCGATCTGAAGTTTACTTCGGGGAAGACTGTGCGTCTGAAGAACGTTCATCATGTGCCGTCCATAAATAAAAATCTCGTTAGCGGTTCCCGTTTATGTCAAGATGGTTTTAAGTTGGTTTTCGAATCCAATAAAGTTGTAATTTCTAAGTATGGACAATTTGTTGGAAAAGGCTATGAGAGCAGAGGCTTGTTTCGCCTGTCTTTGTCAGATATTTGCACTAAAGTTATTAATAATGTTTGCCACAATAATGATTCTGATATTTGGCATTCACGACTTTGTCATATTAACTTTGGTTGCATGACACGACTAGCCAATATGAATTTAATTCCGAAAATCTCTACTGTCAAAGGCTCCAAGTGCCAAGTATGCGTGCAAGCTAAGCAACCTCGCAAGTCCCATAAGACTGCAGAGGCAAGAGACTTGGCGCCACTAGAGCTTATACATTCTGATCTTTGTGAGATGAATGACGTGTTGACAAAAGGTGAAAAGAGATACTTCATGATGTTGATTGATGACTCCAGTAGATATTGTTATGTGTATCTTCTGAAATCAAAAGATGAGGCTTTAACTTCCTTCAAAAACTATAAAGCTGAGGCAGAGAACCAACTTGATCAAAAAATTAAACGACTTAGGTACGATCGTGGTGGAGAGCATTTTTCCAATGAATTTGATCTGTTTTGTGCGGAACATGGTATAATCCATGAGAGGACGCCTCCCTACTCACCTCAGTCAAATGGGGTAGCCGAAAGAAAGAACCAAATTCTAACTGATATGCTTAACACCATGTTAGGCACATCGGGTCTTTCCAAGGAATGATGGGGGGCGCTAATGACTGCGTGTCATGTCCTAAACCGAGTTCCCACAAAGTATAAGACCATGACTCCATTTGGGGAATGGGAAAGGAAAAGATTGAAACTCTCTTACCTATGTACTTGGGGCTGTTTGGCGAAAGTCAATATACCAATTCCCCAAAAGCGCAAGCTTGGACCAAAAACCGTGGATTGTGTTCTTCTGGGCTATGCTTTTCATAGCATCGGCTATAGATTTTTGATAATAAAATCTGAGGTATCCGACATGCATGTTGGTACAATTATGGAGTCGAATGATGCAACTTTCTTTGAGGACATATTTCCTATGAAGGATATGTCGAGTTCATCAAATCAGGAGATACCTACTCCATCTACTGAGGAATTCGCTGTAATTCCTGAACCCACCATTGCGATGGAACACATTGAGAATCCTGTTGAGGGTGACAATGGAACTCCTGTGAGGAGAAAGAGACAGAGGACTGCAAAGTCTTTTGGTGATGATTTCATTATGTACCTTGTGGATGACACACCCAGGACTATTTCAGAAGCCTATGCATCTTCTGATGCTGACTACTAGAAGGAAGCTATTCGTAGCGAGATGGATTCCATCTTAGCTAACGGTACCTGGGAAATCACTGACCGTCCTTATGGGTGCAAACCTGTAGGATGTAAGTGAGTGTCCAAGAAGAAGCTTATGCTTGATGGTACGATTGAAAAGTACAAGGCACGACTTGTGGCCAAGGGTTATACGCAGAAAGAAGGTGAAGACTTCTTTGATACTTACTCACCCGTGGCTAGACTGACCACAATTCGGGTGCTACTATCACTGGCTGCCTCACATGGTCTTCTTGTTCATCAAATGGACGTTAAGACAGCTTTCCTTAATGGAGAGTTGAAGGAGGAAATTTACATGGATCAGCCAGATGGTTTTGTAGTACCTGGTCAGGAAGGAAAGGTTTGCAAGTTATTAAAGTCTTTATATGGCCTTAAACAAGCCCCTAATGAGTGGCATGAGAAATTCGAAAGAACATCAACTGCTGCCGGCTTTATAGTAAACGATGGTGACAAGTGCATGTACTATCGCTATGGTGGGGGCGAAGGAGTTATTCTTTGTCTGTATGTCGATGACATACTGATCTTTGGAACCAAACTTGATTTAATCAAGGAGGTTAAGGATTTCTTATCTCGCTGCTTTAAGATGAAGGATCTAGGAGTAGCTGATGTTATCTTAAACATCAAGTTGTTGAGAGATGAGAATGGTGGGATCACACTGCTTCAGTCTCACTATGTGGAAAAGGTCTTGAGTTCTTTTGGGTATAGCCACTGCACGCCTTCTCCAACTCCATATGATGCTAGTGTGTTGCTTCGAAAGAACCGACGGATTGCTAGAGATCAATTGAGGTATTCTCAGATTATTGGCTCACTTATGTATTTGGTGAGTGCCACGATACCTGACATCTCTTTTGCTGTGAGCAAGCTGAGTCGGTTTGTGTCAAAACCGGGAGATGATCATTGGCATGCGCTTGAGAGAGTTATGCGCTACTTGAAAGGCACCGCGAGCTATGGGATTCACTACACCGGGTATCCAAGGGTACTGGAGGGTTATAGTGACTCAAACTGGATATCTGATACTGATGAGATTAAGGCCACAAGTGGTTATGTTTTTACACTTGGTGGTGGCGCTGTTTCCTGGAAGTCTTGCAAGCAGACCATCTTAACGAGGTCAACTATGAAAGCAGAACTCACAACATTAGACACCGCCACTGTTGAAGCAGAGTGGTTCGTGAGCTTTTGATGGACTTACCTATGGTTGAAAAACCAATACCCCCTATCCTGATGAACTGTGATAATCAAACTGTGATCGTCAAGATAAACAGTTCTAAGGACAATATGAAGTCCTCAAGGCATGTGAAGAGGAGACTAAAATCTGTCAGAAAATTGAGGAACTCCGGAGTTATAACGTTGGATTATATCCAAACGTCGAAAAATTTGGCAGATCCCTTCACAAAGGGTCTATCACGTAATATGATAGATAATGCATCGATGGATATGGGTTTGAGACGCACCGCATGATTTTTTCATAGTGGTAACCCACTCTATGTGATCGGAGATCCCGTGAAATAGAAGTGGCAGACAAGCTGGTGGTCAGCTGGGAGGAGAGTATTCCTATATTAACTATCCTACTCCATGAATATGCAATACTCTCCTGATCTGCATGGCAGATTGATACTTATCTTAATGTGTTTCAAGTGGCTTATTCGGGTAAGTAGAGATGTTGTCCTGCAGAACATCTTCTAAGAAACACACCTATATGAGTTTGACTGTTAACGTCGCAGTCTGTGAGAATTGGGTGTTCTCTAATAAATTCATGAAAAGGCCCTGGAGTACGACGTATACGCTCCACCCGCGGGGAAGCCTTGCGGCAGCCCAGTATCGATTAAGAATTTGTGTAAAACTAGTCTCGCAGAAAACTTGTAGTTCAAGGCATAGTCCACTATTCAAGTTGTGATCTAGTGTAGCATAAATCTCTAAGTGGAAGTTCAGCTTCACAGTCTCCGCTAAGCACCGATATATAAACAATGTTTTGGAACTAAATGATGAGATGTGCCAATGAGACTTTGTGGTGGATTGTTGAAATTTTGCTAGTAGGCCTTTGGCCCAAAGCCCAACTAAAATTCTGAAATTCTCTTGGCTCATTCATGCACACATGTGAGTGAAGTGAGTGAGACTAAAGTTTAGTCCCACCCCGAAAGTTGAGAGAGAGTTGCACCTCTTTATAAGGTGAGCTCTTCTACGACTTGTATGAGCATGAGAAGAGGAGACCTACACGCGCGCTCCTTCTCCTCGCTCGCCTCGCCACGCCACGCCCCGCCCCGCCCCGCCTCGAGGACAGAGCTATGCACGTTGTCTATATTTTTGCTGCTCGGAAAAATTAATGAGTCATTAATTAATAACTAAAGGACGCGTTTTCCGATTCTTTTGGATCGTGACGACTCGGATGTGGGGTTTACTCCCACGACCTACCCGCCCCGCACTATATAGTCAGGCAGACATCTACCCTAGCCGCCGCCGTTTCGTATGGTTTCTCACCACCGTTCCAGATCATTGCGCCGCCAAGCAAGTCTTCTGCATCCCTTCTTCCGGCGTGCACCGCGAGAAGGGACAACAGACCTCCAGAACCCCGCTTCTCGTGATCCTGTACGAGAGAGGGGCGATCAGGTTTTTGGGGAGCGCACTCGCGCGACTGCTGGCAGCGACGACTTCGCGAACGACGACTTCTTCCCCGACTTTGGTGACCTCATCCTCGACGACATGGACGACAACGTCAACGCCGGTGGTACTGCTCCCGCTGCACCATATGTGACTCTAGAATTCATGTTTCTAGTGTGCGCCCTAGATGTGATCTACTCATCTGCTATGCTAGTTCGCATGATTAATTTAATCTCTGCTGCTGTAGTCATGATTTGTCTTCTGTTTATCCGGATTAAATCTCGTATTAATTTGCTCATAATTCCAACAAAGGCAACTTGCAACGACGATGCCTCAACGAGAAAGCGATGTCGAAGACCCGTCATCGTCCGTCATTACCTAAGTCGGCACGCTTTTTATCAAAAGTCACACCTCCCCGATCTCGCTGCTGACTGCATCCGCGTGCAGCCCTGCCATGTAGACGTACGTGTCGCCGGAATGCCGGTAGAGAGCCTTCAGCCACCCCACATCGGTCCCATCACGCATCGTTGACGGTCGACCGGTCAAAGCCTCGTGGTGACGGATCTTTCTGGTACGCCAGATCCACGGCCGCCGCGGCCGCCCATCACTCAGCAGGGTAGCTTACCGGATCACCCAGCCGGTCATGCGATTACCCCGCCGTCCATTACACAAAGAAGCTTATAGCGGTGAAGATATTAGAGTCGTATTTGTGTTGTTGTATGGCACTCTTCTGCTGGAGCTGGTTTACTTGGCATACACTCAGCTTTCCAGGACATGTTCTCTGGCAAAATTCTGCAACATAGACTTATTGGATCACTAGTCCATAACAGAAGGAACTCGTGGTTGACGAGCATCGCTGGGTGGTTGCAATGCAAAGACTTGATCAATGATTTTTGGCGCATGGAGCCTATCTATTCATGTAGAGGAGATTACAGAATTGATTTGTTGCCATGTTGAATTTGGGTGGGCGAACTACATAGGGAGTAATGAGAATTACAGGAGGTTTAGGGTGTGTTTGTTTGAGCTTTTTTCGTAGCTTCTCTGACTTCTACCGCCCAAAAGTTGAAGCCCAAACAAAAAAGGCATTTTTTGGGCTGGCTTTCAAAGCATCTCCAACAGGCGCGCTATCTTAGCCGTGTGCTGGAAAAACTGCTTTGTTTGCGAGCGCGGAGCCGAAACGAATGCTCCAGCAGCCGTGGAAAAATCGTGCGCGCGGTATGATAGGTTCAGCTCGCGGAGGAAAACGACATCGCGCGCCGTTTATTTCGTGCGCCTGCTCCCGCGCGCTGGACATTCGAGCGCCCGTGACCAACTGCCGCCAACCTCTCTGGCCGCCCCGCCTTCGCCCCACCCCGAGCCCCCGCCGGCGAAATTCGACCGATGGAAGGCCGCACTGACATCCCCCAACCCCTCCCTACACCCGTGACCCCTCCGCCACCGCAAACCCTAACGCGGTGTTGATCTTCGGCTTCGCCGCCGGCGGCTCTCCTCCAAGCACCGGTCTCGTGCGCGGCCTTTTCATGGCGCCACGAACGACCTCACAGGGTGACGTCGCGCCGCCGCCCGCCGTGAAGCCACGGGCCTCCGTCTCCAAGGCGACCGAATGCGGCGGCGGCGACGGTGTCCCGAAAGAAGAACAAAGCTGCGGACGGCTCTTCTAGGCGCCCGAAGAAGAAACTTGCAAGGCATCCGGCCGCGTCTCCGCCAGCCAAAGCGCCGGAGAGCTCACAATTTGTTGCGCCGACGGCCGATGTGCACAAGGTGTTTGATGAAATGCCCACAAGGTATGATTTCGCCCCCCCCTTTTTTGTTGTTGTTTTTTACATGAATGGATACATATGGTTAGCTTAGTTTTCTTCTACATACTTTGTAGTTTCAGTGATAAGACATATATGTCAATTATGGGTGTTGGCTCCACAATTCTCATTGGTCTCAAACCAATTAAGTGCATGAAGATGATCATGAGTTGGAGGTGGATGAGGATGGTGAGGGTATCGTCGATGCATCGAAAGGAAGAGTGGGTAACTACACCATGGACGAAGACATCTTGCTACGCAATACATGGTTGCATGTGTCTATGGATGCCAACGTTGGAGGGGACCAAAGTAAAGATGCATATTGAAACTGGATAAAGGAACACTTTGATTTACACAACAAGAGTGGATTGACCGCACGGGTAGATCTCTTCGCTCCCGGTGGTCGACAATCAACAAAGATTGTCAAAGGTGGGCGGCGGCAATTAAGGCGGTTGACACGATAAGCCCAAGTAGCACTAATGATAGAGATAGGGTAGGTGTCATTTCTTTTATGTTCCTTCCATGTTCATGCTTCTTTTTTGGTGTTTGAAATGCTAAATTGTTCTTTTGTTTGTAGCTCACTATTGCACAAAACTTATTTCAAGGAGAAGAGAAGAAGACCAAGAAAGGGAGACCATTTGTGTTCACCCATTCCTACAATGTGTTGAAGGATGAAGAGAAATGGAAGCCCCGTGATGACCAAGAGGAGAGCAAGAAAAGCAAGGCAACTATTGATTTGGATGATGATGACGATGAGGTACCATCAAGTGATGGCGGCAAGAGAAGCCCTACACCAAACTCGGCTGCCTACTCCAAGCCAAAAAGACCAAATGGAGGCAAAGAAGAAGAAGAAGAAGAGATGATAAGGTGATTTAAAGAATGCTATGGAAGCTATTGTGAAGGCAAGAAAGGAAGCAAACGAGGTGAGGATGATGGCAAGGAGCCAAGATGTGGCGGCCGAGGAGATGAAGGTGGCATTGGAGGGAAGAAATTGGCAATGAAGGAGCGATCTAGATTGTTGGAATGGGAGAAGTACTTGTTATTCATGGACATATCTACCCTCGACGATAGGCAAAAGGAGTACGTCAATCTTTCCCATGAAGAAGTCTTGGTTCAAAAAAGAGCCATGGCCATGGAAAGCATGGGAGCTACCATGGGAGGCATGTGTGGCTTCGGAGCTACCATGAGAAGCATGAATTGGGTCGGAGCTACCATTGGAGGCATGGGAGACATGAGTTTTGGGTCTCTCATAGGAGGCATGGGGGCACCTCCGGGTGACATGGGTGGACGCGTGTCTTCTGGTGTCCCTCACATACATTCGTATGATGCCGTTGGAGATCTTGCGAACGCCATCCGAGCTCCCGATGACGATGCAGCGCTTCAAAATGAAGAGGAGGAGGACGAATCGTCTTCGGATGAGAAGGAAGAATCGGAGTAAGAAGAGGGCGATGATGATGTGGCGTGATTGTTGATGTGCCATTTGTGTGAACTTTTGTTTGTCATGAACTTGGTAAGGTGATTTTGAACAATGTCGGCAATTGAACTATGCTATATCTTTATTTTGCACATTTAATTAGTGTTGAAACATCAACATATTGTCAAATGGGCATGTTCACGCGTCGGTTGCTCGCGCGTGCTAAATATTAGCGCGCTTGCTGGAGCTGCTCGCGCGCGCTATATTTTGCAGTGACTGCTGGAGCCAGCGCCCTACTGCATGCAAAAAATGCTGCTTCGGCACTGTAAAAAAGTTTTAGCACGTCGCGGGGTTGCGCGCGTGTTGAAAATGCTTTCACGCAGCACATAGTAGGAGCGCGCCTTATAAAATGACCGGAAGCTCAGATTTTGGGCTTCTTCCGGCAGAAGCAGGCTCGAATCGTCAAAGACAAATTTGGAAGCTGTAAGGCGCCAACTAGGAGTTTGGGTGCCCACGCAGCCGCGCTCTTGGGCCGACCCAATACGAGGGCACACGCAAAAGGAAAATAAGGGAAAAAATTGGCGCCCGTAGAATGAATCGAACCTACGACCTCATGTTTCGTGCTAGGTGGGTGTGAATGTTTACATCTTTTCCCTTTCTATATTGTTTTCTTTTTTCCTTTCTTCCTTTTTCCATTTTTTGTTTTCTTTCTTCTTTCTTATTTGATGATTTTTTTTTTCAAATTCATGAACTCTTTTCAAAACGATGACCTTTTTTCATTTTTGATGAACATTTTTCAAATTCAATGAAACTTTGAAAAAAGTCAAATTTGAAGAAAAGTTCATTAGATTTGAAAAAAGTTCATTGGTTTTCAAAAAAAGGTTCATCAAATCTGAAAATTTCATTGAATTTGAAGAAAGTTCATTGAATCTGAAAAAAGTCCCTTTGATCTTGCATGAATATTCGTACAAATTCTTTTTTCAGTTTTTTCTTCTTATGCACTATATCACTTGATTGAGACTTGGTTAAGTCCCAGTCGACTGAGACCTAGACACATCCTACATATATCTGCAATATTCGCCAAGGAGTACAAAGGATCCAAACAACCCAGAAAATAGAGAAACGAAGAACAGAGCCGGTCCAATAACTCGATCGTCATCAGGCATCACTCGCCGTGATCCATTGTCGTTGCCTCCAGATCCAACACTGGTGAACTGCTGGAGCCCAATTCGCCACACAGGGCTACATACACCATAGCAGAAGCTCGCCTCAGGAGGCTAGACAAAAGCCCAGTGTTTAACAACCATCGGTCGGGGACACAGCCCCGAAGGCAACTCACCACAGAACCGTCGCCGGAGCACCGGAAAGCAAGGATTGGAGCACGAACCAGGAGCCCAACAAAGAAACAATCTGGATCCAACACCCCTCCACGCACCAAGCCATGTAAAGGATCAAAAGAGCAGCCACACCGTCGAAGACCAAAGCCGCGGATGCCAGGGCAAGTGAAACGGGCCCGGCTCGACACCACCACCACAGCCACAGCGACGAGTGCAGCGGAGGTCAACGGCGAGCCACAACTCGCAGGACCCATACGCCCAGATCCACGACACTAGAAGGCTCAAGGTCCCTCACCGCCGCCGAGGATGACGACCGACGGGCAAGACGGGACCAGGACCACTTTATTCCAAACGCTACCGCCTCAACACCAAGACGGCTTTCTATTACGGCCTTATTTGTTTGGTCTTTTGCTTTTGCTTTTACAGGTTTTCCACTTTTACCAAAAAGCCATAAAAGCTCCTAAGTAGGTGCTTTTGGAGTTTTTTTTGGCTTTTGACGAATCAATACAACCTATTTGAGCTCCAAAATCCATAAAAGCTCCAAAAGCACCTATTTCGGAGTTTTTATGGCTTTTTGGCCAAAGTGGAAAAGCTGCAACAGCAGAAGCAAAAGCCCAAACAAACAGGACCTACATGGTCAACATTATTTCTATACACATGTATATTTTTCAGATGCTTGATCAACATTTTTAAAATATTTTTAACATATTTTAAATGCTTGATTAACATTTTATACACGATATAAAACTTATGATTTTTTAACACAAGGTCCATATTTTTCTATACACATTTAATATTTTTCAAATACTTGATCAACATTATTTAAATAATTTTTTAAAAAATTCAAATGCTTGATTAGCATTTTTGTAATACATGAGCAATTTTTAATACATTTTCCGTACAGATAATAAACATTTTTAATGTACACATTGAACATTTTTTAATGCTTGGTCAATATTTTTTACAGAGTTTTTTTTGTAAAATATATATTTAGAATATTTTAAAGTATAAAAAATAAATACAGAAAATGTAAAACAAAAACAGAACATGTAAAATAACAGTAAAAGGCGTCAGTGGCCTCGACCGCTCCAGGGTCGGCCCATCTTGGTCTCACATCTCCAAGCCCAGCCATGTCTCAAGAAAAAACATCTCCGAGCCCAGCTAAGGCCCGTGCAAGCAACAGCCAGATGCTCTATTTGGCGCTTGAGGCGTCAAATAGAAGCTAATACTGTATCGGTTCTTCTAGCGTTTTTTTCCTGACGGCCGGTTCTTTGTGTTTTGTTTCTGTCCATTTTCGAAAATTAAAAAAATGATATTTTTTGAAAAATTATAGATGAAAAATGTTCAAATATTTGAATTTTTTCATGATTCCCAAAAATTATTCGTGAATTTAAATAAAAGTTTCACAACTTCAAAAAATGATGGTGATGTTAAAAGTTTTGAAAAATGCTCGTGAATTTTAAAAATATTCGTGAGTTCGAAAATGCTCATGGATGTTAAAAGGTTTGCATAGTCAAAATGTGTTCACTAATTCTGAAAATATACACGAATTTGAACATACAAATACAAAAGACATCCAAAAAAAGAACTAGAAAAAAAGGTGAAAAAAACGTGCCAGAGGAGATTTACACAGGAGATATCTACATGATTTTATTTAATTATTGTTGCAAATATTCATTAGTGTGGCATTATTTTGGGCTCCTTAGTTCATTATCCCAAATCCACCGTGATCTTTACATCTGCACATGCTTTTCCGACTGGACAGATAATTACCTTTTTTGTGGATGTCCTTGCCATTCCAAAGGCATCAGCTGAGCTCGCTTCGTTTTCTTTCAGCACATAGGTTTTTTTCTATGTTCACTTCAAAAACGACGGTTTCTCGGCAATTCTGTTTTGGGAAAAGCAATTCTGATTTCAGATTCATAAAACAATGAAAAGACGAATTCTTATGTTTCAAAATAACGGAAACAAACTCATGCATATAAAAAACGAATGGAAACGAATACAAATAAATTTTGATTACTTACTATGGAAGTATTTTCCGCATGAAAAAGTTACAATGGAACTAGCTGGCAGTGTTTGGAATGGAAGAGGAGCGGCGATGGTTTTGGAATGAACGAGGAACGGCGATAGTTTTGGTTGGAAGAGACGAAGAGGAGCGGTGGTGCGCTGGGAGAGGATAAATCATGATCCCTCCTAATGACTAATTTACCCCTCACTTAAGAAACGACCCCACATAAACTTGAGTATTGACCCCACGTTATGTACTCCCTCGTTCCATCTATATAGGGCTTAACACATTTTTCGAGGCTAACTTTGACCAAATGTTAGAGCAATAAAATATGACATGCAACTTACACAAAGCATACCGTTAAATTCGTATGTGAAAGGAGCTTTCGATGATATAATTTTCACATTATGCATGTCATGTACTATTAATCTTGTCAATAGTCAAAGGTTGTCTTAAAAAATGCATTAGACCCTATATAGATGAAAAGAGGGAGTAGCATTTTTGAGTACTTTCTTGCCAGTGCTATCTAGTACTACTCTTTTATCTACCATTAGATCGAGACCAACAGGCGGCTTATAAAAATGACAACTACCCTAAAACTTGTATTCAAAATAACGGGAAACAAATGCATGCATATAGAAAACAAATGGAAACGCGTACAAATAAATTTCGATTAGTTACAATGGACGTATGTCTACCATTTGGCAGGTAACATGCATTTGTAGTGGGCGCGCCCGGGCATGGGCTCTCGCACGCACGAGAGTTATAACTTTGAAGCCTAGTGACTGGATGCTAATTGCGATCAACAATAAACCGGGAGCACTGATGAGTATTACTAGCTTGTGCTCTTTTTGTCATGGCGCCGATGATTCTTGGCGTGCTGCTTTGATCGACTGCAACATGGCAAAGGTGGCTGTGGATTGTTGATCACGAACCATCGGAGCATATGACAGCCTGTGCGTGCACTGATGCCAAGCAATAGATCTTGTCCTTGCCGGATTCTTTAACGAATGGTGTCCTCGTAAAGAAGTTTGTTTCTTTATTCGAGATCTGGTGGGCAGGCCACAATTAAAGCTATTCATCAAGACACCTTCTGGCCTCTTTTGGTTCATAGGATAGGATTATTATAAAAATAAAAATTTTGTAGAAAATGAGATGGCATGTATCTCAAATCCTATGAGTAGGAATAGGAAATGAGATGTCATTTGATTGACACTAAAGAAATTTTTTCATTGAGTCTAGATTTATTTTTATTTTCCTATGAAATGTGGAGGATAGAAGCCAATCCTATGTAGGAATAAGAATCTATTTCTATGAACCAAAGAACTTTAAAAGAAAAAAATTCTATAAGAATCCTATCCTCTTGATCAGTATTCATGAAGCTATTCCCGCGCATCTGATTAAGAGAAGCCATTGGAGCGCATCACGCTGCAGCTCAATCGTCGCGCGCGCGCGCGAGAGACATGGCGCAATGGTGGGAGGAGTGGGAGCTGCGCACCCTCGTCCTCGCCAGCCTCACCGCCCAATACCTCCTCGTATCGATTGCCGTAGTTCGTAAGTCTAATCTAAAGCCACGCGTCTTCATCATTTTGTTCCGGCTGGCGCACATCGGCAGCGACGCTCTGGCCATCTTCGCCCTCGCCACGCTCTTCAACCGACAAAAGAATGGGCCGGGGTGTCACTATGCGCGTGGCAGCCGTGACTTGGAGCTGCTATGGGCGCCCATCCTGGTGATGCATCTCGGCGGACAGGTCGCCATAACCACCTACAGGATTGAAGACAACGAGCAGTGGGGCCGCCACATGCTAACTTCTCTCTCCAAGGTTAGTGCTAGCGCCACACTTTTCATTTACTCACCATGTCCCATGCCAATACAAACCACCGAGGAGAGGTCATCGCACACCGGCGCTTGGATTGATTTATCTTGAATAGTTGAATGGTTTTACGTCGTCCAACTTTATGCATGTGTCAGTATAATAATATGATGTCCTTGTAGAAGACTCTTAAGCACAACAATATAATATGGCGTATTACTTCTTTCTTTACGGGCCTCGCCAAGAGAGCAGGTTCCTGCAGTTCCATTTTAAAAGAATAGAGGCGATCCAGTTTACAAACAAAAAATGACCAAAATACTCCCTCTGTTTAAAAATGTAAGATTGTTTTTTTGTATCAAAAAATAATTTAGGCCTCATTTGGTTCATAGGGTAGGAAAATCGTAGCGATAGAAAAGTCATAGGAAATGAGATGACATGTATCTTAAATCCTATGAGTAGAAATAGGAAAGGAGATGCCCTTTGATTCACATCATAGGATTTTTTTCCTTTGAGTCTAGGTTAATGTTTATTTTCCTATGAAATATGGAGGATAGAAAGAATTCCTTCATAGGAATATGATTCCATTCCTATAAACCAAAGGGCTTTACAGAAATTTTTTCTATAAAAATCATATCCTATGAAATTCCTACAAGATTCCTCTAAACCAAAGGAGGCCTTAATGTTTTAGGACGGAGGGAGTAGTATACAAGCAAAATTTCTATCTCTACTGCTTAAAAAGCATGTAACGTTCCCATTTCACCTTTCTTCCCACCATCCCTTCGTCCAACCTTCCATGCATATGATAATCAATCATCTTAATTTACTTAGCTTCTGAACCAGTTCTACTTTAATTTACTTACCAAACTTCTAATCAAAATATAAGGTAATTCTCAGTCAGAATTTGATGAACATTTATTTACACAATCACTTTATTAATGTAAATTAGAAGCTAACGTACTAGAATATTTATATCCCGTTGCAATGCACGGGCATTGTTCTAGTTAATTAAAGAAAACCAGAATTAACAACACCAAAACCCATGGCCACAATACCTTCTGGAGCGCTGCCAAACAAAAGAAACACCAGCAAAGAGCACCAAATTCTGGTATTCCCTAGGAATAGAGGTCTAAAAGAGTTCTGGTGTTTTTTTCTCAAGTGGAACTCATGTGTAAGGGTCAAGTCAGGTCGCGGGGTTCCGCATGACACTATCAAAACCGATAGTGATCAATTTTTTTAGGGAACGATTTGATCAAAATTTAGTCTGATGCAGGTTGTCTAACCGCTATTTGGTTATATACCAAGGAACCTACAAGAGGGTGCCACTTTATTTGGTCCAAAATAATTCCGAATTAAAAAACTGTTTGCGAATTTAAAAATTATTCAAAAATTCTAAGCTCCCTAGAAATGTTGGTTCTTGGTGCATATGGGATTTGACGGTCATTAATGGGCCCACCTAAGAGGGTATTTTGCATTTTAGGATATTTGGATTCGTTCTCAGGCTTTCACGCTTCCGACTTCTTAGTTGTGGGAATAGGGAGATCACTTCTCTTTCGCTAGTGCCTGCCAGCCTCAGAGGCTGTTAATTTGTCTCATGCGTCATGATGGTTCCCTACAAACCCATACCAGGAACTGAGTGACGAGTTGTGGTCGTATGGTTCTCTTTGTGTTACGTCTCGAATGTATGTTGTTTGCTTATACTTGATTGTTTTTGTGGGCTATAAAGGAGCTCACATAACCACCACTGACCGCCAACGATACTAAAACGAGTAAAAAAGCATTACTACAGCCCAAAACCAAACAATTCCACCAACATCTCAAAACAGATACCGCATGAAACAACAAGCAAAGCTGTTAACGAAGAAACAAAACACAACCATGCCCAAGATAATTACCCAACATAGAGAAAAGCAAATTGAAACAACTGATCGTAGTAATGAAAAGTTCGAGAGCTCCGATAAACACAAGATAACAAGTAAATGTGCACTATGTCGCGGACCGTGTGGCACTATGTGTGTATTACGCTAGCAATTATTTTTCTCAATCAGTTTTTCCGTCAACCTTTTTTATTTTGGCCGGTTTTCTATTAAAATCCTTTAAAAAGTGATCATGAATTAAAAAAATCACAAATTTTAAAAAATGTTTGTGAATTAGGGATTAATCACAGATTGAAAATTGTTCATGAATATGGATAAACTATTCAGGACTTTGAAAAAATGTTCATGAGTTTTAAAAATAGACTCGAAATTATTAATATAATTATGGTTTTAAAAGAGCTTATTTATATAGTTCCAGCTGTCACCCCATCGTTCCCTCCATCAAATGAGGTATTCATTATATGGAATTTTAGGGGCTTTGGCCACTCTGGCCGCCGCCTATAAAACTTAGAGTACATTCACAGAGAGCATCAAGATTTCATCCGTCTTCAAGAGAGACTTAGACTTAAGATTGATCCCATGGAGAAAAAATTGCGTGGCAATGGTTGCAAGGGCATTCGGGAGGAATCACTAGTGAATTTAAAAATTATTCACTAATATGAAAAAAAATCTTCATCAATCCTAAAAAAATCACAAATATGAATATAATGTAAAGAAAAAATAATTAAAATCAAAATAAATAAAACCAGTAGAAAAAAGAAAAATTCGAATGAAACCTTCCTAAAATTGGAAGTACCGTCCTACATGGCCGTCTCATTAACGCATGCAGGGTCTGCGTTTGCTCGACAGCCTCCGTGGTATGCACATAATATGAATTACCTTAATAACCCTTGGGAAGAAACTAGAATTAATTTCAGAACTGAAGAAAGGCGTGACAAAGCACGCATTGCCCTCTTGTACTTTGTAATACCTTTGTCCGGGTTTATTAGGCCCCCTCTTAGTTTGGGCTAAAGTTTGACTCAAAACTTTAACAAATAAAATATGCAAAACTATATGCCATAAAAAGTATACCATGAAAAATCTCTTTCAAATATAAATGCAATAATATACCTTTTGTATCATATAATTTATATTTTGTTAGTTTTATAGATGGTCAAAGTTTTACCCAAAATATAATGGGCCCAATAAACCCGGACGGAGGGAGTACTTGTTAGATGTAGATGCCATGATTGAAAGGAGCCAGGCCCCAACAAGTAGTGTTTGGGTTTTCCACCGAAGGTATCGACCCCCAAGGGATGAGGAGGTGTTCGGACTCCACTATGATGAGAAAAAAGGGGGATAGTATCGAAGAGATCCGACACTAAAAGTACCGATGGTCGGGCAAGACTTCCGCTTGAATCCATGAACATAGTAGTCGAACTATCTAAGGGTATCTACAGCCAGACTACGCTAATTTGGTCCCTCAAACGTCCCCGGAGATGCCCGGTCAGTGTTCGGGCATGTACGTTTTGACTCCCTATTTGTCGGTGCACGCAGTCATGTCCCTCACTTTTTCCCTATACATCCAGTCACATGCATCTGATTGGTGAAGAAGAGAGAGAAAAAAAGAAATAATAAAGAAACAAAAAAGATGTTCTATGGTGGGCCAATCCTATGTGGCAGACGCAGGACCACTGATCGGACACTTCTCATACTCATCTCATATATGAGGAGTGTCGGACAGTCCGAGCATTTAAAGAGGCTTTGAGGGGTCCGATTGGGTCAACATTTTCCTTCTCTCCCCTGTCCAGTGAGTGGTCCTGCACCCGCCCGCTCAATTTGGGGAGTCCATTTGTACATGCTCTAGCCCAACATTTTGTGCATTTCATCTAAGACACTACTTATGTGGAGGTGTCAAGGCTACACTACGAATCCACCAAGGAGCAAATAGTGCAGAAGAGCACCACCACTGTCGTCAGCCCCGATACAATAGGGCACAATTATCTCTCAAAGCCATGAACACCAGCATGGTTTAACTGTCATGAAATGTGACGCCCCCGATTCAATCATACACTAATCATATACGCAAACATGTACGATCAAAATCAGAGACTCACGAAAAGATATCACAACACAACTCTAAAAATAAATAAGTCATACAAATATCATAATACAAGTCAGGGGCCTCGAGGGCTTGAATACATGTGCTCGATCATACATGTGCTCGAATACAAGCCAGGGACCATCACTCTCAATTGTATTGCTCACTATCACCTAGTCCGATGCAGTCAATATTCTAGCAACGGAAGAGGTACTAAATCCACGAGTGTGAAGTTGTGGCTGCCGGGCTCCTTGGATCCCATTTTTTTCCAAAAAAAGAGAAGAAGTTTGAAAAAGCATAGTTAAAAGTTTCAATAAATATGCATGAATACTTGTATTTGTTCAGTATGAATTTGTAATATAAAATGATTTGTAAGCTACACCAAAAACCAAAATCTTAGACCAACAACAACAAAAATGGCCCTTTTATAAGCTCATTTGTCCTTTTCCATGCCAAGTATGAAAGTATATTATTATAAATTTCACACACATATAGTCTACATATATATGTGTATGTATATATTTTTTGTTTTTTAGTTGCATATGTATATTGAGAAACAGGCTCTATGGAGCCCGTCCTTTTCTCAGAAAGGAGGATTACCCCCTTTAAAAAAAGAGGAGCCCCTCCTCTATATAGCCTTTTCGGTAAATCAACGTGATCGTAGGCCAGTGTGGATGGGGTGATTGCACTTATTATTATGGCGGAGCTGCAAAATTAGTATTTAAGGGGTACCCCTTGTAAATAACAATTCCCTTTCGTCTAGTGGTGACAACTGGCGCATTCCATGTGCGATACTTGTCGCAACCTAAAGAGTTTTGTGCTTTTTCTGTAGATTCATTTTTTCAAAATATTTTATCTCCGGAACTGTGTGTCCAAATCACGAACCGTTTTCATGTTGCGTTTCTTGGGTCCAGATCTTCAAAACTAAATCCCATATTAATAAATTAGGAAGAACCTTTTTCTGAAAAATATATAAATAAATAAAAAGAAATCAAAAAATCATAAAACACATTTTGTGTTTTTCACTTTTCGGCTTGAAGCACAACCGTGATTTTTTACTTTACCAGAAGCACAGTTGTGCTTCATTGTGAAGCATAATCGTGCCTTTCACTCTTCGGGAAGCACAACTGTGCTTCACCGCAAAGCATATCATGCTTTTCACTTTTAGTCGTGGAGCATAATTGTGCCTTTTACCTTACCTTTTGGGAAGCACGGGTGTGCTTCATCATGAAGCATAATTATGTTTTTCACACGGTGCGTTTCACGCGAAATAAACAACAATAGATTTTTCTTACAAAACCAAGAAAACACTAAACAAAATTAGAAAACCCAAAAAAGAACCAGGAAAAATACCAAAAATAATAAAAAACATGTAGAAAACAGAAAAAAAAATTGTGTTGCCAGAGGTGCGCAAGCGCACTACATGTGGCGACGGTTGGATGCACCATGCCCCTGCCCGCCCGCTAGAAGGCGTTGCAAGGGTACCCACTGATTAGTCTTTTTTTGAGACATTTTTTTGAGACATACCCACTGATTAGTCAATCTTGCAGAGTTGGCTCCTAGGGCCCATGCCCGGTGCATTTGATTTTTCTTTAACTATTAACATCAATTTATATATGGGCCCAGGGTTTAGCCTGCCAAAATATAACCCAGGCCTAACTCTCCCTAGGATCTTCAATATTCTTGATCACAATTCGTGAATTGCTCTCCATGATGAATTCAAAATCACTAATTCAGGAGTACTCATTACAAATATCATTTCCCCCTTCCCTGGTTGTGATAATTGGTGCCCCGTATGTGCGTCACTTGTCGCAACCTGAGAGTTTTCCCTTTTTTCATAGATCCATTTATTTAAAACGTTTTATCTCTTAAACCGTGCGCCCAAATCTCAAACCGTTTTCAACGTTGAATTTCTTACATCGAGATCTCCAAAACTAGATCTCATATTGATAGTTTTTACGAACCTTTTCTCATGAAAAAACCATGCCTCTCGTGGAAGACAAAAATAAAACGTGTTTTTTCATTTCGGGGAAGCACGGTCGTGCCTCTCACGAAAAAAACCGTGCCTCTCACGGAAGAAAAAAAAGGAAACATTTTTTTTCGTTTCCGAGAAGCACGTTCGTGCCTCTCGCGAAAGCAAAACTGTTCCTCTCACGGAAGGAAAAGAAAAGAGAAAATGCATATTTTTTTGTTTCCGAGAGGCACGACCGTTTCTCTCACGGAAGGAAAAAAACAGAAAACACGCTTTTCCCGTTTCTGATAGGCATGGTCATGCCTCTCACAGGAGCAAAACCATGCCTCTCACGGAAGGAAAAAAAACCCATTTTTTTTCTTTTCAAGAGGCACGGCCATGCCTCTCACACAAGCAAAAACCGTGCCTCTCGTGAAAGCAAAATTAATGCATTTTTTTCTTGAGACCGGTGGGAAACCAGCCAAAAATACCAGGAAAAATCGTCTAAAAAACCGAAAACGCGTGCAGAAAAATAAAAAAATGCGCAGAAAACACCCAGAGCGCGACACGTGGCGGCGGCTAAGAGCATGCTCTCAGCCCACCCCAAGTGATTGCTGGGAGACTCCGAAAGGAGCGATTGTTAAATACTTGCGCTCAGATGAAGTGATGAATCTGTCTTCAGAGAAGCGAACCACCAGATTCAGACCTATGGCACATATTATCAGAAAAACAATTGGCTTGAGGTTCTATTCAGTCGTGGCTCTGCCACTAAGGGCATTTCCAACCGATCCACTAAAATTAGCGGAGTATTCCACAGCGTAAAACCTTAGTGGAGTATATATACTCCACAAAAATGTCGTCGGACCTAGTCGATTCCCCATATATAACGGAGTAAAATTCTTTTTTCATATGTGTCACGTTTTCGGCCACTGAAACACGTTTTCTCACTTCTTTGTTTCATTCAATGACTTTAGAGTACATAATTCATCAACTCTTCGCCACGAGAGCAAGACCAAAGAAAATAAGAACCACAATTAGATATTTTAGAAGATATTCAATTTCCCTAACTGCCCCCACTAGTTGGATCAATATCTTATCTATGACTTTGTTGTTGATCTGCGGATTCTTGAGCTTCAAACTTCTTCGATTCTAAAGTAGATGTTGCTTCGCATCTAATCTTATCTCTAGGCTCAACTCTAGCAACAAGTGCACGAACATCTATCAATTTTCCTGCTATCAATGGATCGATGTATTCTTCTTCCCAATACCAAAACTTGCATCCATCCTACACACATAGATGAACAAACAATGAGCTACCGATGCGCCGAATCCGGGGAAGAACCAAATGAAAACAAGCACATACCCCACCATTTGTGCACTTGAAGAACACCCATCTAGAATGTTGGGGCGTGGTAGAGAATCGGCGCACCAACTGTCACGTGCAGTCGTCGCACTTATGCCCGGCAACGGTGATCCGTTGTGCTAGCGCCGAGTCCAGGTGATGACCATGCGTATATTTGCTGGTGAAACTTCGAAGGGAGATATTTGACTGGCTAGGAGCCGGTACCTGCATGCAGCCCGGAGGCGTTGCCGAGGCTGTGCGGTTCGCTTCCCGGCCAATTCATGGCAAGACGCAGCCGCCGGCAACCGGAAGCGCCAAATCCGGCGGCGGCTGGAGCAGTAGCAGATTCACCACTTCTTCGCTACCGATAGGAGTAGGAGGCGCAAATCGAAGTGGTAGAGGACAGCGGCGGAGCCTATGGAGGGGCGGCAGTTGGCGGGTGCTGGCGGGGGGGTGGGAGGGGCGGCTTGGGCGCAAATGCTGTGTGGGAGGGGAGGGAGGAAGCAGGGGAGGGGAGGTAATTCCTGCTTGTCCTCGAGTAGGTAAATTTCAAAAACAAAATTTTTATGTGAAATGCTACTTATCAGATTCATCATATAATCTTTTTTTGTGGCATGGACATTTGAACTCAAGTGATTCAAAGCAATAGTCTATACTTTGACATGAAGATATAAATATTCAAGCATACTAACAAGCAACCATGTCTTTAAAAATATCAATGCTAAAATAAGTTATCACTAGCCCACCATGCTCAGTCATTGATTCATTTATGAAACACACTCAATATTAATAACTACACCCAATGCACAAGTATGACAATACTGCTCTCTAGTTGTTGCTTTATAAGAGAAGATGGAGACTCAAAATAAAAATAAAAATGCATAAAACTAAAATAGATAGCCCTTCACAGAAGAAAACAGAGATTTGCATAGGTGCGAGAGCTCAAAGTGTAAAATAGAGATAAATTTATTTTTGGGATGCATGCTTTTTTTGTCAATGTTACGACCGAAAGTTTCCAATATTTCCCATGCTAGACACATTATAGGCAGTTCCCAAACATAAAATAAAGTATATTTTATTTTCCACCATTCTTTCACAATCCATGCCTAGCTGTATCCACGGGTGCCTTCCAAAATTTCAACTTTCAAAAAAATTTATCATTATTATTTTCATTTCGGGACCGGGCATCCCCATTACCGGCCATTTTCTGGTGCAATGACAAGTGAATAAACACTTATCTTAAGAATAACCCATCTAGCATGAAAGCTATTGACCACCCCCTGTCGCTTCATGAGCAGTACGGGCGTACGAAATGGAAAAGTTTTTTGAATGACTAGAGTTGGCACATGCAAATTACTTGGAACGACATGTAAATACCGCATATAGCTAGATATATTGGACTCATTTGGTACATTTTTGGTTTTAAGGAATTGGATTCACAAGGAGTATTCCCGCTTAGTACAAATGAAGGCTAGCAAATATATTGAGAAGCAACCAACCAGAAAATAAAAACGGTCATAATTATGCATTGAGAATAATTAACACTAAATAATGCACCATAAGTAGGATGTAACTTCGTTGCATAACTATGACTTTACGTGCATGCATAGGGAACCACAAATCTTGACACCAATATTCTTACTAAATCACAATTACTCACTAGCATAACTCACATATTATGATCTCCATATCGCAAAACTTTTGCAAGTCAAACTTATCATATCCGATCTACATGAACGTTTTTATTATATCCTTCTTGAATATTCATCACATTGGGACCAAATTCATATCTTGTGCAAATTACCATTACTACTATCAACCCTCAAAAAGATATAAGTTAAGCACGAGTGTTATCTACTTCTTCAAAATATAATCACCGACGTGCTCAAAAAGATATAAGTGAAGCACTAGAGCAACTATCTAGCTCAAAAGATATAAGTGAAGCACATAGAGTATTCTAACAAATCATGAAAGGTGTGTGTCCCTCTCAAATAAGTGTATCCAGTAAAGATGGTTGTGAAGAAGTAAGAAAGCAAACAAAACAAAGACTAATATAATACACGACTCTCCAAGCAAAACTCATATAATGTGATGAATAAAAATATAGCTCCAAGTAATATTACCAATTGTCCGTAGAAGAAAGAGGGGATGCCTTCTGGGGCATCCTTCCCCTCTTCTAGGGCATACCCAACCTTAGTTTGTCGGGAATCCTTGAATATTACCTTGGGGGTGCCTCGGGCATCCCCAAGCTTAGACTCTTGCCACTCCTTATTCCTTCATTCATCATGATCTCACTCAAAACTTGAAAACTTCAACACATAAAACTCAACAAAACCTTCGTGAGATTCATTAGTATAATAAAGCAAATCACTACTTTAAGTACTTCTGCAAACCCATTCATATTTTATTATTGCATTATACCTGTTGTATTCTAACTTCACCATGGCTTATACCCCCCGATACAATCTATAGATTCATCAAAACAAGCAAACAACGCAACGAAAACATAATCTTTCAAAAATAGAACAGTCTGTAGCAATTCAAACAATGACCATACTTCTGTAACTCCAAAAGTTATGAAACATTAGGAGAACGTGGGCAATTTGTATATCAATCATGTGTAAAACATTCATAATTTTATCACGCTCTAGGAAATGTCAACAATTCTTCTACTGGACGCAAAAGTTTCCGTTTTCGCACAGAGTCAAAGCAACTATCGTCCAAGTCATCCCAAAGGCTTTACTTGGAACAACCACTAATTAAAATACAAAACACAACCATGACAGTAGCATAATTGTGTGCACATAAAAAAAGAAAATTAAACATGGAAATTAAGATAACTATTGGGTTCACTCCCAACTAGCGCTATCATTTTACGTCCCTAGCTAGGCATAACGCATAGTTTCAAGTGTTGTCATCTTTCAAATTAACTCCATAGGTTTCCCTCATAATAGATTCATATGGTGTCTTAATTATTTTTCTAGGAAAGTGTTCCATACCCTTCTTTAACTGAAACCGAAATTTTCTATTCCCTTCTTTCATATCAATAACAACACATATGGTTCGTAAGAACGATCTACTAAGTATTATGGGAAAAGACATATTGCATTCAATATCAAGCGTAATGAAATCAATAGGTACATAATTTTTATTTGCAAGAATAAAAACATCATTTATTCTACCAAAAGGTTTCTTAATAATAGAGTCCGCTAAGTGCAAATTAAGAGAACATTCATCCAAATTGGTAAAACCTAGCACATCACATAGCAATTTTGCTATTGTGGAAGCGCTAGCACCCAAAATCACAGAAATCATTGCATTCGTAATTTTTAATTTTAACTTTAATGGTGGGTTCCCACTCATTATATAATTTCCTAGCTATTGAAACCTCCAATTCTAGCTTTTTTCTAAAAGTTTCATCATCGCTTCCACAATATGTTTAGTAAAAGCCTTATTTTGTTCATGACCATTAGGTGAATTTAGAAAGGATTGTAACAAAGTAATACATTCAATTAAAGAACAACTATCATAATTAAAATCTTTGTTATCCAAGATAGTGGGCACATCACTATTTAAAGTGTTTACCTCTCCAAACTCACTTTTATCCAATTTTTTGTTAAGATTTTCACCCTCCAAACTATGGGGACGCCTTCTAGCTAAAGTTGACTATTCTTCAGTCCCCTTTTCATGAAGTTTTACATTGCTAAATAAAGATTCAATAGATGAAACACCAATCATTTTAATATCTTCATCATTACTACAATAAAAATCGGGCGGAATCGCTTTTTCTTAGAATTCTCGCTTAGCCCTCAACCTAGCGGTTCTTTATTTACTTTCATCCATGGAGACATAAAGAGCTTTAATTGATTCATTAATATCAAGCTTGGGTGGCAAAATTTTAGATTTAAGATTTTCCACATCATGAACGATTCTATCCATATTCCTAGACATACCATCAAGTTTACTCAAATTTTCTTTTATGGTAGTGTTGAAAACCTTTTTTAGAATTAATAATTTTTTAATATTACTTTCAAGATCAAAGGGCATCCTATCATTATTATAAGAATTACCATAGAAATTGCGATAATTATTAGAGGAATTACCAGGGAACGACATAGGATTAAAACTACCTCCATAAGCATTTCAATTAAAATTGTTTCACGAGACAAAATTCACATTTATGGGATCTTTATTTTTCTCAATAAAAGTGTGGACAATGGCACATCATTAGGATCAATAGGAGAATTTTTACTAGCAGCTAGTTTCATAAGTGCATCAACTTTATCACTCAGAGTACTAATTTCTTCAATCAAATTCACTTTTTTACTAGTAGGAGTTATTTTAGTATGCCATTGTGAATATTTTCCATAACATTATCAAGAAATTTGGTGTCCTCACAAAGCGTAATTTCCATAAAACTACCACCCGTAGCGGAATCTAAAATATTTCTAGAAACAAAGTTAAATCTCGCATAAATTTTTTGTATGATCATCCATAAATTTAAACCATGAGTAGGACAATTTTCTATCATTGATTTCATCATCTCCCAAGATTGGGCAACATGTTCATGCTCAAGTTGCTTGAAATCCATAATTTGATTTCTAAGAGAAATAATTTTCACGGGAGGAAAATACATGGTAATAAAAGCATTTGTACACCTATCCTAAAAATCAATTCTATTTCGTGGCAGAGATGAAAACCAAATTTTAGCGCGATCTCTCAATGAGAACGGAACTAATTTTGATTTGACAATATCGTTATCCACATCTTTTTTCTTTTGCATATCACACAATTCTATGAAAGTGTTAAGATGGGATGCAACATCTTCATTAGGACTACCAGAAAATTGTTCTTTCATAACAAGATTTAACAAAGCGGCATTAATATCACAAGTCTCTACATTAGTGGCGGGAGGAGCAATCGGAGTACTAATAAAATAATTATTATTAGTATTGGAAAAATCACACAATTTTGTATTTTCTTGAGACATCATGACTAGCAAATAAGATAACAAGCAAACAAAAGGCAAAATGGAGAAAAGGGCAAACAGAAAATATTTTTGTAATTTTTGTAAAACCTTTTTAAAAGTGGGGGAGATGAAAACGAGAGGCAAATAACAAGTAATGTAAATGCAAGGATGTGAAATTTTATGCGTAGGTACTTGATAGATGTTGATGATGTCTTCTCGACAACGGCGCCAGAAATTATTTCTGCTACTTGTGAGCTACGTTGGGATTTCCCCGAAGAGGAGGGGGTGATGCAATACAGTACAGATAAGTATTTCCCTCAGTTAAGAACCAAGGTTATCAATCCAGTAGGAGACTCACACAACACCTCGTTAGTAGTACCTGCACACAAAATAATAAATACTTTTGCACCTAACGCGAACAATGGGTTGTCAATCCCTTGACGATTACTTGCAAGATTAGATTTTGTAGTGATAGATAGATAAAACACAAAATAAAATAAGTAAAGAAAAATCGCAGCAATGTATATTTGGATTTTAATATATGATAAAAGTAGACCCAGGGGGCCATAATTTTCATTAGAGGCTTCTCTCTTGAAAATAGCATACGGTGGGTAACAAATTACTGTTGGGCAATTGATAGAAAAGCGAATAATCATGACGATATCCAAGGCAATGATCGTGTATATAGGCATCACATCCGATACAAGTAGACCGACTCCTGCCAGCATCTACTCCTATTACTTCACACATCGATCGCTATCCAACATGCATCTATAGTATTAAGTTCATAAAGAACGGAAACGTTTTAAGCAAGATGACATGATGTAGAAAAAGTAAACTCACGCATAAGTAAACCCCATCTTTTTATCCTTAACGGCAACAATACAAATACATGTCATGTCCCTTTCTGTCACTAGGATTGAGCACCGCAAAATCGATCGAACCCATAACAAAGCACCTCTCCCATTGCAAGAAAAATCAATCTAGTTGGCCAAACCAAATCAATAGATCGGAGAGAAATACAAAGCTATAATAACCATGCATAAAAGAGTTTAGAGAAGACTCAAATAATATTCATGGATAATCTGAGCATAAACTCACAATTGATCGAATCCTAACAAACACACCGCAAAAAATGATTACATCGAATAGAACTCCAAGAACGGAGAACATTGTATTGAAGATCTGAGAGAGAGAGAGACTCATCTAGCTACTAAATATGGACCCGTAGTTCTGTGGTAAACTACTCACACATCATCAAAATGGCTGTAAGGTTGATGTAGAGCCCCTCCGTGATTGATCCCCTCCCCCCGGAGAGCCCTGGTGGCTCGTGGCCACCTCCTTCGTCTTATGGCCCTCTCTCAAAGCTTCTAGTGTCTCATTTCTCCACAAAAAATCTCTAAAAAGTTTCGTGGCATTTGGACTTCGTTTGCTACTGATATTCTGAAAAAAAACAAAAACTGACAAAAAATAGCAAACTGACACTGGGCACTGAATTAATAGGTTAGTCCCAAAAAATAATATATAATTACTTGTAAATGCATATAAAATATCCAAGATTGATACTATAATGGGATGAAACAATCAAAAATTGTTCATACGTTGGAGACGTATGAGGAGGCGCGGCTTTGACTCAGCCACCTCGCGGTGGAATAAATATAAGGAGATTTTTAGGGGCAGTGTAAAGTTACTCCCTTATGCCAGTTAAGGGATTGGCTAGGTCCCGTTTAGAGGAGTAAAACCACATTTTTATTTCTCTAGCCGGTTATAAGGGATTTATTAGAAATGCCCTAACTTGTTAGGCTAGGTTGGCACAATACTGAAGCTAGGTCCTTAATCGGCTCAGGCGAGACTACTACCATCACAATACAAATAACTTCACCATTTTCGCTCGCATCTTGTTTTTAAAAAATCATCTTCATATTTTGTTTGTTTGTTTTGCCAACACTTCATTTTTAGAAACTTTTTATTGTTTTTATTCCAATAGCATGGCTAAGCATATTACTACTTTGTGTCTCTAAGGGGCTATTTGGATTGTGACTATCTTTGCCCTATATTGCCACATTATTTTTGCCATACTTGCCTTACTTGAGTTGTTCAAATTATTAGCCACATTTTAGTTTGCCTAAGGGAATCTTGCCATTCACCGGGGTTGTAATCAGTTGGTATATATGTTAGGCTGATAATTGTGTGGTATTGGCTATTATCAATATTTTGCACCAAGGGACATAGGGCATAGAAAAATTCTACCATTAAATTAAATAACCATTTCTAGGAAATTAATAATTGTTTTTAGTCAAAGGAAATATATCTCATACAATTATGGGCTCAAAATTATCAAAGTTGGTGCTTATCTGACTCAAAATGGTCGAGGTACTACTCTAATCTCTTTTTTTGAACACAACAGACCCAAGCGCTCATATATGCACACCCTAACTCTATGAGCACCTCTGAGAGAATGAGCCAGCATATCATCTTGTGATCGCCGAAAATCCTAAAATAAATCCAGGATAAATACGAGCACCGGGACTTGAACCCTGATGGGTTGATCATACGACTCTCCACCTAACCATCCAACCGCGGGTTGGTTCGCGCTGCTCTAATCTTTCAGTGAATTATTAAAGTGATGCTTGCGGGAGATTCACAATAACACCACCAAGTAAGAAAAAAGGGTCCCCGAAGGTGTCGCCCATCATGGTTGCCAACAATGCTTTCGTCTAGTTCAAAAAAAAAAACAAGGCTTTCGCCTCAAGCATCGCAGCTCGGAACACTCTGCACCACGTCGGTCGTCGAGTCAAGGAAATCATAGGAGCGCGAGACCTCACGACCCTCCTTCAACTCGGTGAGCATCCTCGCAGGAGCTAATAAGAGAGCACCACTGTTGTCGCAGCCACTCACCACAAGCACTAGCGCCGATGGGATCGAACATCGGTTGGATCCTATTCGACCTGTGCGTGCATCAAGGAGCCGCGGCTTTGCTAAAGCGAAGTGAGCGGCGGCACCAGAAAGACCGGCCCACTTCTAGAAGGTTCCCTGAACATGTTTTTTCCTGTTAGTTTTTTTCATTTTCTTTGCTTTCTTCATGATTTTAATTTTTCGTTTCCTTTTTATTTTCTGTTTTTTCTGCTTATTTCTTATTTTCCTTTTTCATCTTTTTCTATTTGTGTTTTTTCATACATTCATAATTTTTCGTAACTCAAGTTTTAAAAATCTGTGTAAATTTTCAAAAGATGCTTGAAATGCCAATTTTGTTCATGATACAGAAAATTGTTCATAATTTTTGAATTTTTTTACCTTTCAAAAGAAAATCACAATATTGAAAAATGTGTTCACAGTACATTGAAAAATGTTTGTATAGAAAATTTGTTCAACGTGCATGTTGAAAAACAATTCACCGTATTGTTTCAAAAATGTTTAGCATGTATGTGAGTAATGTCCACCGTGTAATAAGAAAATGTTCAGTATATATTTTGAATTCACTTCTTTGAAAAAATGTTCACTTTTCAAAAAAATTGTTTGGAATTAGAAATTTATTTGCAATTTCTGAAAATGTTCACATTAAAAAAAATGTTCAGGTTTTTCAAATTTGTTCACTTTTAAAATTTGTTCCCAATTCAAAAAAATGTGTGGAATTCAAAATTAGTTCGTAATTTTGAAAAATGTTTGAAATTGAACTGCAAATGCAAATTAGCCGGCCCAATCGGATCGTCATCTTTATGCTCCACCTCTAGCCCACCAGGCCCAGATCCAACATGTGCGAGCCCACAAGCGGTCCACCGTCGATGCACGTCCTGGACGGGACCACCGGACTCGGCCAGCTAGGCACCTTCCCTGGGCACGCACGGACTTCGCCGGGGTCCCTTGCGGCGACGGTGATGCGGGGAAGGTAGGAACGGGAGCTGCCTGAGGGCGACGCGGGGGACGTGAGTGGAATTTTGCAGGAAGAGAGTAATTTCACACTGATAGCACAGGCATTGGTATTTCTGTAGCATTGTACTGTAACTAGGTAGCCATGGTGTCCACTAGTTGAGAAACTCCGTCCCCTAATATAAGATCTTATTATATCCAATATACTAATTGGATGAAATAAGATGTTATATTATGGGTTAGAGGGTGTGTATATCTTGATTTTGTTTGCATCTTATTAACTAGATTATCAACGGTGTCAGGTTACAATTGCACTCTATGTGCTTTACAAGTCATGGTCGGCAGATGACAAGCGGTTGTTGGCTGCAACAATTCTGCTCTTTGTCCTAGTGATTATCAGATCCTTCCAGAAGGCACTAGATCTTAAGAGCAGCAGCTTTGATGCCCTGCGGCAGGCCAGCTTGACCGAGGAGCACGTCATTCGGGGCAGCGCTGTCACGGAGGAAGGAAGTCTTGCCAACTTTATAATAGAAGCAAAACAATTCATAGATGGGAGGGTAGAGCGGCGATCATGCGAAGAAGACCAACAAGACCTCCCAGGGCTATCGTACCAGCTCTTTTTGGACTTCCCAAGTCCCTATCCTGAGCGTGTCAAAATCTTGAAGAAATTCTGGCCGCTCGACCCCGGATCAGCTTATGAAGCAATAGGGCGCGCGCTGTGTGCTATGACCAGCTTCCTCTACACCAAAGATGACAGCGCGCTCTTAGCTATGATCAGCTTCATCCGCACCGGGGGTTATCACCGACCACTTGTTGATTTCAAGAATGCGCTACCATCATTCATCTGCCGTCGGCGGACGCACGCACTAGCTTATGCAACGCTAGTGGCAGCCATCTGCCTGGTGCACACGAGTAGCCACAGCAAAGCTCATAGCGGTGAAGATACCCGGGTTACACTTGTGCTCTTGTACGGTGCTCTCGTGCTGGAGCTGATTTACTTCTGCGTACAAGCAGTTAGACCGGACGGCTTCTCCGGCGTAATTCTCCAACACAGTATTATAGGACAGTTAGCCAATAACAGATGGCGCCCCAACATGTTGATGCTGAGGAGGGTCGCCGGAAGGTTTAACTGCAAGGATTTGGTGGACCAATACTTTACCTACATGGAATCTAGCCATTCGTGTGAGGAGATTACAGAATTGGTCCGCCAGCATGTTGAATCGGGGTGGAAGTACATACATGACAATGAGACTTACAGGAGGTTTAATGATGCCAGGGGCGAATGGACGCTCGGCCGTAAGAAATGTCTCCCGAGACTGGGTTGGAGCATAAAGAGGCCATTTGACGAGACCATTATTCTCTGGCACCTCGCCACTGATTTATGCTTCCAGTATATGGACAGGTCTCGTGATGATGGTCATTGTGCCAGCCGCTGCAAAGTAATATCCAACTACATGATGCATCTCTTGGTAGCTAATCCTGAGATGCTAATGCCAGGCAGCAGAAAGAGCTTGTTCACAAAGGCCTACCACGAGCTCAAGAACATCAGCACCGAACCCCAGGACGAGATAGAGTTTATACAAGCGGCAGTTCACAAATGCAACCAAGGTTATAGTGACAAATCTTTTATTCAGGACGCGTGGGAGCTCGCTGAATTCTTGTTGGGTGATGAACTTGGTGGTGAAGTCACCAGGAGGTGGGAGCTGATCCAAGACGTGTGGGTGGAGATGCTCTGTTTTTCTGCAGGCAGGTGCCGAGGATACTTGCACGCCCAGACTCTGGGAGGTGGTGTGGAGTACCTCTCCTATGTCTGGGTCCTGCTGACATACGCCGGGATGGAGACATTTCCGGAGAAGCTTCAGAGGAGGGAGGGTCAGACGGTTGACGGCTACTACGAGTCTTTGGCTCCTCGTGGAAGAGAAGACCCTGCTGCTGCTGCTACATCTGCTTCTGAAACTGAAGACTATGTATGAGCTCGAGGATTGATATTCTGTTGAGTCCTTCCATGTGTTATCTCCTTACTTGTTTGCCTTGTCTGTTAATAGGCGCCTCTACTTTTTAACCACTGATAAGCAGTGCCATGTCTGTATCTAATTAATACTATGTTGTCACTCCAGTCTTTCTCACTGTTCGGTGCAAGATATATACTAGTATGACTAATGTAACTGCAACCCATCTAAGACGACTGAAATGTATGTCTTCGTTTCATTAGCCTGTCCATGCGTCCAGGTTCTGCTGCTACTGTTTGCACTGAGCTTAAATTTCTTGTTTCAAATCATCCATGCTGTCACTATCGCAAATGCTATTGCAATGCAAGCTTTGAATACAGAAGCCCCTGACAGCAGAAGTAGGTTCCTTGTTTCGAATCGTCCAAGGTGTCACTCTTGAATGTAGGAGCTCCACTGCGTGTAGCTGTTTGTATTCCGTTCTTGAATGTGTAGCCCAGCCTCTTGTGCCTGAAGAGCAGATGATAAATAGCCGACATTTCAGAGACGGCATCAGCTTGTAGTCTGCGGATAAAGAGTAAATTTGAGACTGTAGCCCAAAACTGACACAACGAACCTCCTTGGTAAGATGGTCATGCATTGCGTTGGTCCGCCATCGTGACTGTGGACTCCATTCGCCACAGATTTTCGCCCGAAGCTGCGTCATGGTTCTGTAATGTGGAGCGGAACTTTTCATTCTTTTGCCATGTGCTCAGCCGCGGCATTAGCTGGTGCTCTTCCTGAGTGCCGCCTTGTTCGCATGATCTCGTTTTACTATGTTTCCTTTCACGTATTTTGGTTGTGGTCTTGTAGAAACTTAACAGAAACCGGGGGCCAAGTCCTTGCTTTTAAAAAAGGCTAACTGAAAGAGAGAATTGGGCAGAGCAAGACGAGCTCCAACACTCTGCACATGGATGGTATTAAACCGAGAGTCGCCCCATCGTTCTCATTTCTAGTCACAGCAGTGTGGATCAAACAATCCATAATGGATACAATTAACAGTGAGTGATAGCCAGTTCGGGGGTGTAGCTCATATGGTAGAGCGCTCGCTTCGCATGCGAGAGGCACGGGGTTCGATTCCCCGCACCTCCATCCTCTTTTTTAATTTATAAAGATAAGAATGAGGAAATGATTCTTTTTTTTATCGTTTTTGCGGGGACTGTGAGAAGGAAATAGTTCGCTCGGGGCACGACAACTACTCGTTTCCGGCCTTGCGATGTTTTGCTGTCATCTCTAAGGCCCAGCTAAGCCCCGTGCAAACAACACACGCACAAAGGCCGACAACTAACTGCAGAAGGTGGATCCTACTGAACGCGGCTATAGGTCGCCTACAACGCCCGGGAGACATGTACCGGCCACCGGCCGAACACAGCGCTCAACCTATTTGTTTTTGTTCATATAATAGCACGTCCGTACGTACTAGTTTTTGTTCTTTTTTTATATTTTTAAATACTCCAAATAAATATGCATCAAAATTTAATATAGATATTTTAATTTTAAAACGTCCATGTCACATTAAAAAAATGTTAACACATGTTCATACCATTAGAAAAAAAATGTCCGTAACACTAGAAAATATACAAGAATTTCAAACGATGTTTGTGCCATTTGTAAAGATATTTTTACAATTTTGAAAAATGTTGCGTAAATTTTGAAAAATGTTTGTACCAATAATTTTTAGACATTTCTAAAAAATGTTCATACGTTAGCAAAATGTGTTAGTGACATTTAGAAAATGTTAGTATGATGTTAAAATGTTCAAATTATATAGGAAAATGTTTATCATTTGTTCAAAAAACATGTCCAAACATGTATTTAGAAAAATGTACATCATGTACTTAAAAAATGTTAAAAGTGTATGAAATAAATGTTACGCGTCTATAACAAAATAAAGTCGACATCTATTTGAAAAATAAGGGGGAAAATACAAAGAAAAGGAGAAGAAGAAAAACACATGAAAGTTTCTAAAACTGGTCCAAACCAGTCCATGACCTTCCCGAAAGAGCTTTGCAACTTGCTATCTAGCTTGGAGGTGGCTTGCCCTCGGTCTGGTAAGGTGATTGCGTGCATCTTGAGTGAGAAGGTTAACAAAAGACAAGATCAAGAAGGTGATGAAGTCTCTCAAAAACAAAAATAAGAAGAGTGATGCCATAGAGAAGGCATCTGCGGCTGCTTAATGGTTGCTCCTCGGTCTTTTGGGTCATCCTCATGGTTTATCTTATCATCCTGGTTTTGATGGGATCAATTGTCCACATCTGAGGCATCCTTATTGGGGATTCCTTCACGATATAAATGTGTGACGGTTTGGGACTCTTGCATGTTGGGAATGCCTATAGGGTTGATGGTTCTGTCAAGGGGTTTCAGACCTTGGGAGTAGTCTGTATGTGGTATTGTAATTGTTTTCAACCGGTTTTCCATTAGTTAACTGGACAACTCTCTTCTACTTAATTAATCGATGAGGTAAATCTTTTGCCTCCGTTTCAAAAAAAAAATACTCCAGGTACTATAGTTGTCGTGGAATTGTCAAGGCAGGTGTCCTTAGTGTCAGGACTTAGTCGTGAGGCCAACGCATCTATGTAGTAGTTTGGAGGGGTTGGTCGGAATCGAGAGATGCGAGGTTTTACCTAGGTTCAGCCCCTCACGGTGGAGATAAAAGCCTAGATCCTGCTTCATTGATATTGATGATGATGATCACGATTAGAAGGGTGCTCTATCTCGAGAGCTATTGACTTGTATATCTAAACATAACTTGTGAAACCTGTGAAACTTGTCCCTCTTGGGGTGCCCTGCCCCTCCTTATATATGTTGAAGGGGTGGCTTACATGACTAGTCCTATTAGGATTAGGATTACTCTATTACAAGTGGAGTCCTAATCTTTCTTACTTTGTAAGGGAATATTCCTTATGCTTTCCTCTTAAGCCGGCCCGCCATAGCTTGAGTCGGACTTCCATGAACTGCCTTCTGGGCCATCGGGTCTTGTCGCTCCTCTAACCCGCCTGTCAGGTCACCAATGAGTCACCTGACTTGGCTGGGTCATCAGTGAGTGGAGAGATCCAGGCGGGTCACTTAGTGAGTCGCCAAGTCAGGACGAGTCACCAGTGAGTCGCCAACTTCGGCCGGGTCATACATCCGGCTGAGTCATACTGCGGGGTATATCCCCAACATTAGCCCCAGTTTAATTTGGATTTATCCATATTAAACTTATCCTGCAAAATAAACACAAGAACAAATTTGACAGGAGCCTCATAATCAATTTGCTGTCACTGATTTTTAGCCGGCTTGAAGATGTAAAACTTGCCGGTTTATCATTACCAAAATTGTCGGGTTATAAAGCAGACGATGCCGGGTCATAATTGTTGTTGACACCGGGTCATGTAATTGATCTTTCTGATTTACTCAAAACTGATAATTTGAAGACGTTCCCCCTTTATATGCATAATACCTGTAGCCCCCAAGTCTTAAGAGGATAACATAGTGATAGCTTAAGACTTGCTCCAGTATAAGTGTTGCAACCTTGAAGAAATCCTGGTTGTTCATCTCAGTCATTAGTCATAAACTGAATATTCCACATATGTAGCCCCCAAGTGTCAGGTTGTCATGCTTGCAGCAACCTGGGACTTGTAATTGCCTGATGCCCATAAAAACTTCAACCAGTGTAGCCCCCAAGGGCCGGGTCATTATGCAATAATGAGCAGGGACTTTGTAGATATAATCATGTAAATTTGAGTAGCAACATGTAGCCCCCAAGGGCCAGCTCAGTAAGATAATATTGAGCCGGGACTTTTTATATATATACTTAAATTCTTGACAGGAGCAATTGGTAGCCCCGAAGGGCCGTCTCATTTACAATGTGATGACTCGGGTCTTCAATAGGGTGAGAAAAAAAAATGATGTTGCATTAGCCCCCAAATGCCATGGTGCATGCTGGCAGTGACATGGGACTTGCATATTTGATGTAATCTTCAACTTGAATAATGTAGCCCCCAAGTGCCGGGTCGTAAGCTTGCAGCGACTCGGGACTATTCATTCCATTGTATAATAAATTATATCCATTGCGCTGAAGCGACTTTGAAAACCTCAATCATAACATTGGTTATTGATAACCATAATAAAAATCCAGCCATATTGGCTATTAAAGATTTGAATAATATAAGCCGGTTTGAAACCTCAATCATTCAATATCATCATGAAAATTCAGCCAAGTTGGGCTATTATCATATACTGGCGACTTAGAGTCTGCCATCCTGGCGGGTTGCAAAGACCCGAAGATGCTTCAAATATGAACCGTAAACAGGGCAGCTGGGCCCGACTTATAAAAACCGGAAAGCAGCGAAAAACTCAAATACGAATAAGAAATCAAAAGAAATTCAAGGCTTTTGTAGACTGTCAAATTAAAGTGTCTTCTTCAATGAAACTAGTCGGAGCCACTAGATTGTTCGTGCTGCCATGATCCTGACTCATAGTGTGCCCAATCTACATTTGGACCCTAGATAAGTCTGGTCTTGCTCAAAGACTTATGAGGAGTACGCGGGGCCAGAGTAACAGTATCATGGGCCGATTTATCCACGTTTCAAGGAAGGCGGCTTATGAAGCCTGGATCCATCTGACTTTGTAAACCGTACTCTCACATGACAAGCCGTCGTTTGAACCTTAATCGAGCTCAGATCTTGGTCGAATACGCCGTAAAGACTGATTGTTAAGAGTTCGGCGGGTCAATCAGGATGACCTGATGGAGTTGAAGCAGCTGGTGTTACAGGTAGGACGACCCGGTCAGAGTTTGTTCTCTTCGATCGAATACGCCTATGTTTGGAAAAACCTGGTCAAGAGGGTAGTAACGCTATGTTCTCTTTGGTCGAATACGCCTATGTTTGAACAGGAAGCCCCCAAGTGACATGCTTACAAGCATGGCGTTGAGAAGATCAAAAGGGTACTGACAGCTATGTTCTCTTTGGTGAATACACCTATGTTTGAACAGGAAGCCCCCAAGTGATCATATAAACTTTTGGCCTTGCGCCGATCAAGAGGGTACCGACAGCTATGCTCGATGAGCAGGAAGCCCCCAAGTGATCACAAGTTTTGGCATTGCGTCAATGAAGAGGGTAGCAACAGCTATGCTCGATGAGCAGGAAGCCCCCAAATGATCACAATAAGATAAGCCATGTTTGAACCGCGCATCATGACAGCAAGTTCTCTTTGGCAACCTTTAATTTTTCTGAGAACTCGAACTTGCGAGAGATGGATATTCTTCTTGAGCCGGTGTTTTAAACCGGATTTGAGAGCTTCAGAGCTTTTTGGGAGATAGTTTCCTCTTAAAACGGATTTTGAACCGGATATTGAGAGCTTCAGTGCTGTGTGGGAGATGTGATTCCCTTGACCGGATTGTAAACTGGAAGCATCATTGTGAGCCGGAATTTTTCTGATGGCCTTTTAAATTTTCATCGATATAGTAGTAATCTCCGGGGCCGGGTTATTTTTCCCTCCAATGTCCTGGGGTTCTTGAATTTACTGAAATTGGTAAGACTTGCTGAGTCATATCATTGTAGCCCCCGGGTCTTAAGACGACTCGAGGAGTTGTCTTGAGATTCTCCGTATTTGACCATAGTAGAAAGTGTATATCATTGGCGTTGATAGCGCGATGTGAATCGACAGAATGTTGAGGTGACTGCGGCGGGTTATAAATGATCTCGTATGAGCCGTGTTAGCAACTCGGCCAATGATTCCTTCCAACTGGCTGTTTGAAGTTAACCAAACTGTAGTGGCGGCGGCTTGTGCGCATGCCCATTGAGCCATCAAGTGAAGATGGCGGCTGAGAATACATGATATTTTGCCTCCAATTTGTTGGAAGAAAACCGGGCTACCCAAGCAGTGACTGCTCATACTCAATAAACAGCTCATGCATATAGGTGCGGCCCAGTGTGTTGATATATACCAGGCCGCGAGAGACAGACGGAAAAGATGACCGCATCATCAGAGGCGGCTCAGACAGATGAATCGGTCGCGACGTTGTAAGCCGGCGGACGGGGGAGTCAATCGCAGGCGCGGTAAGCCGCGCGGACGGGCGAGTCAACCACGTCTTGTTGATGTAGTGAACAATTGTCTGATTGTTCGGATGACGGATGATCCGTTCAACGCAACAGAGACGGCTCGACGCAGATCGGCAACTCTGTATAACCCAGCGGCTCAGGCAGACCGGCGACGCAATTAGCCCCGACGGCTCAGGTAAACCAGCGACCTGGGGCGTAACCACGACAACGGTAGAGGGTCCTAGCAGAAAGTCGCGGAAGCGAGCAACAAGGTAGGTCAACAAGGCGGGCCACAGCGGAGGCGGCGCTCGGTGACCCAGTGCTTAGAGCTACGGGTCCAAGGCACGTGAGGCGAGCAGAGGTGCTCTGGAGGAATCCTGACACGGATGTACCGGCGTGGACCAGCTTCGGCAGCACACGCTGGCATGAAAATACAGCCCAGTTCAACCATAGCATCTCGTGCTTCTTCAGTCCACTCACTGTTCAATTACCCTTTAAATGCTTCAATAAGAAAATCCATGCAATATCCATGATGACTGTCAGGCAACACCGATGGTACTTCACCTTGTAATCCATTTTTCTCCATTAGTAACTGGATGCATGGCTCATTATACGTGCCATAAAATTCTCTCTGAACAATTGATCTTCCACGTCCCGAATCTGTGATATCAGTTAGAGAGCTTGGTAAGTTTAAGCTAGAACATGGCCTTATTAGGCATGCGATTTTTGCTGGTCCTAAAAGCTACTTCACACCTGCGAGTAATTTAGGGATAGTCCATACTCCAGTTGGAGATCACATTCCATATCTCTTGGCCTAAAATATGGGCTATCATGTAACTTTTCCTTAATAACATTAGCAACCCATCGTTGTGTCCCCAAATGATGACCTTTCACGGTTTCAGCTTCACAGGTGTGTTTCAGACAGGCAGGGCCGGCAAAGACCGGCGGCTAGATGCGCATCCACCACGGAGGCGTGCGGAGAACGGCCTCAACGGCTGGTCAACCACTTGGCGGCAGTGGCTCACGATGGACGCGGGCAGCTCAAGGCCGGAACGTCGTGTGCCAACAACGGCTCATAGCGGACGCACCCGACCATGGCAGAGGCGAGAGACCGTGGAAAAGGCTCTCTAACACGGCATGTCAGGGGAGGCGCTTAGAGGCGGAGGACCCGGCCGGGTGGGTCGTGAAGGAAATATGCCCTAGAGGCAATAATAAAGTTATTATTTATTTCCTTATATCATGATAAATGTTTATTATTCATGCTAGAATTGTATTAACCGGAAACATAATACATGTCTGAATACATAGACAAACAGTATGTCACTAGTATGCCTCTACTTGACTAGCTTGTTGAATCAAAGATGGTTAAGTTTCCTAGCCATAGACATGAGTTGTCATTTGATTAATGGGATCACATCATTAGAGAATGATGTGATTGACTTGACCCATTCCGTTAGCATAGCACTTGATCGTTTAGTTTGTTGCTATTGCTTTCTTCATGACTTATACATGTTCCTATGACTATGAGATTATGCAACTCCCGTTTACCGGAGGAACACTTTGTGTGCTACCAAACGTCACAACGTAACTGGGTGATTATAAAGGTGCTCTACAGTGTCTCCGAAGGTACTTGTTGGGTTGGCGTATTTCGAGATTAGGATTTGTCACTCCGATTGCCGGAGAGGTATCTCTGGGCCCTCTCGATAATGCACATCACATAAGCCTTGCAAGCATTGCAACTAATAAGTTAGTTGCGGGATGATGTATTACAGAACGAGTAAAGATACTTGCCGGTAACGAGATTGAACTAGGTATTGAGATACCGACGATCAAATCTCGGGCAAGTAACATACCGATGACAAAGGGAACAACGTATGTTGTTATGCGGTCTGACCGATAAAAGATCTTCGTAGAATATGTAGGAGCCAATATGAGCATCCAGGTTCCGCTATTGGTTATTGACCGGAGACGTGTCTCGGTCATGTCTACATTGTTCTCGAACCCGTAGGGTCCGCACGCTTAACGTTACGATGACAGTTTCATTATGAGTTTATATATTTTGATGTACCGAAGGTTGTTCGGAGTCCCGGATGTGAACACGGACATAACGAGGAGTCTCGAAATAGTCGAGACATAAAGATTGATATATTGGACGACTATATTCGGACACAGGAATGGTTCCGGGAGTTATCGGATATAAAACGGAGTACCGGGGGTTACCGTAACCCCCCGGGGGGGTTAATGGGCCTCATGGGCCCAAAGTGCAGCAGAGGAGGGGCGGCCAGGGCAGGCTGTGCGCCCCCTCCCCCTCTAGCCCGAATTGGACAAGGAGGGAGGGGCGGCGCCCCCCCCTTTCCGTTCTATCCTCTCCCCTTCCTTCCCCCTCTCCTAGTTGGACAAGGAAAGGAGGGAGTCCTACTCCCGGTAGGAGTAGGACTCCTCCCTGGCGCACCTCTTCCTGGCCGGCCGCCCCTCCCCCTTGCTCCTTTATATACGGGGGTAAGGGGGCACCTCCAGACACAACAATTGACCTATTGATCTCTTAGCCGTGTGTGGTGCCCCCCTCCACCATAATCCTCGATAATATTGTAGCGGTGCTTAGGCGAAGCCCTGCGATGGTAGAACATCAAGATCGTCACCATGTCGTCGTGCTGACGGAACTCTTCCCCGACATTCTGTTGGATCGGAGTCCGGGGATCGTCATCGAGCTGAACGTGTGCTAGAACTCAGAGGTGCTATAGTTTCGGTGCTTGATTGGTCGGGCCGTGAAGACGTACGACTACATCAATCGTGTTGTGCTAACGCTTCCGCTTCCGGTCTACGAGGGTACGTAGACAACACTCTCCCCTCTCGTTGCTATGCATCACCATGATCTTGCGTGTGCATAGGAATTTTTTTGAAATTACTACGTTCCCCAATAGTGGAATCTGAGCCTAGGTTTTATGCGTTGATGTTATGCACGAGTAGAACACAAGTGAGTTGTGGGCGATATAAGTCATACTACTTACCAGCATGTCATACTTTGGTTCGGCGGTATTGTTGGATGAAGCGGCCTGGACCGACATTACGCGTACGCTTACGTGAGACTGGTTCTACCGACGTGCTTTGCACACAGGTGGCTGGTGGGTGTCAGTTTCTCCAACTTTAGTTGAACCAAGTGTGGCTACGCTCGATCCTTGCGAAGGTTAAAACAGCACCAACTTGACAAACTATCGTTGTGGTTTTGATGCGTAGGTAAGAACGGTTCTTGCTAAGCCCGTAGCAGCCACGCAAAACTTGCAACAACAAAGTAGAGAACGTCTAACTTGTTTTTGCAGGGCATGTTGTGATGTGATATGGTCAAGACATGATGCTAAATTTTATTGTATGAGATGATCATGTTTTGTAACCGAGTTATCGGCAACTGGCAGGAGCCATATGGTTGTCGCTTTATTGTATGTAATGCAATTGCGCTGTAATGCTTTACTTTATCACTAAGCGGTAGCGATAGTCGTGGAAGCATAAGATTGGCGAGACGACAATGATGCTACGATGGTGATCAAGGTGTCGCGCCAGTGACGATGGTGATCATGACGGTGCTTCGAAGATGGAGATCACAAGCACAAGATGATGATGGCCATATCATATCACTTATATTGGTTGCATGTGATGTTTATCTTTTATGCATCTTATCTTGCTTTGATTGATGGTAGCATTATAAGATGATCCCTCACTAAATTATCAAAGTATAAGTGTTCTCCGTGAGTATGCACCGTTGCGAAAGTTCTTCGTGCTGAGACACCACGTGATGATCGGGTGTGATAGGCTCTACGTTCAAATACAACGGGTGCAAAACAGTTGCACACGCGGAATACTCAGGTTAAACTTGACAAGCCTAGCATATAGCAGATATGGCCTCGGAACACGGAGACCGAAAGGTCGAGCGTGAATCATATAATAGATATGATCAACATAGTGATGTTCACCATTGAAACTACTCCATCTCACGTGATGATCGGACATGGTTTAGTTGATTTGGATCACGTGATCACTTAGAGGATTAGAGAGATGTCTATCTAAGTGGGAGTTCTTAAGTAATATGATTAATTGAACTTTAATTTATCATGAACTTAGTCCTGGTAGTATTAGCATATCTATGTTGTAGATCAATAGCTCGCGTTTAGCTCCCCTGTTTTTATTTTTGATATGTTCCTAGAGAAAACTAAGTTGAAAGATGTTAGTAGCAATGATGTGGATTGGATCCGTGATCTGAGGTTTATCCTCATTGCTGCACAGAAGAATTATGTCTTTGATGCACCGCTAGGTGACAAACCTATTGCAGGAGCAGATGCAGATGTTATGAACATTTGGCTAGCTCAATATGATGACTACTTGATAGTTTAGTGCACCATACTTAAACGGCTTAGAATCGGGACTTCAAAGACGTTTTGAACGTCATGGACCATATGAGATGTTCTAGGAGTTAAAGTTAATATTTCAAGCAAATACCCGAGTTGAGAGATATGAAGTCTCCAACAAGTTCTATAGCTAAAAGATGGAGGAGAATAGCTCAAGCAGTGAGCATGTGCTCAGATTGTCTGGGTACTACAATCGCTTGAATCAAGTGGGAGTTAATCTTCTAGATAAAATAGTGATTGACAGAATTCTCTAGTCACCATCACCAAGTTAGTAGAACTTCGTGATGAACTATGATATGCAAGGGATAACGGAAACGATTCCCAAGCTCTTCGTAATGCTGAAATCGACGAAGGTAGAAATCAAGAAAAATATCAAGTGTTGATGGTAGACAAGACCACTAGTTTCAAGAAAAGGGCAAAGGGAAGAAGGGGAACTTCAAGAAGAACGGCAAGCAAGTTGCTGCTCAAGTGAAGAAGCCCAAGTCTGGTCCTAAGCCTGATACTAAGTGCTTCTACTGCAAAGGGACTGGTCACTGGAAGCGGAACTGCCCCAAGTATTTGGCGGATAAGAAGGATGTCAAAGTGAACAAAGGTATATTTGATATACAGATTATTGATGTGTATTTTACTAGTGTTCATAGCAACCCCTTGGTATTTGATACTGGTTCAGTTGCTAAGAGTAGCAACTCAAAATGGGAGTTGCAGAATGAACATAGACTAGTTAAGGGTGAAGTGATGATGTGTGTTGGAAGTGGTTCCAAGATTGATATGATCATCATTGCACACTCCCTATACTTTTGGGATTAGTGTTGAACCTAAATATGTGTTATTTGGTGTTTGCGTTGAGCATGAATATGATTTGATCATGTTTATTGCAATACGGTTATTCTTTAAGTAAGAGAATAAATTGTTGTTCTGTTTACATGAACTAGTAAGCTTGCACGTGCAATGCACGTCTTAGCTACAATACATTAATTCTAGGCAAACGATTTTACCCGGCCGACCGACAGAGTCAGCCGGTCGTGCGCGAGGTCGTCGGATCGTGAGAGATCATGTCTCCCGTCATGTCCCGATTCACCATATCTCTTGTCCTCTTGTTTTGCTTGCTCTCACCATCTCATCCTCCCTTGTTCACCCATTCCCCTCCCCTGGCTCCACACCTCCCCCCTAGAGCTGCAAGCAGGTAGGGGCGAGGTATACACAGGCGGAGGCAGGGGACGCATGGGGAAGCGGGACACGGAGGGTAGGGGCAGAGTCAATCCCATGCACGGGGGAGGCGGGCGAAACAGGGATGCGAAATCCATGGTTGCAATCGCTGAAATCAGGCGGCTGGACGGTGACCTGCCCAAATTTGGGCCGATCGTCCCTTAGTTCTATCATTAAATAGACCTAATTTTTTGAAAATTTTGAATATCATACAGAGTACGTATAATACCTAATTTTAGAGTCATAAAAATGACTGGAAATGGTGCGTTTAGGAATTAAGATGCCCACGTCCACTGCTTAGCAACTATGAAGAGCATTGACTAACTGGTACTCCCTCTGTCCCACAATATAAGAACGTTTTTCAAGCTCTTGAAAAACGTTCTTATATTGTGGGATGGAGGGAGTAGAATATCAATTCCATGTTTCAGCAGGCAGTATATGACATCATAAATCTATGAGCCAATCTATCTGGATCCCAAACTAAAATCCAAGTACATACAAATGTTTTACATAGGCAGATCAAGGAACAAATCCTAAGATGGGTGCTCGTTATGCTCTAGCTGTAAACTATACAGCTAAAAGTATATGATCTACATGTCAAAAAATGAACTACCTCCGATCCAAATTAGTTGTAGCTCAAACGGATGTATCTAACACTGAAATACGTCTAGATACATCCGTTTCAGCGACAAGTAATATGGATCGGAGGGAGTACATGACCTGAAGACATGGACTACAAACTGATTGAGAACGACAATTGAACAAAGACAGTCGGGGATCAAAGGGTTTACCTTGATGGAAAAGGGAATCAAAGAACATGAATGGTTGAGCGCAAGATGGTTCCTGGCCTGGACAAGAAGAAATCAAAGGAGAAAAAAATGTGTTTTCTCGGCTGAGCTATCCATCTAAATTTTATCTCACTTTTGTAAGTGTTGCATCTAAAATATGTGAAGGTGGCTTAAATTGGGTAGCGAACCTTTTGATAGCTATCGACAAACAAATATCACTCCATAGATGAGAGGTTTACCAATTCTGCAATCGATAGAGATATACTGGGCATTCAGTCGTTCACCAGAATCATCACCAAAATCCTTCATAGCCACTGACTCTGTTAACCTGACCAGGTAGCTGACATGGAGAAAAGCAGAGTGTTTATGAAACCAGATGTAAAGTGTGTAGGGTAAAAGATTATTAAATCATGCTTTGCATCATCACAACAAAATCTTTTGTAGTACCTCATGAATACACAATGCATAAAAATATGAAACACATGAGGATACGGTTGCAAGTAATTTTATTTGAACAGAAATAAAGATCCCCAACTTACACTATTGTTCCAAACATAGAAGTCCCAAAGAGGAAGATTTTGGCCCAATCCTCCACCTCTTATGCCAAACTGATTCGAGCAGGAACTGGAGTACTGTATCTCTAGCACAATCAACAGCTAATAAAAAAATTGAACTATAGAGTCAGAGTGCTCAATCACAAATTAGTGCATGTCTGCAGCTGCACAATTTCCAAAAAAATATGGTGGAGAGATGAGTTACCTTCTTGCTGCTTAACTACTGAGCATTGTACCAACTTTCTGTTTCCGTGGTGCTTCCCAAACCCCAGCTTGAGGTCTGTACATGGAGATAAGCATGGAAAGTGAAGGGGACAATTGGAGGTAAAGAAATCAAAAGGATAAATAGTTCACCTGGGCTTGGGGCGACGATGGCATGGCCATGGAGAAGAGATCGAGCAATAGGCTCTAAAAAATCCCATATATTTACATGACAACAGGACCTGGCTAGATACATCTCCTCTTGGAAAAGATCTCTTGATTTGGTGAAGCAATGAAACTGACACCATAATATTTTGAATTAAAATCAGAAATCATTTTCCTCTTTTGGCTAAGTAAAAGGAATGTAAAACAGTTATTTTTTAACTGATATCATCAAGAAACCTTTGTTTCTATCATGTTTTCACCTGTATATATGATGCATAGCAGTACACCATTACATAATAACCAGAGCTTGAATTTACATGAGTTCATTACTCTCCAGATCTAGCAATGGCTCCTATAAGTATGCAATTCCTACAATGCAGTTATATTCTAGACAAGGTCCTGATAAAGAACTTGATTACTACCAGGATAAGAAGATGCTAATGATTAAAAATAGAAGGTTCCAGTGAACTAAAATAATAGAAGGTGCTAATGCTTTCATGTTTCTGAACTAAAATGCAAAAGTTGAAACAACCTTTTCAGTCGAGCATTGGCGCAAACACTTTTTTTTGCAGGGAGGCGCAAACTCTTGTTGGGCACACATACAACAAATCTGATTACCCTAGTCAACACGCACGCACAACACACATGTCTGTCGGCCGGCCGGCCGCACGTGCCCTTAGTAATCCATCCAACACGCATACCACGTCGGCAGCATCATGCACAGACAAGCCAGAATTTTTAGGGGGCATTGGACACTGAGGCGGCCATTACAACGACGATCGAATGATTAGAGTCAGCCTGCTATAATGTGCCCCAGAAATCGGGCTTGCTCTACAGTTCCTATTGTATAGTGAGTCGTGCATAAACAAAATCCCATGCGCAAAACCCTAATGTATAGGATTGAGAACCGTAAGGCATGAACAAAATCCCCTGTACAGTTCAGCAATAGGAAATCCCCTGAACAAAATCCCCTGCCCTTTGGTTGGAAGTGCAAAAGAAAATCAGTTTGGTATGTTGCAGATTGGTATGTCACACACTATGGCAATACTTTTACTCAGTTTATTTAGTTATCAAATCTTACTTGAAAGAACACCTAAATTTATACTCCTTCATCTTCTTCATGCAAGGCATATTTTGATTGCTCAAATCCAAGTGCTGACTAATAGTACAGTGGGGTTCATTTAACACAACGGTGAACATTTTCATGCCCCGGTGATCTGATACTTCTATCTCTGCTACAGTTTTACCGTGATTCAAATAGGACCTTGAGGCATTAGGCATTACCAAAAAAAGATAGAGAACTGCCATAATTTACAACTGGCTTTTGGTTTCTGAAACTCTATTGCATTAAGTGGGTTCCAAAAAAGAAACAAAGAAGAATTTACTAACTTTGAGTTGTAGATGAAGAGTGCAGACCAAAGTGTAGTTGCCATGCACGTAGTATTAAGTTCACTTGTCAGGGATTGCCAGCCAGGTAACGATTATCAAATCAACTGATCTCCAATTTCACAAGTTAGTTCGGCGAGGCATCGATCCACCCAAATTTAACAGAAGTTAAAAGCCTGAAAACAAAAAAAAATTAGAGTCGTGAAACAAGTGAATCTTCTAACCATACAAGTAAATCTTAAATTATGCTACACACTTGGTTTTGACACCATAAACAAAGTTTCAGACAGCTACATGAAAATATTCTTTCTCTTTCAAATTTCAATAGCCATGATTTATTAAATATACAATTGTTACAAATAATATCAGTATTAGCTTACTTATAATTACTACTGTAGCCTTGACAGCCCATAGCTCATAGATGAATCCATTGGTGACACTCAACTACCATTGATGAATCCCTTAGGAGTGTGCCTGCTGAATCAGCACATCTTGCCATGATCGTCCAGTTCTCTGCTAACATAGATTCCAATGCTTGTAGTAGGTTGAGTTCTTCCTAGAGGCATCTGGCAAAAAGAAACTTACTTGCGATGGAGGCGGAGTGGCGGCGAGGCGGAGGCCAAGCTGCGACTCCGGAGGCGGCGAAGGGCGCGGCCGGGTGGCTCCGGCAGCTGGGGTGGCGGCGACCCGCGGCGGGGCGGCTCCCGCGGCTGGGGAGGCGGCGACACGTGGCGCCGTGGGAGGTGGCGAAGGGCACGACGGGGCGGCTCCCGCGGGTGGGGAGGGGCGACCCGTGACGGCTCCCGTGGCTCCGGCGGCGCGAGGCGACGGTGAAGGGCGCGGCTTCCCATGGCTCGGGGCGAGCCTGTGGCGAAGGACATGGTTGCGGGAGGCGAACGGCGCGGGAGGAGGAGGAGGAGATCATGCGGGGGAAGGAGGAGGTCGTGCGAGCGAACGTTTTTTTTACTGCAGGGCAGATTAGCGATCGATCGATTGTGCCTTATTGCGTGGTTGGTAGCGTTAAACACAGAAGGATTAAGGGCCATTAGATTTTGATGATGGATGGGTGTGATTGTTTGGATCTTCCCCTCTCTTCCTTTTATAGTGGTAGTAGATGGCATGGTGGGTAATTAAAGCGTAAAAGACGTTTAGTATGCTGGAAGAATGTAGACCATCAGATTGCAGGTTTCGATGGATAGGATGATCTGGTTCTCCGCCCTCTCTTTCTTTTATAGTGGTAGTAGATAAAACCTTATATGGTTACACACCCAATGAAAATGATTCGTTGGATCTCGATCGTAGTGATACACATATTCATAATATTGAAACCAAAAGATGCAAAGTTAATAATGATAGTGCAACTTATTTGTGGCACTGCCGTTTAGGTCATATTGGTGTAAAGCGCATGAAGAAAATCCATGATGATGGGCTTTTTGGAATCACTTGATTATGAATCAGTTGATGCTTGCGAACCATGCCTCATGGGCAAGATGACTAAGACTCCGTTCTTCGGAACAATGGAGCGAGCAACAGATTTGTTGGAAATCATACATACTGATGTATGTGGTCCGATGAATATTGAGGCTCGCGGTAGGTATCATTATTTTCTGATCTTCACAGATGATTTGAGCAGATATGAGTATATCTACTTGATGAAACACAAGTCTGAAACATTTGAAAATTTTAAAGAATTTCAGAGTGAAGTGGAGAATCATCGTAACAAAAATAAAAGTTTCTACGATATGATCGCAGAAGTAAAATATTTGAGTTACGAGTTTGGCCTTCAGTTAAAAACAATGTGAAATAGTTTCACTACTCACTCCACCTGGAACACCACAGTGTAATGGTGTGTCTGAACGTCATAACTGTACTTTATTAGATATGGTGCGATCTATGATGTCTCTTACCGATCTACCACTATCGTTTTGGGGTTATGCATTAGAGACAGCTGCATTCATGTTAAATAGGGCACCATCTAAATCCGTTGAGACGACACCGTATGAACTATGGTTTGGCAAGAAACCTAAGCTGTCGTTTCTTCAAGTTTGAGGTTGCAATGCTTATGTAAAAAAGTTTCAACCTGATAAGCTCAAACCCAAATCGGAGAAGTGTGTCTTCATAGGATACCCAAAAGAAAATGTTGGGTACACCTTCTATCACAGATCCGAAGGCAAGATATTCGTTGCTTTGAATGGATCCTTTCTAGAGAAGGAGTTTCTCTCGAAAGAAGTGAGTGGGAGGAAAGTAGAACTTGATGAGGTAACTGTACCTGCTCCCTTATTGGAAAGTAGTTCACCACAGAAATCTGTTCCTTTGACTACTACACCAATTAGTGAGGAAGCTAATGATGATGATCATGTAACTTCAGATCAAGTTACTACCGAACCTCGTAGGTAAACCAGAGTGAGATCCGCACCAGAGTGGTACGGTAATCCTGTTCTGGAGGTCATGTTACTTGACCATGATGAGCCTACGAACTATGAGGAAGCGATGATGAGCCCAGATTCCGCGAAATGGCTTGAGGCCATGAAATCTGAGATGAGATCCATGTATGAGAACAAAGTATGGACTTTGATTGACTTGCCCAAAGATCGGCGAGCCATTGAGATTAAATGGATCTTCAAGAGGAAGACGGACGTTGATAGTAGTGTTACTATCTACAAAGCTAGAATTGTCGCAAAAGGTTTTCGACAAGTTCAAGGTGTTGACTACGCTGAGAGTTACTCACTCGTATCTATGCTTAAGTCTGTCCGAATCATGTTAGCAATTGCCACATTTTATGAAATCTGGCAAATGGATAAACAAAACTGCATTCCTTAATGTATTTATTAAAGAAGAGTTGTATATGATGCAACCAGAAGGTTTTGTCAATCCTAAAGGTGCTAACAAAATATGCAAGCTCCAGCAATCCATGTATGGACTGGTGCAAGCATCTCGGAGTTGGAATATACGCTTTGATAAGTTGATCAAAGCATATAGTCTTATACAGACTTGCGGTGAAGCCTGTATTTACAAGAAAGTGAGTGGGAGCACTACATCATTTCTAATAAGTATATGTGAATGACATATTGTTGATCGGAGATAATGTAGAATTATTCTGCAAAGCATAAAGGAGTGTTTGAAAGGAGTTTTTCAAAGAAAGACCTCGGTAAAGCTGCTTACATATTGAGCATCAAGATCTATAGAGATAGATCAAGACTCTTGATAAGTTTTTCAATGAGCACATACCTTGACAAGATTTTGAAGTAGTTCAAAATGGAATAGTCAAAGAAAGAGTTCTTGCCTGTGTTACAAGGTGTGAAACTAAGTAAGACTCAAAGCCCAACCACGACAGAAGATAGAAAGAGAATGAAACTCATTCCCTATGCCTTGGCCATAGGTTCTATAAAATATGTCATGTTGTGTACCAGATCTATTGTATACCCTACACTGTTTTTGGCAAGGGAGTACAATAGTGATCTAGGAGTAGATCACTGGACAGCAGTCAAAATTATCCTTAGTGGAATAAGGATATGTTTCTCGATTATGGAGGTGACAAAAAGGTTCATCGTAAAGGGTTACGTCGATGCAAATTTTGACACTGATCCAGATGACTCTAAATCTCAATCTGGATACATACTGAAAGTGGGAGCTATTAGCTAGAGTAGCTCCGTGCAGAGCATTGTTGACATAGAAATTTGCAAAATACGTACGGATCTAAATATGGCAGACCCGTTGACTAAACTTCTCTCACAAGAAAAACATGATCACACCTTAGTACTCTTTGGGTGTTAATCACATAGCGATGTGAACTAGATTATTGACTCTAGTAAACCCTTTGGGTGTTGGTCACATGAGGATGTGAACTATGGGTGTTAATCACATGGTGATGTGAACTATTGATGTTAAATCACATGGCGATGTGAACTAGATTATTGACTCTAGTGCAAGTGGGAGACTGAAGGAAATATGCCCTAGAGGCAATAATAAAGTTATTATTTATTTCCTTATATCATGATAAATGTTTATTATTCATGCTAGAATTGTATTAACCGAAAACATAATACATGTGTGAATACATAGACAAACAGTATGTCACTAGTATGCCTTTACTTGACTAGCTCGTTGAATCAAAGATGGTTAAGTTTCCTAGCCATAGACATGAGTTGTCATTTGATTAATGGGATCACATCATTAATCAAATGATGTGATTGACTTGACCCATTCCGTTAGCATAGCACTTGATCGTTTAGTTTGTTGCTATTGCTTTCTTCATGACTTATACATGTTCCTATGACTATGAGATTATGCATCTCCCGTTTACCAGAGGAACACTTTGTGTGCTACCAAACGTCACAACGTAACTGGGTGATTATAAAGGTGCTCTACAGGTGTCTCCGAAGGTACTTGTTGGGTTGGCGTATTTCGAGATTAGGATTTGTCACTCCGATTGTCAGAGAGGTACCTCTAGGCCCTCTCGGTAATGCACATCACATAAGCCTTGCAAGCATTGCAACTAATAAGTTAGTTGCGGGATGATGTATTACGGAACAAGTAAAGAGACTTGCCGGTAACGAGATTGAACTAGGTATTGAGATATCGACGATCAAATCTTGGGCAAGTAACATACCGATGACAAAGGGAACAACGTGTGTTGTTATGCGGTCTGACCGATAAAAGATCTTCGTAGAATATGTAGGAGCCAATATGAGCATCCAGGTTCCACTATTGGTTATTGACCGGAGACGTGTCTCGGTCATGTCTACATTGTTCTCGAACCCGTAGGGTCCGCACGCTTAACGTTGCGATGACAGTTTCATTATGATTTTATATATTTTGATGTACCGAAGGTTGTTCGCAGTCCCGGATGTGATCACGGACATAACGAGGAGTCTCAAAATAGTTGAGACATAAAGATTGATATATTGGACGACTATATTCGGACACAGGAATGGTTCCGGGAGTTATCGGATATAAAACGGAGTACCGGGGGTTAACGGAACCCCCCCCCCCGGGGGGGGGGGTTAATGGGCCTCATGAGCCCAAAGTGGAGCAGAGGAGGGGCGGCCAGGGTAGGCTGTGCGCCCCCTCCCCCTCTAGCCCGAATTGGACAAGGAGGGAGGGGCGGCGCCCCCCCCTTCCTTTCTCTCCTCTCTCCCTTCCTTCCCCCTCTCCTAGTTGGACTAGGAAAGGAGGGAGTCCTACTCCCGGTAGGAGTAGGACTCCTCCCTGGCGCGCCTCTTCCTGGCCGGCCGCCCCTTTCCCTTGCTCCTTTATATACGGGGGCAAGGGGGCACCTCTAGACACAACAATTGATCTATTGATCTCTTAGCCGTGTGCGGTGCCCCCTCCACCATAATCCTCGATAATATTGTAGCGGTGCTTAGGCGAAGCCCTGCGATGGTAGAACATCAAGATCGTCACCATGCCGTCGTGCTGACGGAACTCTTCCCCGACATTCTGCTGGATCGGAGTCTGGGTATCGTCATCGAGCTGAACGTGTGCTAGAACTCGGAGGTGCCGTAGTTTCGGTGCTTGATCGGTCGGGCCGTGAAGACGTACGACTACATCAATCGCGTTGTGCTAACGCTTCCGCTTCTGGTCTACGAGGGTACGTAGACAACGCTCTCCCCTCTCGTTGCTATGCATCACCATGATCTTGCGTGTGCGTAGGAAATTTTTTGAAATTACTACGTTCCCCAACAGTGGCATCCAAGCCTAGGTTTTATGCGTTGATGTTATGCACGAGTAGAACACAAGTGAGTTGTGGGCGATATAAGTCATACTGCTTACCAGCATGTCATACTTTGGTTCGGCGGTATTGTTGGATGAAGCGGCCCGGACCGACATTACGCGTACGCTTACGTGAGACTGGTTCTACCGACGTGCTTTGCACACAGGTGGCTGGCGGGTGTCAGTTTCTCCAACTTTAGTTGAACCAAGTGTGGCTACGCCCGGTCCTTGCGAAGGTTAAAACAGCACCAACTTGACAAACTATCGTTGTGGTTTCACTAGGTTTCACTAGTGGCTTCTCTCAAGAGCATAAGTATTCTACAGTGGGTGTACAAATTACTGTTGAGCAATTGACAGAATTGAGCATAGTTATGAGAATATCTAGGTATGATTATGTATATAGGCATCACGTCCGAGACAAGTAGACCGACTCCTGCCTGCATCTACTACTATTACTCCATTCATCGACCGCTATCCAGCATGCATCTAGAGTATTAAGTTAAAAACAGAGTAACGCCTTAAGCAAGATGACATGATGTAGAGAGATAGTTTCATGCAATATGATAAAAAAAACCATCTTGTTATCCTCGATGGCAACGATACAATACGTGCCTTGCTGCCCCTTCTGTCACTGGGAAAGGACACCGCAAGATCGAATCCAAAGCTAAGCACTTCTCCCATGGCAAGAAAAACCAATCTATTAGGCCAAACCAAACTGATAATTCGAAGAGACTTGCAAAGATAAACTGGATCATAAACCCACAATTCATCGGTCTCAACAAACGCACCGCAAAAAGAAGATTACATCGAATAGATCTCCCCGAGAGAGGGGGAGAACATTGTATTGAGATCCAAAAAGAGAGAAGAAGCCATCTAGCTACTAACTATGGACCTGTAGGTCTGAAGTAAACTACTCACACTTCATCAGAGGGGCCTGGATGATGATGTAGAAGCCCTCCGTGATCGATGCCTCCTCCGGCAGAGCTCCGGAACAGGCCCCAAGATGGGATCTCGTGGATACAGAAAGTTGCGGCGGTGGAATTAGGTTTTTGGCTCTATCCCCGATTGTTTGGGGATACGTAGGTATATATAGGAGGAAGAAGTACATCGGTGGTGCTTCGAGGGGCCCACGAGGTAGGGGCGCGCCCTACGGGGGGGCGCCCTCCTCCCTCGTGACCGCCTCGTGGCTTTCTTGACGGAGAGTCCAAGTCTCCTGGATCTTATCTGATGAGAAAATCACGTTTCCGAAGGTTTCATTCTGTTTGGACTCCATTTGATATTCTGTTTCTCCGAAACACTAAAATAGGCAAAAAAACAGCAATTCTGGGTTGGGCCTCCGGTTAATAGGTTAGTCCCAAAAATAACATAAAAGTGGAAAATAAAGCCCAATATAGTCCAAAAGAGTAGATAATATAGCATGGAGCAATCAAAAATTATAGATATGTTGGAGACGTATCAAGCATCCCCAAGCTTAATTCCTGCTCGCCCTCGAGTAGGTAAATGATAAAAAGAGAATTTTTGATGCGGAGTGCTACTTGGCATAATTTTAATGTAATTCTTCTTAATTGTGATATGAATATTCAGATCTGAAATATTCAAGACAAAAGTTCATATTGACATATAAATGATAATACTTCAAGCATACTAACTAAGCAATTATGTCTTCACAAAATAACATGGCCAAAGAAAGTTCATCCCTACAAAATCATATAGTTTAGTCATGTTTCATTTTCGTCACACAAGAATGCTCTCGTCATGCACAACCCCGATGACAAGTCAAGCAATTGTTTCATACTTTAGTAATCTCAAACCTATAAACTTTCACGCAATATATGAGCGCGAGCCATGGACATAGCACTATGGGTGGAATAGAATATAATGAGGGGGTTATGTGGAGAAGACAAAAAAAGGAGTCTCACATCAACAAGGCTAATCAATGGGCTATGGAGATGCCCACCGATTGATGTTAATGCAAGGAGTAGGGATTGCCATGCAACGGATGCACTAGAGCTATAAATGTATGAAAGCTCAACAAAAGAAACTAGTGGGTGTGCATCCAACTTGCTTGCTCACGAAGACCTAGGGCACTTGAGGAGGCCCATTGTTGGAATATACAAGCCAAGTTCTATAATGAAAAATTCCCACTAGTATATAAAAGTGATAACATGAGAGACTCTCTACTATGAAGGTCATGGTGCTACTTTGAAGCACAAGTGTGGTAAAAGGATAGTAACATTGTCCCTTCTCTCTTTTTCTCTCATTTTTTTGGGCCTTTTCTTTTTTTATGGCCTTTCTCTTTTTTGGGGCCTTCTCTTTTTTTATGGCCTTTCTTTTTTTTAATTCCTCACTTGGGACAATGCTCTAATAATGATGATCATCACACTTCTATTTATTTACAACTCAATGATTACAACTCGATACTAGAACAAAGATGACTATATGAATGCCTCCGGCGGTGTATCGGGATATGCAATGAACCAATAGTGACATGTATGAAAGAATTATGAACGGTGGCTTTGCCACAAATACTATGTCAACTACATGATCATGCTAAGCAATATGACAATGATGAATGTGTCATGATGAACGGTATGATGGAAAGTTGCATGGCAATATATCTCGGAATGGCTATGGCAATGCCATAATAGGTAGGTATGGTGGCTGTCTTGAGGAAGATATAAGGAGGTTTATGTGTGAAAGAGCGTATCATATCACGGGGTTTGGATCCACCGGCGAAGTTTGCGCCAACTCTCAATGTGAGAAAGGGCAATGCACGGTACCGAAGATGCTAGCAAGGATGGAAGGGTGAGAATGCGTATAATCCATGGACTCAACATTAGTCATAAAGAACTCACATACTTATTGCAAAAATCTACAAGTCATCAAAAACCTCGGCACTACGCGCATGCTCTTAGGGGGATAGATTGGTAGGAAAAGATCATCGCTCGTCCCCGACCGCCACTCATAAGAAGGACAATCAAATAACACCTCATGTTTCAAATTGGTTGCATAACGTTTACCATACGTGCATGCTACGGGACTTTCAAACTTCAACACAAGTATTTCTCAATTTCACAACTACTCAACTAGCATGACTTTGACATTATTACCTCCATATCTCAAAACAATCATCAAGCATCAAACTTTTCTTAGTATTCAACACACTCATAAGAAAGTTTTATTATTAATCTTGCATACCAAGCATATTAGAATTTTAAGCAAATTACCATGCTATTAAGACTCTCAAAATAATCTAAGTGAAGCGTGAGAGATCAATAGTTTCTATAAAACAAATCCACCACCGTGCTCTAAAAGATATAAGTGAAGCACTAGAGCAAAACTATAAAGCTCAAAAGATATAAGTGAAGCACATAGAGTATTCTATCAAATTCCAAATCATGTATGGCTCTCTCAAAAGGTGTGTACAGCAAGGATGATTGTGGTATACTAACAAGCAAAGACTCATATCATAAAAGACGCTCCAAGCAAAACACATATCATGTGGTGAATAAAAATATAGCTCCAAGTAAAGTTACCGATAGAAGTAGACAAAAGAGGGGATGCCTTCCGGGGCATCCCCAAGCTTTGGCTTTTAGGTGTCCTTAGATTGTCTTGGGGGTTCCATGGGCATCCCCAAGCTTAGGCTCTTGCCACTCCTTGTTCCATAATCCATCAAATCTTTACCCAAAACTTGAAAACTTCACAACACAAAACTTAAAGTAGAAAATCTCGTGAGCTCCGTTAGCGAAAGAAAACAAAAGACCACTTCAAGGTACTGTAATGAACTCATTATTTATTTATATTGGTGTTATACCTACTTTTTCCAAATTCTCTATGGATTATAAACTATTTTACTATCCATAGATTCATCAAAATAAGCAAACAACACACGAAAAACAGAATCTGTCAAAAACAGAACAGTCTGTAGTAATCTGTAGCTAGCGCAAGATCTGGAACCCCAAAAAAATTCTAAAATAAATTTCTGGACGTGAGTAATTTATCTATTAATTATCTGCAAAAAGAATTAATTAAATAGCACTTTCCAAATAAAAATGACAGCAGTTCTCGTGAGCGCTAAAGTTTCTGTTTTTTACAGCAAGTTCAACAAGACTTTCCCCAAGTCTTCCCAACGGTTTTACTTGGCACAAACACTAATTAAACACAAAAATACAACCAAAACAGAGTCTAAATAATTTATTTATTACTAAACAGGAGCAAAAAGCAAGGAATAAAAATAAAATTGGTTTGCCTCCCAACAAACGCTATCGTTTAACGCCCCTAGCTAGGCATAACAAGCAAGAATAGATCTAGGTATTGCCATCTTTGGTAGGCAATTCTTCAATGAGGCATCTATCTCCCTTAGGAATTTCTTTATTTCTAGTGATTATCAAACTCTTAGGTACAAGATCGAAAAATTCATTTGTAGCAATTGGTTCCTTAATGATAGCAAAAAGATTGGGATGAATACTTATAGATTTAAGATCCGCGGTTTCCTTACTAGATGATTCACCCTTATTTTTAGGAACATACATGAGCTTGGAAATTTTAGTAGGAGGACTTGGAGTATTCTTTACGGAATAAAAAGCGGTTCCCAAGTTCGTAATGATACCCTCAAGTTTATCGATTCTAGTGGAATCTAGATTTATTTTCTCATTAACTATGGGTTCATTTTCCTTGATATTTTTCAAAGTCATTCCTACCTTAGATCCATATTGGGTAATTTGATTGTGGATCTTTTTATCTAGATTTTCAATTAATTCAATAGTAGCAACTTTAGTTTCAATAATTTCAAGTCTTTGCATAACATGCTCCAAAGTTAATATAGTTCCATTAACCAAAAGAGGTGGCGAGCCAAATAAATCTAACATAGCGTTATAAGAATCAAAAGTATGGCTACCCAAGAAATTCCCTCCGGTAATGGTATCAAGGATATATCTATACCAAGGACTAGCACCTACATAAAAATTGCGGAGAAGAACTGAAGTAGATTGCTTCCTGGTAGATCTATTTTGAGCATTGCAAATTCTATACCAAGCATCTTTTAGATTTTCTCCCTCCCTTTGTTTAAAATTTAGAACTTCATTCTCGGGAGACAACGGAGAAGATATGAGACTAGCCATAACGACAAGCAAGCAAACAAAAGGCAAACAGGCAAAAAGAGGCAAATAGAGAAAGAGAGGGAGGATAGAGAGGGGGGCGAATAAAACGGCAAGGGTGAAGTGGGGGAGAGGAAAACGAGAGGCAAATGGCAAATAATGTAATGCGGGAGATAGAAATTGTGATGGGTACTTGGTATGTTGACTATTGCGCAGACTCCCCGGCAACGGCGCTAGAAATTCTTCTTGCTACCTCTTGAGCATTGCGTTGGATTTCCCCGAAGAGGAGAGGATGATGCAGCAAATTAGCGTAAGTATTTCCCTCAGTTTTTGAGAACCAAGGTATCAATCTAGTAGGAGGCTACGCGCAAGTCCCTCGTACCTACACAAAAACAATAGCTCAACGCAACCAACGCGCTTAGGGGTTGTCAATCCCTTCACGGTCACTTACAAAAGTGAGATCTGATAGAGATGATAAATAATATTTTTGGTATTTTTGGTATAGAGATGCAAAGTGAAAAGTAAAAGGCAAAGTAATAAGCAAAGCAATAATAAAGTGATGGAGATTGATATGATGAGAAAGAGACCCGGGGGCCATAGGTTTCACTAGTGGCTTCTCTCAAGAGCATAAGTATTCTACGGTGGGTGAACAAATTTGACGGTGGGTGAACAAGAAAAAAACTGATGTTGCATTAGCCCCCAAATGCCATGGTGCATGCTGGCAGTGACATGGGACTTGCATATTTGATGTAATCTTCAACTTGAATAATGTAGCCCCAAGTGCCGGATCGTAAGCTTGCAGCGACTCGGGACTATTCATTCCATTGTATAATAAATTATATCCATTGCGCTGAAGCGACTTTGAAAACCTCAATCATAACATTGGTTATTGATAACCATAATAAAAATCCAGCCATATTGGCTATTAAAGATTTGAATAATATAAGCCGGTTTGAAACCTCAATCATTCAATATCATCATGAAAATTTAGCCAAGTTGGGCTATTATCATATACTGGCGACTTAGAGTCTGCAATCCTGGCGGGTTGCAAAGACCCGAAGATGCTTCAAATATGAACTGTAAACAGGGCAGCTGGGCCCGACTTATAAAAACCGGAAAGCAGCGAAAAACTCAAATACGAATAAGAAATCAAAAGAAATTCAAGGCTTTTGTAGACTGTCAAATTAAAGTGTCTTCTTCAATGAAACTAGCCGGAGCCACTAGATTGTTCGTGCTTCCATGATCCTGACTCATAGTGTGCCCAATCGACATTTGGACCCTAGATAAGTCTGGTCTTGCTCAAAGACTTATGAGGAGTACGCGGGGCCAGAGTAACAGTATCATGGGCCGATTTATCCACGTTTCAAGGAAGGCGGCTTATGAAGCCTGGATCCATCTGACTTTGTAAACCGTACTCTCACATGACAAGCCATCGTTTGAACCTTAATCGAGCTCAGATCTTGGTCGAATACGCCGTAAAGACTGATTGTTAAGAGTTCGGCGGGTCAATCAGGATGACCTGATGGAGTTGAAGCAGCTGGTGTTACAGGTAGGACGACCCGGTCAGAGTTTGTTCTCTTCGATCGAATACGCCTATGTTTGGAAAAACCTGGTCAAGAGGGTAGTAACGCTATGTTCTCTTTGGTCGAATACGCCTATGTTTGAACAAGAAGCCCCCAAGTGACATGCTTACAAGCGTGGCGTTGAGAAGATCAAAAGGGTACTGACATCTATGTTCTCTTTGGTGAATACACCTATGTTTGAACAGGAAGCCCCCAAGTGATCATATAAACTTTTGGCCTTGCGCCGATCAAGAGGGTACCGACAGCTATGCTCGATGAGCAGGAAGCCCCCAAGTGATCATATAAACTTTTGGCCTTGCGCCGATCAAGAGGGTACCGACAGCTATGCTCGATGAGCAGGAAGCCCCCAAGTGATCATATAAACTTTTGGCCTTGCGCCGATCAAGAGGGTACCGACAGCTATGCTCGATGAGCAGGAAGCCCCCAAGTGATCATATAAACTTTTGGCCTTGCGCCGATCAAGAGGGTACCGACAGCTATGCTCGATGAGCAGGAAGCCCCCAAGTGATCACAAGTTTTGGCATTGCGTCAATGAAGAGGGTAGCGACAGCTATGCTCGATGAGCAGGAAGCCCCCAAATGATCATAATAAGATAAGCCGTAAGGCAGGATACCCATGTTTGAACCGCGCATCATGACAGCAAGTTCTCTTTGGCAACCTTCAATTTTTCTGAGAACTCAAACTTGCGAGAGATGGATATTCTTCTTGAGCCGGTGTTTTAAACCGGATTTGAGAGCTTCAGAGCTTTGTGGGAGACAGTTTCCTCTTAAAACGGATTTTGAACCGGATATTGAGAGCTTCAGCGCTGTGTGGGAGATGTGATTTCCCTTGACCGGATTGTAAACTGGAAGCATCATTGTGAGCCGGAATTTTTCTGATGGCCTTTTAAATTTTCATCGATATAGTAGTAATCTCCGGGGCCGGGTTATTTTTTCCCTCCAATGTCCTGGGGTTCTTGAATTTACTGAAATTGGTAAGACTTGCCGAGTCATATCATTGTAGCCCCCGGGTCTTAAGACGACTCGAGGAGTTGTCTTGAGATTCTCCGTATTTGACCATAGTAGAAAGTGTATATCATTGGCGTTGATAGCGCGATGTGAATCGACAGAATTTTGAGGTGACTGCGGCGGGTTATAAATGATCTCGTATGAGCCGTGTCAGCAACTCGGCCAATGATTCCTTCCAACTGGCTGTTTGAAGTTAACCAAACTGTAGTGGCGGCGGCTTGTGCACATGCCCATTGAGCCATCAAGTGAAGATGGCGGCTGAGAATACATGATATTTTGCCTCCAATTTGTTGGAAGAAAACCGGGCTACCCAAGCAGTGACTGCTCATACTCAATAAATAGCTCATGCAGATAGGTGCGGCCCAGTGTGTTGATATAGACCAGGCCGCGAGAGACGGACGGAAAAGATGACCGCCTCATCAGAGGCGGCTCAGACAGATGAATCGGCCGCGGCGTTGTAAGCCGGCGGACGGGGGAGTCAATCGCAGGCGCGGTAAGACGTGCGGACGGGCGAGTCAACCACGTCTTGTTGATGTAGTGAACAATTGTCTGATTGTTCGGATGACGGATGATCCGTTCAACGCGACAGAGACGGCTCAACTCGTATCGGCAACTCTGTATAACCCGGCGGCTCAGGAAGACCAGCGACGCAATTAGCCTCGACGGCTCAGGTAAACCAGCGACCTGGGGCGTAACCACGGCAACGGTAGAGGGTCCTAGCAGAAAGTCGCGGAAGCGAGCAACAAGGCAGGTCAACAAGGCAGGCCATAGTGGAGGCGGAGCTCGGTGACCCAGTGCTTAGAGCTACGGGTCCGAGGCAGGTGAGGCGAGCAGAGGCGCTCTGGAGGAACCCCGACACGGATGTACCGGCGTGGACCAGCTTCGGCAGCACACGCTGGCATGAAAATACAGCCCAGTTCAACCATAGCATCTCGTGCTTCTTCAGTCCACTCACTGTTCAATTACCCTTTAAATGCTTCAATAAGAAAATCCATGCAATATCCATGATGACTGTCAGGCAACACCGATGGTACTTCACCTCGTAATCCATTTTTCTCCATTAGTAACTGGATGCATGGCTCATTATACGTGCCATAAAATTCTCTCTAAACAATTGATCTTCCACGTCCCGAATCTGTGATATCAGTTAGAGAGCTTGGTAAGTTTAAGCTAGAACACGACCTTATTAGGCATGCGATTTTTGCTGGTCCTAAAAGCTACTTCACACCTGCGAGTCATTTAGGGACAGTCCATACTCCAGTTGGAGATCACATGCCATATCTCTTGGCCTAAAATATGGGCTATCATGTAACTTTTCCTTAATAACATTAGCAACCCATCGCTGTGTCCCCAAATGATGACCTTTCACGGTTTCAGCTTCACAGGTGTGTTTCAGACAGGCCCGGCGGTTCGGCGTACAGTGACCCAACGTGATTCGAGAGCAGGGGCAGGGGCGCAGGGCCGGCAAAGACCGGCGGCTAGATGTGCATCCACCGCGAAGGCGTGCGGGGAACGGCCTCAACGGCTGGTCAACCACTTGGCGGCGGCGGCTCACGATGGACGCGGGCAGCTCAAGGCCGGAACGTCGTGTGCCAACAACGGCTCATAGCGGACGCACCCGACCATGGCAGAGGCGAGAGACCGTGGAAAAGGCTCTCTAACACGGCATGGCAGGGGAGGCGCTCAGAGGCGGAGGACCCGGTCGGGTGGGTCGTGAAGGAAATATGCCCTAGAGGCAATAATAAAGTTATTATTTATTTCCTTATATCATGATAAATTTTAATTATTCATGCTAGAATTGTATTAACCGGAAACATAATACATGTGTGAATACATAGACAAACAGTATGTCACTAGTATGCCTCTACTTGACTAGCTTGTTGAATCAAAGATGGTTAAGTTTCCTAGCCATTGACATGAGTTGTCATTTGATTAACGGGATCACATCATTAGAGAATGATGTGATTGACTTGACCCATTCCGTTAGCATAGCACTTGATCGTTTAGTTTGTTGCTATTGCTTTCTTCATGACTTATACATGTTCCTATGACTATGAGATTATGCAACTCCCGTTTACCAGAGGAACACTTTGTGTGCTACCAAATGTCACAACATAACTGGATGATTATAAAGGTGCTCTACAGTGTCTCCGAAGGTACTTGTTGGGTTGGCGTATTTCGAGATTAGGATTTGTCACTCCGATTGTCGGAGAGGTATCTCTGCGCCCTCTCGGTAATGCACATCACATAAGCCTTGCAAGCATTGCAACTAATAAGTTAGTTGTGGGATGATGTATTACAGAATGAGTAGATACTTGCCGGTAACGAGATTGAACTAGGTATTGAGATACCGACGATCAAATCTTGGGAAAGTAACATACCGATGACAAAGGGAACAACGTATGTTGTTATGCGGTCTGACCGATAAAAGATCTTCGTAGAATATGTAGGAGCCAATATGAGCATCCAGGTTCCGCTATTGGTTATTGACCGGAGACGTGTCTCGGTCATGTCTACATTGTTCTCCAACCCGTAGGGTCCGCACGCTTAACGTTACGATGACAGTTTCATTATGAGTTTATATATTTTGATGTACCGAAGGTTGTTCGGAGTCCCGGATGTGATCACGGACATAACGAGGAGTCTCGAAATAGTCGAGACATAAAGATTGATATATTGGACGACTATATTCGGACACAGGAATGGTTCCGGGAGTTATCGGATATAAAACGGAGTACCGGGGGTTACCGGAACCCCCCCCCCCCCCGGGGGGGGGGTTAATGGGCCTCATGGGCCCAAAGTGGAGCAGAGGAGGGGCGGCCAGGGCAGGCTGCGCGCCCCCTCCCACTCTAGTCTGAATTGGACAAGGAGGGAGGGGTGGCGCCCCCCCTTTCCTTTCTCTCCTCTCTCCCTTCCTTCCCCCTCTCCTAGTTGGACAAGGAAAGGAGGGAGTCCTACTCCCGGTAGGAGTAGGACTCCTCCCTGGCGCGCCTCTTCCTGGCCGGCCGCCCCTCCCCCTTGCTCCTTTATATACGGGGGCAAGGGGGCACCTCTAGACCCAACAATTGATCTATTGATCTCTTAGCCGTGTGTGGTGCCCCCCTCCACCATAATCCTCGATAATATTGTAGCGGTGCTTAGGCGAAGCCCTGCGACGGTAGAACATCAAGATCGTCACCACGGCGTCGTGCTGACGAAACTCTTCCCTGACATTCTGCTGGATCGGAGTCCGGGGATCGTCATCGAGCTGAACGTGTGCTAGAACTCGGAGGTGCCGTAGTTTCGGTGCTTGATTGGTCGGGCCGTGAAGACGTACGACTACATCAACCGCGTTGTGCTAACGCTTCCGCTTCCGGTCTACGAGGGTACGTAGACAACACTCTCCCCTCTTGTTGCTATGCATCACCATGATCTTGCGTGTGAGTAGGAATTTTTTTGAAATTACTACGTTCCCCAACAGTGGAATCCAAGCCTAGGTTTTATGCGTTGATGTTATGCACGAGTAGAACACAAGTGAGTTGTGGGCGATATAAGTCATACTGCTTACCAGCATGTCATACTTTGGTTCGGCGGTATTGTTGGATGAAGCGGCCCGGACCGACATTACGCGTACGCTTACGTGAGACTGGTTCTACCGACGTGCTTTGCACACAGGTGGCTGGCGGGTGTCAGTTTCTCCAACTTTAGTTGAACCAAGTGTGGCTACGCCCGGTCCTTGCGAAGGTTAAAACAGCACCAACTTGACAAACTATCGTTGTGGTTTTGATGCGTAGGTAAGAACGGTTCTTGCTAAGCCCGTAGCAGCCACGCAAAACTTGCAACAACAAAGTAGAGAACGTCTAACTTGTTTTTGCAAGGCATGTTGTGATGTGATATGGTCAAGACATGATGCTAAATTTTATTGTATGAGATGATCATGTTTTGTAACCGAGTTATCGGCAACTGGCAGGAGCCATATGGTTGTCGCTTTATTGTATGTAATGCAATTGCGCTGTAATGCTTTACTTTATCACTAAGCGGTAGCGATAGTCGTGGAAGCATAAGATTGGCGAGACGACAACGATGCTACGATGGTGATCAAGGTGTCGCGCCGGTGATGATGGTGATCATGATGGTGCTTCGAAGATGGAGATCACAAGCACAAGATGATGATGGCCATATCATATCACTTATATTGATTGCATGTGATGTTTATCTTTTATGCATCTTATCTTGCTTTGATTGATGGTAGCATTATAAGATGATCCCTCACTAAATTATCAAAGTATAAGTGTTCTCCCTGAGTATGCACCGTTGCGAAAGTTCTTCGTGCTGAGACACCACGTGATGATCGGGTGTGATAGGCTCTACGTTCAAATACAACGGGTGCAAAACAGTTCCACACGCGGAATACTCAGGTTAAACTTGACGAGCCTAGCATATAACAGATATGGCCTCGGAACACGGAGACCGAAAGGTCGAGCATGAATCGTATAATAGATATGATCAACATAGTGATGTTCACCATTGAAACTACTCCATCTCACGTGATGATCGGACATGGTTTAGTTGATTTGGATCACGTGATCACTTAGAGGATTAGAGAGATGTCTATCTAAGTGGGAGTTCTTAAGTAATATGATTAATTAAACTTTAATTTATCATGAACTTAATCCTGGTAGTATTAGAATATCTATGTTGTAGATCAATAGCTCGCGTTTAGCTCCCCTGTTTTATTTTTGATATGTTCCTAGAGAAAACTAAGTTGAAAGATGTTAGTAGCAATGATGCGGGTTGGATCCGTGATCTGAGGTTTATCCTCATTGCTGCACAGAAGAATTATGTTTTTGATGCACCGCTAGGTGACAAACCTATTGCAGGAGCAGATGCAGATGTTATGAACATTTGGCTAGCTCAATATGATGACTACTTGATAGTTTAGTGCACCATACTTAAACGGCTTAGAATCAGGACTTCAAAGACGTTTTGAACGTCATGGACCATATGAGATGTTCCAGGAGTTGAAGTTAATATTTCAAGCAAATACCCGAGTTGAGAGATATGAAGTTTCCAACAAGTTCTATAGCTAAAAGATGGAGGAGAATAGCTCAAGCAGTGAGCATGTGCTTAAATTGTCTGGGATATCAGTTAGAGAGCTTGGTAAGTTTAAGCTAGAACACGACCTTATTAGGCATGCGATTTTTGCTGGTCCTAAAAGCTACTTCACGCCTGCGAGTAATTTAGGGACAGTCCATACTCGAGTTGGAGATCACATGCCATATCTCTTGGCCTAAAATATGGGCTATCATGTAACTTTTCCTTAATAACATTAGCAACCCATCGCTGTGTCCCCAAATGATGACCTTTCACGGTTTCAGCTTCACAGGTGTGTTTCAGACAGGCCCGGCGGTTCGGCGTACAGTGACCCAACGTGATTCGAGAGCAGGGTCAGGGGCGCAGGGCCGGCAAAGACCGGCGGCTAGATGCGCATCCACCGCGGAGGCGTGCGGGGAACGGCCTCAACGGCTGGTCAACCACTTGGCGGCGGCGGCTCACGGTGGACGCGGGCAGCTCAAGGCCGGAACGTCGTGTGCCAACAACGGCTCATAGCGGACGGACCCGACCATGGCAGAGGCGAGAGACCGTGGAAAAGGCTCTCTAACACGGCATGGCAGGGGAGGCGCTCAGAGGCGGAGGACCCGGCCGGGCGGGTCGATCCCATGGCGGCAGAGAACAGCGGCTCATAGGCGGCTTCAGACCACGGTGACTTGATACAAAGGCCACGCGAAGGCACAGCAGAGGAGGCCGGCTCGGTGCAGCCGCGGTCGCGAAAACAACTTAACGCCGCGGTGGCGGCTCGGCGGCGGAGACCCATAGTGTCGTAGAAGGAGCGGCGACTTGTCCTGCTGCAGTTGAGGCGATTTGGAAACAGCACCGTGGCGGCTGGGTGTGTTGGCGCTCGAGGCGAAGCTGGCATGGCGCAGAAGCGGTCGGCAGCTTCCGACGACTCAACGTGCGGCAGCTAAGGCGGCCCGCGACAGTGAGAGACGCGGGACGGCGGCTCTTCGGCAGCGGCTCAGCGTAGGACAGCGCCTCTTCGGCGGCAGCTCAACGCGGGGAGGCTCTCCTGTGGCGGCGACTCGGACGGGAAACGAGGCGCGGCAGTGACTCAGACGGGAGGCAGAGTTTTGACCGGGGGCGGCTTTCGGTGCAGTCGAGGCTGCAGAAACAGCGAAGCAGGGCACTCCACGGCGGGTTGTCGGGCCGGCCGGGCCACTCGCCGAGCGAGCCGGAGGAAGTCCCGCGGCCGCGAGTCCGAGTTACGGTTGTATTTTTCTTTCCGGGTCGTAGACCCTCCTTTCTTTTTTCTTCATCAGTTTTGACTGTATGTTGGCGTACCGATCTGGACTCTGCATCTCGTGTCTCCTCATGCCGCCTCGGGACCTGACGCACCGGTGAAATATACTGCAACAGTAGAACACGGTCTCGGCGACTTATGATTTCGCCTCTCACTAATCACACAACACGCTGCAAAATCTCGGCGACAAGATCCTTGCATTGATCGATCTTGAACACATCTTCAACTTGCAGTGGCAACAGCGTACCCGGACATAATATTAATTTTCTTGAACTCAAACTTTCATCTGTCTAATCACGAGCTCCTCGATCCTTGAAGAGATCCCTCCAAGAACTTAACACCACCATACGCAGGCCCCACGATGGGCGTCAACTGTCGTGGAATTGTCACGGCAGATGTCCTTAGTGTCAGGACTTAGGCGTGAGGCCAACGCATCTATGTAGTAGCTTGGAGGGGTTGATCGGAATCGAGAGACGTGAGGTTTTACCCAGGTTCAGCTCCTCACGGTGGAGGTAAAAGCTTACATACTGCTTCATTAATGATGATGATCAGGATTACAAGGGTGCTCTATCTCGAGAGCTATTGACTTGTCTGTCTAAACCTAACTTGTGAAACTTGTCCCTCTTGGGGTGCCCTACCCCTCCTTATATATGTTGAAGGGGCGGCTTACATGACTAGTCCTATTAGGATTAGGATTACTCTATTACAAGTGGAGTCCTAGTCTTGCTTCCTTTGTAATGGAATATTTTTTATGCTTTCCTCTTAAGCCGGCCCACCATAGCTTGAGCCGGACTCCCATGAATCGCCTTCTGGGCCACCGGGTCTTGTCGCTCCTCTGACCCGCCTGCCGGGTCACCAATGAGTCACCTGACTCGGCTGGGTCATCAGTGAGTGGAGAGATCCGGGCGGGTCACTTAGTGAGTCTCCAAGTCAGGGCGGGTCACCAGTGAGTCGCCAAGTCCGACCGGGTCATACAGCAGGGTATATCCCCGACAATAGTGTTGGGTCGGCTCATTTAGTCGAGCTTAGAAACGAGGCTACTGATGGAAATATGCCCTAGAGGCAATAATAAAGTTATTATTATTATACTTTATTATTCATGATAAAGGTTATTATTCGTGCTAGAATTGTATTGACCGAAAAATTAAATACATGTGTGAATACATAAACAAATACCGTGTCCCTAGTGAGCATCTACTAGTCTAGCTCGTTGATGAAAGATGGTTAAGGTTTCCTAACCATAGACATGAGTTGCCATTTGATAACGGGATCACATCATTAAGAGAATGATGTGATGGACAAGACCCAACCATTAATATAGCATATGATCATTCAATTTATTGCTACTGCTTTCTTAATGTCAAATACATGTTTCTTCCACCATGAGATCATGCAACTCCCGGATACCGGAGGAATACCTTGTGTTCTATCAAATGTCACAACATAACTGGGTGATCATAAAGATGCTCTACAGGTATCTTTGAAGGTGTTTGTTGAGTTGGCGTGAATCAATATTGGGATTTGTCACTCCATATATTGGAGAGGTATCTCTGGGCCCTCTCGGTAATATAGCATCACAAGAAGCTTGCAAGCAAAGTGATTAAGGAGTTAGTTATGAGATGATGTATTTCGGAACGAGTAAAGAGACTTGCCAGTAACGAGTTTGAACTAGGTATGGAGATACCGACGATCAAATTTCGGGCAACTAACATACCGACAGACAAAGGGAACAACATATGCTGTCATAAAGGTTCGATCGATAAAGATCTTCGTAGAATATGTAGGAACCCATATGGGCATCCAGGTCCCGCTATTGGTTATTGACCGGAGAAGTGCCTCAATCATGTATAAATCATTCCCGAACCCGTAGGATCCGCACGCTTAATGTTCGTTGACAATATAGTACTATATGAGTTGGTGACCGAATATTGTTCGGAGTCTCAGATGAGATCACGGACATGACGAGGAGCTCCAGAATGGTACGGAGGTAAATATTGATATATAGGACGATGCTATTCGGTCACTGAAAGGTTTCGGAAAATACCGAGTATTTATCGAAGTGTCAGTAGGGGTTTCGGAAGGCCATCGGTAAAGTGGTGGGCCTTATGGGCCAAAGGGGGCAGCACACCAACCCAGAAGGAGTCTGGCGCGCCCCTCCACCCCTGTTCACACACCAAGGAGGAAGGGAAGGAAGGGGAGGCGCCCTAAGGCAGCCAACCCCCCTTTCCCTTCCCCGTGTCCAAATATGGAAGGGGGGCGCGGCTAGGCAGGCCCTAGGGCTGCCTCCTCTCCCCCCCCCTCCACCTATATATATGAGAGGAGGGAGAGGGGCAATAAACACCATGATCCCCAAGCCGTGTGCGGCGCCCCTCTTCCTCTAGTTCGTCCTCGGTCATAATTTTTGTAATGCTCGGCGAAGCCTTGCGAAGATAGTTTCACCATCATCATCACCACGCCGTTGTACTGCCAGAACTCATCTACTACTTCGCCCGTCTTGCTGGATCAAGAAGGCAACGACGGCATCGAGTTGAACGTGTGCTGAACGCGAAGGTGTCGTACATTCAGTACTTGATCGGCGGATCATGAAGGTGTACGACTACATCAACCGTGTTGATAAACGCTTCCGCTTAACGGTCTACAAGGGTACATAGACATACTCTCCCCTCTCGTAGCTATGCATCTCGATGGATAGATTTTGCGTGTGCATAGAATTTTTTTGTTTTACATACAACATTCCCCAACAGCTAGGCTATATCTCGAATAACGCAAGGAATACCACGGAAACGTGCACTCTACCTGTGGGCCGGCCATTTCTTGTATATTTTTTCCATTTTTTCTTGTTGCTTCCTTTCTTTTACACCTAAAAGAATGGTGTCTCCTTTTCTTGGTATTTTACAGTGTTTTGGGTTTTAGTTTCTAGAAAATAAATTAATCCATAAGAATATTCAAATACATAAACATTTCTCAAAACCTAATAATATTTCTCAAATTAATGGACATTTTTTAATATGAGAACATTTTCAAATACATGATCATTTTTAAATTCTTGTCATTTTCTGAAATTTGAATGCTTTTCGAATACATGAATAATTTTAAAATTAGTGGAACATTTTTTGAAATTTGAAAACATTTCCCAAATTCACAAGAGTAAAATGCAGGACTTTTTTGAAATCCCAAACATTTTTCAAAGTTAAGAAAAGAAACGAGAAAACAAGAAAAGTAACAAAATATAGGGATGCCCCGCCGCGCACATATGCCCTATTACGAGACGTCGGCTCGCCTCGCCTCAATTCACCACAAAGTGGGCTGACCCAGTAACAATTAATTCATTCCTTGCGTACACCACTTTCGTTTCTTTGCTTTGTTCTATTTTCTCTTATATTATTCATACTTATGAAATGCAAAACATGTTATACTTAAGTTTTTAAAAATGGTTATCACACATTTAACAAATGTTCATGCAGTGTAATTTTTTTGTTCGTGTAAGTTAAAGAAATGTCCGTACCATTCAAAAAATAACATTCACAATTTCAAAAATTTGCTCTTGAAAATGTAAAACTTTGTTCATTTGTTTGTTCAAAAAGTTCGTATCATTCATAAAATTGTTCATGGCAGTTCAAAAATGGTTGCGCATTAAAAAATATGTTTGTTACTTTCAAAAAAAGTTACTACAATATAAAAATTTATAAGTGCAATGTGGTAATATTATGATATTAGTAAAAATTGTAAATTTTCAAATGTTTTTGCCATGATTTTTGTAGTGTAACTAATGGTATGTCATTACGAAATTTTCATGTTCACTTTCCAACTCTGTGTAAGAAACATTGCTTTGATTTCTAGGTGTTGTTTCAAGATGAAATGTATTTCTGGATTCTGTTTTCCCTTTTTGATGACCACAGTGATTACCACAAGGAACTTAGGAAAAACACCGGTAAGATTAGTAGTGTTCGATAAAAAAATTGTTTCTTTTTCTCAAAAAAACTCTCTTTTTTCATTTATACTTAGTAATTATTTTTCTTATGCGTAGGTTCCCAATTTCCAGATATGTTGGCACAAGTTTTGTTCTAAAACAGTAGATTTCAGCGAGCAGGGTATCTATTTTTCCTAAAGTAACCCAGCAAGATAATGAATAGGTTTTATCGTTTGTTTATTTTATTTTGAATGGTTTTCATAATTCCACTAAAAAGGAATGATTTTCAGTTTTGATATTTTTGGTATCTTGGTACTGATTTATCTTATTCAATTTTTTCACTCTTCAATGTACGAGTTTTGTGTGTGTGTGATGGTTGTATTCTTGAACATATATAACCCATTCTCTTGTGTTTGAAGAACAGATGATAAGGGCGCGTTTGGTTACACGAGGCTGGCCTAGTGAAGCCTGTCTCAGTGTAGCTATTTAAGGGCTGTTTGGTTGCCCTCATCGAGCCCAACCAAGCTCGTGCGGTCTAGCATCTTTTTAGACCCCGGTTATTTGGTTGCTTGCATACACTGTTTAGCCTGCATAGCATGGTTCTTAAAGCATCCTTAGGCTTGGCCCGTTAGGAATGGCCGAATCGGCGGTTTCTCTAGAGCCAGGCCCGAGCGATGCTTTGAGGCGCACGTGGGTGGCTCTCTGGAGACGTGTGTCTCGAGCTAATCTCGCTCTTTCCCTAATCCTTAATCCCCTTTCTCTCCCTCTACTCTAGAGCGGCCGGGAGCACCACGGTGACGCCGACGCGCACCCATTGTGAGAGCGTCTCCGAGCGGGTCTCCGGCGAGCTTGGCACGGCCATCGGCGCCGATCACGATGTTGCACGCCTTGACGTCCCGTGCACCATCCCGGTCCTGTGAAGGTACGCGAGTCCAGCCGCCATGTCGGTGGCGTACCCGCGGACGGCGCGCTCGTCGAGGCCCCCGTTGCTCGCTGCCCGGTCCGCTAGTGAGCCTCCCGGGGCGAACTCGAGGAAGAGCTGGTAGGAGCCGTCGCGAGCGCTGCGGCCACTGATGCAGGAGACAACGCGCGGGTATCTCAGGCCGGACATGAGGCCCTCCTCCCTCTCCGCGCGCCCGCAGGCCGGCCCCGTGCCGCCCGCGCCCGCCCGTCTGTTTGCCGCGCCTCGCGCTGTCTCGCCAGCTGCTCTCCCCTGTCTCGCCACCTGCTCCCCTGCCTCGCGCCATGGCCACTTCGCTCCCGGGCGACCGCTCCGCCGCGTACAGCGCTGCTCCGCCCGCTGCTAGGCCTGGGGCGTGCTCATCTTGGCGAGCTTGGGACGGCCATCGGCGCCCTTGCCGAGGGTCTCGTACAGCTTCGCCTGCCCGGGCCAGCTGCTGCTCTGGAGCGTGCTGTAGTAGGCGCGCTGCCACGGGCTCAGCCGGTCCTGCCCGGACACTGTGACCAGCACGCGGGAGGCGCCGAGTTGCTGCCAGGAGGCCGCGGTACTCCACCCGCTCCAACGCCTCCCGCACGCCTTCTTGCCGAGCGCGGCGAGGAGGCCGGCGAGGAAGGCCGCAAGCTCGGCTTTTTCTTTGCTCAGGGGCGTCTACTGGGTTTGGTCTTTGTTGTGAGTGTAGCGGCCACGACCACGGCAGCGAGTCGGGCGTGTCCACGGTCGCCGGGAGCTGGTGGTGGGCACGATGGACAGTGGAAGCTCCGGCACGCTCAAAGTGTTGACGAAATGTCAAGCCCAACCTGATGGATGTTAAATTTTGTTGTTAACGCTGGTAATCGTATGCATGTATGCAACCAAACATCGGGTGAAAATTGCATCTCGATGACAAGACCCCCCCCCCCCCCCAATGCAGGCAACCAATCAACTGGTCATCTACGTTTTCGACCTTGTTTTCGGTAACCCAGGCCTTGCTCAGCCTGGCTCGTTTTTTCCCTCTGAGCCATGCCCGGCAGCGAAAGCAACCAAACAGGCCCTAAGTGTATATAGGCTCTGAGTCATGTTTTGTATGTCGTTTGGTTTACTGCACCAAACCAGCCCGCATCCTCCTTGTAGTGTAAATTGCACTAGGCCCAGTCTGCATGTGCAAAAATGATCGATCTGGGCGTTCCTCGTGAACCAGGCTGAGAGCGTTTTAAGTTTTGTGTGGGCCAGTTTCTAGGTGTGAGCTAGACAATCAAACAACTCTTTACTTAGTCCCCCAGAGCCTTATTGGACTTGATGCAGCCTACCAAACGCGCCCTAAATAACCGTCATTTCCGAAAAGACATCGATGGAAACCATTGGCAACATATTCGCAGAATCTGTTTGCAACGATGGACACCATTCGCCTGAAACTGCGTTGTGGTTCGGTAACGTAGATCTTCTCGGTCGTTTGCCTGAGCTAATGCACATCCTGTTACCTTGAGCTCAGCCCCCTTGCTGATGGCAGGATCTCATTTGACTCTGTTTACCCTATATTTTAGCTGGCGTCTTGTAGAAACTGATGTTTTCTGCTAATAGAAAGAGAGAATTGGGCAGACCAAGACGAGCACCAACGTTCTGACCATGGATGGCACTAAACCGAGAGTCGCGCTATCGTTCTCCTCTCCGGTAGCTTAAAAGATATGTAACTTCAGCAGTGAGTGATAGCCAGTTCGGGGGTGTAGCTCATATGGTAGAGCGCTCGCTTCGCATGCGAGAGGCACGGGGTTCGATTCCCCGCACCTCCATTTGTTTTTCCCAGAATCATCAGGGAAATGTTTATTTTTTACCTCCTGTTCATTTTGACCGTTGCCGTGTTCAGCTCTCGTCTCCAAGGCCCAGCCAACACAAGCGAGAAGCGCGCCGCGAACTGGCGCAGCCTTTTACCCTGCTGCCGTTCACCATCACACGCTCAAACGCTCCTCTCCCCTTCTCTCTCGTATACAGTGGTAGTAACAAAGCATGAAAGAAAAACAGTGGCGTCTCAGCTTACTTTAAACAAGGACGGCCTACGCCCCGAGGAATCGAAAGCCATAATTTGTGAGGAATGTTCTTGGTACGTAGCGACTGATCGCTACCTACTTACACTAGCAGAGTGGTGGCAGTACCATCTTTAGGTAGAGACATAACTGATTATTCTCATTCCATTCCATTCATCCCACCCTCATGTTTTGTGTGGTTAATGATTAACGAGGACGTGTAGCTCGCGGCAAACATAATGCAACAAAAGGCGGGAAAGGCGGCACATCTAGCTAGAAATGGAACCTGCCAAGTGGACCTGCCAAGTCAACTTTTCAAACATACTTTTTTGGTGTCAACTTTTTTTCATACACATTCTATATTTTTTGTATAAATAAGGAACATTTTTATACACACATTTAACAATTTTTAAATACATGCTTAACACTTTTTAAAACATATTTTTTAGTCAACTTTTTGGCATATATATTGTACATTTTTGTATACATCAGGAACATTTTTTATACACATTTAACATTTTTTAATTACATGATTAACATTTTTTTAAACATATATTTTTTATGCCTACTTTTTTTGCAAAAACAATTAGCCCACAGCGAGCCAATTAGCTCCAGTCGGCCCACAGTGGGCCAACAGGACGCAATCAGCCCAAAGTGGGCCGACAGGGGCCAGTCGGCCAGCTGTAGGCCGACTAGGCCTGCTGTGGGCCGACTAGGCCCAGTCGGCCTCCAGCGGGCCGACGGTGTATTATTTTTAAAAAAAATTATCCCGCGTAATATTTATGAAAATTAATAAAAAGAATGTATTATTTTAAAAAAAATAGCACGTTTTGCTCTGTAAGCCCGACAGTGCGGCACCTGGTGATTGGATCACGATCCGATGGCCCGGAAGGGTGTGTGCTCTGTAAGACAAACTAGCACGCAACCACTTTTTAGGTTTTAGGTTGTTTGTTTATTGGAAAACACACCAGATCTATTAAGAAGAATATCCAGCGATACACAACACCCAATAATGATCAGAAAGTACACTCGGGTCCCTGGAGAACCGACCGAATACAAGCACCAACATGGCTAATGGCTCGCCGCCGTGCCATTGTCGCAGCTCCCACACGGAGCCAGCAAAACCTTGTTTAGTGTGGACGAGAAGTCATTGGCCTCAGTCCAGAAGAACCAGCACATCGGAGAAGCATCGAACTGAAGAACCACCGGATTGAATCCTCCATCTCCCTCGTTGGCAATGGAAGAGAAAGACCTAGCGCAGATACATGCATGGTCCTCGACTCCGTGACAATGGAGCACACGCCACGACAACAGATCTGGAGCACAAGAGTTCTTCTTGAGGTTGTTGTCGCCGTCGCGCCAACATCGATTTGAGCAGCAGGCACCTCCGCAACCAGCCGCCATAAGGTGTCATGGCTTGGGTAGATCTCGGCCCCAAATTATTCACTGGTATCACCGCCGCCATTGCACCCCCCAAAACGAAGCCACGCCGCCAGTAGAGACTACCACGGAACCTAACAGACTAGTTGTGCACAGATCAAATTGGAGATTAAACTCCCTTCCCTCCCCCAACGGTACCAAGGCCGCCAGAAGGGAGGAGGGCAGAGGAATTACCGGTGAAAAATGCATCGCCTTCCATGCCGCCTCTCCTAGCAGGGGAACAAGACGGGGAAGCGGATATAGTTTTGGCTCTTCGAATAACCGAGAATAGCGTGGCAGATCCTATTCCCCGCATAATGTGAGGAATGCCAAGGAAACGGGCACTCTAGCGAGAGCTACGCTGCTACATGAGCTAGCCATTTCTCAGGTTTTCCTCTTTATATTCCTTTTCTTTGGTCTTTCGCGGTTAGAACATTTTATAATCCATAAAAATATTCAAATCATAAAAAAATTACAAACCTGATAATATTGTTAAAATTCATGAACACTTTTTGAAATCCACACACATTTTTTAAATTTGAGAATATCTCTAAATACATGACATTATCCAAATTTTGAATATTTTTTAAATACAGAATAATTTTCAAAGTAATGAGTATTTCTTCAAATTCGAAAAAAATCCATATTCTTAAAAAAATGCAGGACATTTTCTAAAATCCTGAACATTTTTTGAAGATAAGAAAAGGGAAAGAGAAAACAACAAAAGATGAAAGGAAGTAAGAAAAAGGGGTGCCCCGCCTCGCACATAGGGCGATCTCAAAGCATGTGCGGGGTGGGGGAGGGGGGCTTACGCGCAGGTTGTCCCCCCGTCGCCCTTAGGGCGTGTTAGGAGGACAGTGAAGGGTGCGGCAACATCTCGCCTACGACGGCGGCTCGCCTCGCCTCAATACACCCCGTAAAGGTCCCACCCATGAACAATTAATTCGTTCCTTACATATATTACTTTTGTTTCTTTACTTCGTTCTTTCTTTCTTCTATTATTTCTGTTCATGAAATGGAAAACTTGTTACTTAAGTTCTTAAAACTGGTCATCGCATATTTAACAATCTTCATGTGGTGTAAAAGCTTTGTTTGTGTAATTTTACATACCTGTTTTTTAGAAGTGTAATTTTACTCCCTCTGTTTCTTTTTAGTCCTCATACAAGGTTTGGTCAAAGTCAAGCTTTGTAAAGAAGTTTGACTAACTTTATATTAAAAAATATAAATATTCATAATATGAAATCAATATTGTCAGATGCACCATGAAACATATTTTCATACTATATAGTTTTCGTATTGTACATGTTCATATTTTTTAATATAAATTTGGTCAAACTTTGTGTAGTTTGACTTTGACCAAATCTTATATGCGGAGCAAAAAGAAACGGAGGGAGTACATACCTAAGAGATTCTTCCCTGGTAACTTATTTATCTCAACATGCAAGCATGTCATCTCACCAAACAATTACAAATGGGATAAGACCCACCTCTACATCGAAACATGCATGCTAAAGACTCACCACAACATTAAATCATGCATGGGAAATGTTTTTCATTAAATTACTCTACTTATATGAAATAATAATTGTTCCAACTATACATAATCAAATATAATAATTAATATGTATTTCAAATTCTGGTTCTCGTGTTATCAACCAAATTTTCATTGACAAAGTCCCGCAGCAACACGCTGGGTATCCTCTAGTTTATATAATGTTAGTACAATTAAAAAAATCACATGTTTAAAATTTTGTTCTTGGACATGTAAAAAATTGTTCATGTTGTTGGTTAAATAAGTATGTACCATTCAAAAAATTGTTCATGGCAGTTAAAATGTTCACAGGTAAAATATATGTTTGTTACGTTTTCAAAAAATGTTTCTACAATGAAAAATTTATACGTGCGCTGTGGTAATATTATGAATTGTAATATTTTAGATGTTTCAAAAAAAATTTGCTGTGATTTTTGTAGTACAACTAATGTTATGTCATTATGCAATTTTCAGGTTCACTTTCCAACTCTATATAAGAAACACTGGTTCAAAATGAAAAGCATTTCTGGATTCTGGATTCCCTTTTTCGTGAACACAGTAATTACCAAAAAGAACTAAGGAAAAACACTGGTAAGTTTAGTAGTGTTCAATAAATTTATTTTATTTTTTTCTCATTTTTTTCATTTATACCTAATAATTATTTTCTTACGTGTAGATTCCCAATTTCCAAAGATGTTCGCATGACTGCTTGAGTTTGGTTTTAAAACAGTAGATTTCAGCAACCAGAGTATCTTTTTTTTGCTAAAGTAGCCCATCAAGATAATGAGTGGTTTTTAGTGTTTGTTTATTTTATTTTGACTAATTTTTCTAAAAAATTGTATTTTGGTACTGACTTATCTTATTCAAGTTTGTTACTCTTGAATGTACGAGTTCTGCGTCCGTGCTGGTTGTATTCTTGAATGTCTGAAGAGCAGATGATAAATAACCGACATTTCCGAGATGACATCTGCTTGCAGTCTGCAAACAAAGAGTAAATTCGAGACTGTAGCTGGTAACTTCTTTGGTAAGATCCCCCGAAAAAAAAAAGTTCTTTGGTAAGACGGTCGTGCATTGGTCCGCCAATCGCGACGACGGACACCATTCGCAACATATTCGCACAATCTGTTTGCAACGATGGAGACCATTCGCCTGAATAACGTAGAACTTGTGAGTCTTTTGCCCTAGCTGATGCTCATCCCTGTTACCTTGTGCTCAGTCGCATTAGATGGGCTATATGTTTAGCTAGAGTGCCGCCTTGCTGGTGGCATGATCTCATTTTACTCTGTCTACCCTGTATTTTAGCTGTCGTCTTGCAGAAACAGATGTTTTCTGCCACCAATAGAAAGGGCAAATTGGGCAGAGAGCAAGACGAGCACCAACGCCCTGCCCATGGATGGCAGTAAACCGAGAGCCGCGCCGTCGTTCTCATCTCCGGTCACCGTGTCGGGCACCAGCGTGGATTAGGCCACCTTTCTCATTTCCAATTCCATTATGTATAGGAGTACCAAATATATAGTGTCAGAAGTTAGCACACACCAGCCCGGGGGTGTAGCTCATATGGTAGAGCGCTCGCTTCGCATGCGAGAGGCACGGGGTTCGATTCCCCGCACCTCCATATTATCATTATTCCCAGAATCATCAGAGAAATGCTTATTTTTTTACCTCCTATTCATTTTGACAGTTGCCTTGTTCAGCTCTCATCTCCGAGGCCCAGCCCAGCCCAGCCCAGCCTTTTACCCTAGCTAGCACCAACGTCCACCATCACACGCTCAAGCGCTCCTCTCCCCTCCCCTCCCCTTGTCTCTCGTACGGAGTGGTAGTAATAAGAGAAAAGTATGTTTTTGATCCCTCAAGTTTCCACAAAGTATAGGCTTGGTCCCTTAAGATCTTTTGGTATACATTTGGTCCCCCAAGTCTCAAAACCGGATAAGTTTGGTCCTAAACCAGATTTTGAGCACGTTCACCGGTTTTGACCGCCACAAAACCGCCCGATGAACTGTAAATTCGAAAAAGAATCTTCAAAAAATCCTCAAATTTTTTGGGGTCAAATATCCTTACGTGCACAAGATGCGAATAAAATTTCAGGCTCTTTCAGCACTCGAGAAGCTCATGGCAAAAAAAAAATCTGCCTAATGAATAGTAAATTGAAAAAAAGTCAAAAACAAAATCAAAAAATTATGAAAATTTTGGGGTCCAATATGCTTACGTGCGCAAGATGTGACGAAAATTTTGTCCTGAAATGACACCGGACGGGCTCTAGCAGAATTTTGTCGTTTTTTTTTCAAATTTACTATTCATCAGGCGGTTTTGTGGCGGTCAAACCCGGTCAACTTGCTCAAAATCTGGTTTAGGACCAAACTTATCCGGTTTTGAGACTTGAGGGACCAAATGTATATCACAAAATCTTGAGGGACCAAGTCTATACTTTGTGGGAACTTGAAGGACCAAAAACATACTTTTCTCTAGTAATAAAGCATGAAAGTAAAACAGTGGCATCTCAGCTTACTTTAAACAAGGACGGCCTACGCAGGCAGCCATAATTTGTGAGGAATGTTCTTGGTACTGTATTACCTATAGCTGCTAGGTAGAAACCGATCATTCTCATTCCATTCCATTCATCCCACCCTCATGTTTTGTGTGGTTAATGATTAACGAGGACGTGTAGCTCGCGGCAAACATAATGCAACAAAAGGCGGGAAAGGCGGCACATCTAGCTAGAAATGGAACCTGCCAAGTGGACCTGCCCTGAGCTAGTAGGCGTGTTTCTTCCGGGTAGAGTTCCAAGTGTGCGACCTGTGGGGGGCTTTCTCGGACGAAAGCGGATGATTGCATGCGGTAAAGTGTTTGCGGTTTTGAGATTCGTCCATGCTTGTGCAGTTGTGCTCTGGGGCCGGCGTGCATGCCGGTGAATGAACGGAAAGGGCTCGTCCACCGGAGCTAGATAAGTGCAGGGTTTCGCCCCGGCCCGGGGGCTGCCGCTCTTGGTGCTTTGCATTTGATAGCACTGGTCTTCTATTATTTTTTTATTAAAAAACCTTTCGATCTATCCATCTTAAATCATGATAGTATAACGAACACCAGAAATAATAAAAATTACATCCAACCGTAGATCACCCAGCGACGACTACAAGCGCTGAAGCGAGCCGAAGGCGCGCCGCTGTCATCGCCCCTCCCGCGCCGGAGCCGGGCAAACCTTGTTGTACGTAGTAGACAGTCGAGAAGTTATCGTGCTGAGGCCCCATAGAACCAACGCACCAGAACAACAACCGTCGCGGATGAAGAGTGTATATTAAAAGGATCCAACCTGAAGACATACGAACGAAGACGAACGACGAACAAATCCGAACAAATCCATCAAAGACAGATCCGACGAAGACACGCCTCCACACGTCCACCAATGATGCTACACGCATCACCGGAACAGAGGCTAGGCGGGAGGCCTTTATTTCATCTTCAGGGAGCCGCCGCCGTCTCGCCTTACTAAGCAGGACACAATCCCTAACAAAGCTCAAAAAAAAAAGATCTAAAAACGAAGTCCTCCCATCGGAAAGGGCCGATATCCACTCCGCGTCCATAGCCCTAAGTCCACTGGGGACGGAACGGACCGGCGCCAACGTCGGCAGGAGGCAGAGAACCCTAACTTTTAGGGAGGCGGCGTCTGTGGTCTTCTCTTCTCTGCGAAGATTCGGAGCGTGTTTTAGTTGGTTATTAAGGGTTTAATGCAAGACTGTGACAAAATAGTTACTCCCTCCAGTCCTTTTTAGTTTGCATATAAGATTTCTCCGAAGTCAAAGTATCTTTACTTTGACCAAGCTTATGAAAAAGAGTATCAACATTCACAATACCAAATCAATATTTTTAGAATCATTATGAAATGTAGTTTCATAGTATATATAGTTGGTATTGTGAATGTATATATTTTTTAATATAAATTTGGTCAAATTTGGTTGAGTTTGACTGGACAGAAATCTAATGCGCGAAGTAAAAAGGATCGGAGGGAGTACATTAGGAAGTCCTCGTTGGAGCATAGAATTGTAAAAAGAAAAAAAAGGAAGAACAATGTATTGTTGTCCTAACGAATATTTACAGTGAGGCACTTTGGATCATAGCATCGCACCAAGTGGATAGGACAGGAAGTTGTTCTCCGGGTCTTGGAGGAACAACAAACTTGAGCTATGACCTGATGAACATGTTTCCTTTGAAAGTTCCGTTGAACTTATCCACTCCGTTTCTCTCCGCTCTTTCTCCATCCAAGTACTGTTTGATTTGCTCTTGTTTTTTGCAAATGCTGCGGATATGCGATGTATACTAGTAGTACATCTCTGCATCTCCACATGCAAGACATACGTTTATTTTCAGAGGATTCATTAGTTCTGGCACTTATGTTGCGGGGATCGATCTCGGTACAATTACGTGTACCTGTTGCCTGTGCACATTCAAGCACAATCACTCATGGCAGAAAACAGGATATCGCTGGTCCCGTCGGTCCTAGACAAAGGGGGTACGTACGTAGTATGTTTATTAAGCTGGTCAAAGTGCCTCCGTGGAATAGATTTGGCCCCACTCCTGACATCGGCTCGTGCCCGGAAATGTGGCAGCACCAACGGGATACACAACGCATGATCGATACTTACCAGTCTACTGCTACGGGCCATCTAGCTGCAGCATTTACAGCTAGAGTGACTCGGGTAGCTTTTTCCTCTTCTTCTTTTGCGGGTAAAGATTGACTGGGGTAGCTAACAAAGAAAAAACCACTAAGAACATCTCTAACCGATCCTCAATGAATGCTTTTAGATTAAAATTTTGTCTTCTCTCCTCTAAACCACACCTAACAAGTCCCATATAATCTTTAGAAGAGTAAAAAAATTACTCCAGAGCCACCCCGAATCTCAAATATACTCCACCGAACCATTAAGAGGATACATTTCGTCAGCTCCCCTCTAGACCTGTTTATGGACAACCCGACCCGGAGGCCCGAACCCGAAACCTAACATCCTGACTGAGCTTAGGATCCACTTTCCCGCCCGAAGCCAGACCTGAAAGCCCGGAAAAAGCCCAAAATAGTCAAACATATATTGATTCAAAATATATGTATAACAAATTAATATAATATTCCAAATATGGTTAATTTAATTAAAAATTGCCACTCGCATGTGCTCTAGGCCGGGCTCAGGCTTGGGATTTTTTTCTTCAGGCTTTGCCAAGCACGGCCCGTGGAAGGACCAGGTTTACTCCCTCGCAGCCAGCCGTCCTTTGCACGAGAGCCCGAGCGCACACCACGCTCTGTCTCCTCGCCGAGTAGTACCCCGCACGCCGCCCCGAGCTTCTCCGACGACCGGATCACGGCGTCTCGTGCTAGTCTTTCTTTGGTGACCCTCCTCTTTGAGAGGTAGAGGCCAACGTACACGCCTCTTGCGCGCGTCGCGGCGGCGAACTCATGCACGATGTCGCTGGCGCGACCGCACCCGTCGCTAGAGTGGGCTGTGTAGGAGGACAGCAAGAGGTGGAACTAGTCGTGGTGCTTGACGACGACGATTGTGAACGACGCACCGCCCGCCGCCGCCGTGTCCATCCATCCACTGGATGGCATTGAGCACGACCAACGAATAGGGGCGGGTCCTCCGCCCCGTGCCCAACTCGGGGTTCATGAATGTGTTCATCCCAGAGTGGAAGAACATGATCACCTCCTACCGCTGCCACACGAGCAGCTTTGCCATCGGAATTCACAGTACCGACAGCGGCGATGATACACGTGCCCCCACCGCGATAGGCGGAGAAATTAGTCCGACGACGCCCACGGCGACCGATGCATGCAGAAGCGACACCCCCCCCCCCACCCCCGCGGGAATGTATCTGGTGCACCGGGGCAATTTGTGCTACCGGTGCACCGGTCGCCCGTTGCACATTAATTTTTTTTCGAAAAAATCCAAAAAAAATCTAGTGCATTGACACAAGATCAATGTATGTTGTCACAGAATTTTAATTCAATATTTGAAACATTGCTCGAGATACAAAAATAACAAAATTGACACTGAATAGTACGTAACACAAGTTGGACTTCAGTTTTGGCCCATTAGCACATTGAGGTCAAATTTATCATTTTTGTATCTTGAGTATTGTTTTGAATTTTGATTTGAATTTTTATGACAACATACATTGATGTTGTGTCAATACACTAAATTATTTTCGAATTTTTTTGAATATTTTTGAATGTGCAATGGGATCCGGTGCACCGGTAGCACCAATTGTTTCCGGTGACGGCACTGCCACATCGTTTCCGGTTCCAGGTCGTTCCCAAGTTCTGTTGAGAGGCTTTGTACAAAATCAACCGATCCAAATTACAATTTCAGTCAACTGATCGATAGCAAAAAAACACAAGGGAGACGGAAAAACAAGAGACGAGAAAGCGGTCAAGAACGTACACGGGCGCCAGTCAGTGTGCGAATAGTAAGCGAGGCTCTGGCACAGACCCTGATCGCCTCACATGAGGGAGAGGCGAGCAAATGCGTTCAGTTCTCACATGCCAAACCCTGCCACCACACACCCCTCCTCTCCAATCTCCACCCAACACCCAACCGCACGCACAAAACGCCCCCCGTTCGCGTACGGCATCCCGCACCACGCATAACGCCGCGCGAAACCACGGAGAGGCCGTGGAAACGTTCGCTGGGAGACCCAAACCCCCGTCCCGTATCCGGGAAACGGCGGCGAGGCGTGGGGGAGACGATCCCCGAGACCCCGTACCGTACCGCGCGCACCAAACGCCGTGCCCATGTAAATACCACACCGCAACGCAGTTCGCAGCTCGCTCGCGCACCGCACCGCACCCACCCACAGCACCGCGTCCCGATGCCCCAGCCCGCCAGCCCAGCCTGCTAGTAGCTCTGTAGCTCGCCATGTCGGCGTCGTCGGACCCCTCGCCGTCCTCCTCGGCGGCCGCGGCGGCGTCGGCGTCCCCGCTCGCCGCCTACCACGCGCACCCGCACCACCCCCACCACCACCTGCACCTCTCCACGCCGCCGCCGCACGCGTACCCGCCCGCGGCGCCGCCCCCCTCCCCGGCGTCCGCGCCCAGGGACTACCGCAAGGGCAACTGGACGATGCACGAGACGCTCATCCTCATCACCGCCAAGCGCCTCGACGACGACCGCCGGGCCGGTGGGGGCGCGGGCGGCGTGGCCATGGCGGGGCCGTCCTCGCCGCCCACGCCACGCTCCGCCGAGCAGCGCTGGAAGTGGGTCGAGAACTACTGCTGGATCAACGGCTGCCTCCGCAGCCAGAACCAGTGCAACGACAAGTGGGACAACCTCCTCCGCGACTACAAGAAGGTCCGCGACTACGAGGCCCGCCGCGCCTCCATCGCCGCCACCCCTCCCGTGGACGGCGCCCCGGCACAGCCGCCGACGCCGCTCCCGTCCTACTGGACCATGGAACGGCACGACCGCAAGGAGCGCAACCTGCCAACCAACCTCGCCCCGGAGGTCTACGACGCGCTCCTCGACGTGCTCTCCCGCCGCGCCGCGCGCCGGGGCGGCGCCGCGATCGCGCCCGCGGCTCCAGCCCCGCTCGCCCTGCCGCCCCCTCCTCCACCACCACCACCGCCACCCTCCCCGCCGAAGCCTCTCCTCAACCAGCAGCAGCAGCAGCAGCAGAAGCATCATCGTCTTCACCCTCAGCCTCCGCCACTGCTGCAGCTCCCGGCGCCCGCGCCACAGCCGTCGGTGCCGTCGGCGACGTCCGTTTCCGGTAATGCCCGGCGCGCGCCCGTTCCTACTTAACCCAAGCATCCGTTACCAGCTTAATCTATCCATGCATTTGTTTACTGTTCTTCAACTGACACGCGGACCCGCGCGTTATGATTGGGCTGGCAGATACTTAATCTAGGAGTACTTGCATTGAGGGCTGGCGTAATTATTTACCTCATGCGTTGCGCCGGGGCGTCACGTGATCGCTTTTTAACCTTTTTACTGTGGGTTATTCCCCCTTGCTCCCGGCCGGCGCACCGTGGTAGCGGTAATAATAATGTGGGTCGCCGTGCCTGCTGGAGTAAAGCTGCATGCAGTCCACGCACGGCAGTAAAGTTGGCCCAGAATCCAGCTATTTTCAGGGGTTTAGCTTCAAGAAATATTACTAGTACTTTGACACGTAACAGTAGAGTACAGGAGTGGTATTGTATTGTATTGCTCGGTGCCTCTGGCATCTACCAGACTACCACTATAGCTATAGTTAGATAGGCCTGAGATGATGCTGCTGCTGCTAGTGTATCATCTTTGCATGCAAACACTTTAAAAAGCCTGGGAGAAATCCATTCGGCGAAAGCCTGAAGCCTCGGAGCAACTGACGAGCTCGCAAGCATGCGAGAAAGAAAGCACCTTTCCCGCCTTCCGTTTCCAATCTCCTCTTCTCGTCTCCACTTTTGTTCTTGGCTGCTTCTTTTGTTCTTTGTTTGCCTAGTGTTAATCCGGTTTGAAGTGTGGTGCTAATGTCTACTTACAAGTTACAATGATGCTAAGCTAACAGAGTGATCATGATCTTTTTGGTTTAACAAGTTTTGTTGTGTGTACGCAATGCGCTACGCAGCCGAGGAGGAGATGACGGGGTCGTCGGAGAGCGGGTCGGACGGCCTGGGCCTGGGCGGGATGTCGGGAGGCGTCGGCGGGAACGGCGACGAGCCGGAGGCGAAGCGGCGGCGGAGGGCGGAGCGGCTGGGGTCGAGCGTGGTGCGGAGCGCGACGGTGCTGGCGCGCACGCTGGTGGCGTGCGAGGACCGGCGGGAGCGGCGGCACCGGGAGGTGCTGGAGCTGGAGGAGCGTCGGCTGCGGCTGGAGGCGGAGCGCAACGAGGTGCGGCGGCAGGGCTTCGCGGGCCTCGTGGCCGCCGTCAACGGCCTCTCCGGCGCCATCCACGCCCTCGTCGCCGACCACCACGGCCGCAGCGGCGACTCCTCCAAATGATCCCCCGCCCTCCATGCCGCCATCATCAACCAGTCGTTACTTTTTGCACCATGAAGCCTGCGGAGCAAGCGAGCAAACGCATGCAAGATATCACAGCGTCGGCATCAAGATTTGGAACGGGGTCGATGGATTCTTCGGGTCAAGGGACCGGGATGTAATTAAGGGCTATTGTTGGGAGGCTGGGCCGTGATTGAGTCGTAGTGATGACTTAGCTAGAATTTCATTTGGTCCGTAATGGTATATTATGATGGAGCCAAGCCGTAGCAAATGCATGCCCATGTCGCTGTGCAGTGGTCGTGATGTTGGCGTTGCTGGGTTTTGTTCGGGTCTGTCGGTCGTGGACCGTGATGATTAGCAGCCTAGCAAGGTCGCTGCATGCTGTCACGTGATCGCCGGCAGTAGGGCCTACATGCACCTCTCTCTCTATCTGTGTAGATCAAGTGCGATAGCTTTAGGACGGAATGCCGCTTTTGCCCTCGTGTTGCATGCATGCATGCAAGCATCATGCCTGCATGTCACCTACGGTACCTACTTGCGGCGTTGTATTGGATCGGGTCGTACTACGTACATGTATGATTGTTCAACGACGAGTGCACTCAATGCAATCACCTGCCCAGCTACGCCCTTCTCCGATCATGCAAAAAAAAAAAGCTAGGCCCTTCTCCCGTGGACTTGACTGGCGTACCTAACGTGCCGTAAGTACACGTATCTTATGGCCACGCTCCGCTGTCGTCGTTCGTCGATCTCTCTCCAAGTACTCGCGACAATGTGTCCACTCGCCTTTCCCCGTAAAGGCAGCTTGTACTAAAATTAGTACTCATATATCTTGTGAATTAAGTGATCCTGCAACATATATCTTGTGAATTAAGTGATTTTTGGCACACCTATACATTTCAAAAGAGGAAGACAACCACAACCTATAATATGCTTACACATCGGCCACTCTATCTAACTGATAAAACTCAATGATACCCTGCGCATTGCTACAGAAATTGTAACAAGAAGACCGGATTTAATAGACAAATGCAATGTAAATAATCTAAAAATACATGTTAACCATGTTGTCTCTCAGCTAAAGTAGAAACCATTTCATGAGATTCAACAATGCACAACTATCTTATTTTTGACTAAACGCAAAACATGTATGTCTCATGTCTAGCCAATGCTCTGTGTTTCACAAACAAATTATTTCATGTATACAGAGTTTATCTGTGAAGGCTTATGATCACACCCGTAGCTCAGAGATGATGACATCATGCAAACAGCCTTGAATGTATTGTGTTCATGGGAGTACATGCAATAATAATCACATCAGACACATAGCATTGTAAGAACATACTCCTTTCATCCCAAAATAAGCGACTCAACTTTGTACTAACTTTATACCATATCAAACCGAAAGAAGACACATGCAACAGCCAAAGGAACAACACACATACCCAAGGGATATGCATGATAAATAATGTAAATACGGAATGATATGCTAATGGCACACAATGGAAGAAGTACATAAAACAACAACTACGTCCTAAATGACATTCCATACAATCATTATCATAAGTAGGACCACCGAGTTTATTCTATTCACACGACAGAGCCATTTGGTAGCAGTCGTGGCAACACCCACGACTGATCAAGCTAATCCTCTATAAGATCCCATGAGTCATGACCTTGTAATGAAAATCCTGCAACACAAACCCATTCAAATTCTTTGTAAACTAAGCCCTACAGTGCAGCATTTCATCAGAGCTAACTTCTAAAGCAGAAGGCTAAAGACCAGGATAAACTAGACAACATAAAGGAGAAAATAGCCAACCCATGCAGGTTTCTAGGGGGCATTTCAAAATGAGCACAGAAGACAGCAAGCTCACCCACCCAAATCGTTGTTATTCTAAAACCAATTACTAAAGTGATATAAGATGGAGTACACAAAAAAAATTGTTGATCAAATAAGGCAAATAATCTATGTGCTCGGTAGGGAATTTTATAGTTCTAATTGTAAAACAGAAGAAGCACATTCATGCATTATATGTCACACATCCTCGAAGAATTTGTTGGGGTTGCCTTACCTCACACGGTGGTGGATTAACGAGCTGCTCGGCTTGTTAAGCTCGTACTCGTTAAGGCTCGGCTCGTTAAGCTTGTTAAGACTAACGAGCAGAAAACCTTGCTCGGTTCGGTTCGTTTGTAGCTCGTGAGCGCTCGCTAGTGCTCGTTAACAGATTTTGATGCGTCACGATATACATGTGAGTGTATAGATGTAGTTTTCAAGAACGAAGATGGTGACTACAAAAGGAAATGCATTAGTTTGTTGCTTCCTATGTACATTAGATTGAATAGATGTGTTGAGGTGCTACGAAACTTTGTCACGTATGATGAAAATATATGTTGTGTTGTTACTAACGAGCTTAACGAGCTACTCTTGAAACTCGTTAGTTTGTTCGTTAAGCTCATTAAGCTTAACGAGCCGAAATTTATGATTGGCTCTATTCATTGAGAAGCAAGCCATGAGCTTATAACAAGCCAAACTATTGAGCGCTCATTAAGCTCACGAGCTACGAGCTTTTGGTCCATCCCTACGCGGCATACAGGGATACAGGAGCACCGTGATCTAGCCGACATGCCTGTATAGGGGGTGGAAGCCCGCCCTGCACGTCTGGGTGATGCCGATTGTAACTAATGTTCCTCTTTCTTGGTTATTGATAGGCTCATCAGTTACAAAGGCACAAGAGCAAATGATTGTTCACTTTAGGAAAGGGTACACACTAAACAAAAATCTAGTCACACGATTTAACTGAAAAAAGAGGTAAAGCTAAGGTGGCAACCTGTTGAGGTGGATAGGCTACATGTCAAGAGAAATTAGATAGTGAGGATGAACTATTTAGATATTATAAATATCTAGAGGCACAACAGAAGATCAACTCGACTTTTTTAGGCTAATCACGCGCTTTATTCATTAACTTCAAATTTCGAGTATACAATTGATGTCGGGCCGCTGTAGGAGCCAAAGATGGTGCCCTACCGATAAGCTAAGCGCATACTTAGCGAGGCTATGTGCAGTGGCGGAGCCACCGCCCAGCGACCCTGGGCACTTGCCCGGGCTCGCTAGTCCTCGATAGCAGCGATCGATCCAGATTAATAAGGCGCTAAACATGTTCAGTAGCTTGTTTACCCGGGCAAAAAACAACTGGGCCTTGGATTCTCAATATGTTCACGGCCCAAGAGCAATCTGCAGCCCATGCGGATACAGAGACACGCGAGGGAATACATAGGATGCACGGATCGATCGCTCGAACTCCTTGTCTCTTCGTTTCCAGACAAGCGGCGAGCGCAGGGACTGGCGGCTGGCGCTAGAGCCCTAGACGGCTAGACGCACGACCGTCGACCGGCGGCGAACGGACGCAAGGCGCACTAGGAAGTCTACTCGTCCCTCAACCCCCTCCTTCCTCTCACTCGGCTTCGGCTTCGGCTTCGTTCGGTAAGAAACTGAGGATCTTCCATCAGAATTAGGGTTAGCCGGCTAGGGGTCCCTCGTCTCTGAATAATTTGTTCTTGCAGAATTAATTGGAAGGAGAGATTCTTGCGCCAGCTCACATCACTGAACTTCTCTAAGTAGGGAAAAGAAAACAGATTACAGATTACTCTGTGCTTATTTTCAGGTCAGGGCCTCCGAAAGTATTGATCCTCATATGATTTTTCTCATGTATAAGTATTTATTTTCAGGTCAATTAATCTGTAGTGGAACTAAATAATTAGTAACTGCTTTGTACATCTGATTTGTATTTGAGAACTTTGTCGTGTTCGTTAAACCCTATCTTAAATGTAGGGATTTTTTTCATTGGGAACGATTATGAATTCGTGACTAGAGATATATTGTCTTTGTGGGCTGCTAGAAACTAGAAAATCGAAGTATATAAGAAGAGGGCAACTTGTATTCATGCAGTATTTATTACTTTCTAGTTGCTTACTCAGAATACAATATTTCTTTGATGCAAGTAGTTCCATACTATGAACTTGTTACTTGTTGTAGCTCACTTATTATTTACTTGTTTAACAACTAACTTCAAACTTTATCATTAAATTTCAGATATGAGGTCAAGCAAGCATTGAAAATGCGAAATGTTAATGATGTGCAACCGCAAATAGGAGTGGAGGCACAACCACCTCGTAACATTACCAGTGACTTTAATCCAAATGAGATTGAGCGTGATCCAGGAAATAAGAAACAATTTTTTGAGTATCCTCCTAATATTCAAGACCAAGTGAGAAGAGCATATGTATTGAAGGGCCCAATGCAACCAGATTTGGCTAAATTTCCTCGTACTGAATTTGGAAGTTTACTGCAATGAGCTCTCGGAAGGAGCATTTGCCTGTGATTTCCTTTAGTGCACTGTCGGTATGTTCCTTCTGACCACCTCTATTCTTGCAAGCTTTCCATGTTGAATATATTCACATCTCACAACTTAATTTATTTTAATTGCGATTTTTTTATATTGTAGTGCCTTCTAGGACTTTGACAACATGGCGAGTTTACCTCTATGCAAGACTCATTGTACGTTTTTCTTGTGGCAAAAATGAACAAGTGAGAGATGCTTTTGGCCGTGGTGGAAGAAATTGCACAATCACATCTGGTGACATATGGTATGGATAGCTTTAATTTTGTTGGCAACATGGTGAGTTTGGGTCTATGCAAGGTTCGTTATGTATCTTTTGTTGTCATCTCAACTTTATTTGGTCTATGAAGCGGATATTGATATATTAGCTTGCTTTAAAAATTAATTTTGTGTGAAAATTATGGTTATTTTTTCACTTCATTATTAATACAGATTTGTGATTCGGAAGTTTGGTGATATATTATATGTTATGTATCAGAATATCCGATTTTTCATTTCAAGATTATACACTTAGTCTCAACTTGCCCAGGCTCCACAAAAGTTCTAGCTCCGCCACTGGCTATGTGCCCCAATGTTCGATGTCCTTCCTTCGAAGATGAAGAAGAATTGCTGCAAATCTTCAACCATCATCTTGATTTAACGAATGATATTGTCATGCCTCCCACCATTGCCATCTCTGGTATTGGTTACTACTTCCTTGCAATCAGATCCGACGACCACCCGTTCCTGTCCAAGGCTAGAGCCAGTGCCTCCCGGCAAGCCAGAGACTCAAGCACAGCTGAATCGTTTATTCCAGGACAAACTCAAACAGATGCACTCATATATGTGCCTTGACTATTTATGCACATTACTCCCACCGCACCATATTGGCAAAGTTTGAGACCACTCCATCGACTTTAATCTTCACAAAGCCAGCAGGGGGAGCTACCCATCTGGAAGATCAGCTCAACTGATTAATGTAGGTGAGCTTAAACTTCAAGGCAAAAAGCCCAAATACCCCCGGTTACCAAATCCCGACATGACTATGCGAAAGCCCGAGCCCTGGCTTGGGCCCAAGATAAACCATTGATTAACAACTTTAAAACAAAATGGACTATTTCAAATTCATAAATCTAATATTATATCTATTATTTTTAAAATATAATTATTTATTTGTTTTGGATTTTTCAATTTTTTGGAGGAGGTGAACGAGGTCCGGGGTCAATCCCGCCCTATGTCTGTTACCAACCTGATACTGATGTTCATTTAATAACAGATCATATATCTATATGTACACCACTATATTGTGTACAAATGACAGTAGTGCCCGTTGGATAAAGTCGACCCGGTGGTTGCGACGTTTCAAATCTGAGTAACATTGGCCGTTGGATACTTTCTTCACTACACTAGATTCTGCCACATGTACCGTCTAGATGATTCCATATCTGGTCATAAGGACCATGCATAATATGCACAAATCTCAAAACAACGAGATTTCTTATTTGTTCTAGACTCTTTCATACTTTAATATTCTAATTTCATTATTGACGATGCACAATATGCATAAAAACACAAACTCTTCTCATTTGTTCTAGAATCTTTCACACTTTAACTTAAAAGTAGGTTTAACAATAAGGACCAAGATAGGAAGGAAAATGGGAGGACGAGCGGTAGGACTGAGGGGGACATTGTAGGTGCGATCTTGATGCTAGTATGGTCGATGTGGCAATGGCTATTGGAGCCAACGAGTACTCACCACCTTTAGGCTTGAAAGTATGTTTGGTCGGGGGTGTAGTTGGATCTTGACATGGCGTTTGTTACTCAATCTCGGGTCCGCTAATACCAGCGTTCCGACCCATCTGCATCACCAAGCCCAACCAGAGAGCAACACCAACTTATGAGAGTCCTTGGGCCCTCTCCCCCATAAAAGACAAGCCTGTTAGGAGGGGACACCCCCGCCCTTATAAATCATGTTATGTCTCCATGCTAATGTGATTGTTTGGTCCTCGGTAGATCGACAGAGCGCCTCGGATTTATTCTAACAGCGTCAACGGCGATGGAAGGATGAAGAAGGTCACAGAAAAGAAGTGTGAAAGCCAGCGAATAGGAGAAACTGGGTGTTTAGAGAGAAAGAGGAAGGCGGTAATTCACGGTGCGCAAAGGGCACCCGGAGCACGTATTACCTGGTTTAAAGAAGAACTACTTTCCTTGTGAACATTAAAATTAGTCAAGTCCCATGTTCTTATAAACTTGCATTGAAAAATGTTCAATTTTGCATACACTATGGAACAAAATACAAGTTTGTTGTGTTTTGTGGAATTGATATTGTTTTCTTTTGTCAAGGCGCGGAAAAGTGTGTTTTTAATGACACTTTGGAAATATGTTAGAGACTTGAATATGTAGTTGCTTACTTGTTTGCGGACTATTTCCACAATGCCGTCAACCATTTCACCCCTATCGAGAAGGGGAACTACTATCTGACATTGCAAAAAAAGGAGTAGGACGGGCCTCCGAAAGCGGTTTCAAGCGTCTACGTGCATGCATGGGTGGATCGAACAGCGAGACAACGTGCGAAGAAAGGTACGTGCGTACTACTCGTACAATTAATAGTTTTGTGCATTGCTAGTCTTGTCGTGTCTGTACGTTATATTTTTATTTATGTATGATATGATGTGGTTAGTTCGTCAAGGACATACGTACGCCAGCCACGCGATTTTAGCGTGCATTGCGGCCGGTGGGCTCTGCATGTTTTGTCCCCTCGGCGTGCATCGGCGCCATGCAGATGCAGCGACCGATCCGACCCCATGCTTGCAAGCAGGCACGCCGGCGCCCACGGTACACACAGCCGCGTGCATGCATGCATGCCTTATGGAGTACGTAGTTATTTTTCGAAATGACGAGTCTCCCGTCATTTCTATCTGAAAAGGCGCCAAATGGCAATAATGTACACGTACGTAACGTGCAATGTAGTACATCCCTTTCCAGCATCTCGCCCATGTACTCGACGCCGTTTTCTTCTCTTGCCGTTCTCCCTCGCCGTGGAAAAGCGACCGAACGTTTGTACGTCCAGCCCAGCAAGTACAGGCGGGACACAGATCAGGTTTGCACGTCACCGTATGCTTTGCGGCCAAAATTCAAATTTAAACATTACGAAATAAATTGAAAAAAATCATGCATCTTCACAGCACATATTAAGATAACCCCTAAAAAATTCAGATCAAAATTCAAAACATATATCGAGAAACGAAAAAGAGAAACTCAGATGTGAATAGTCTACACAGAACCATTCGCGAACTATTCATGACAGATTTCTCTTTTTCGTTTTTCGATGTATGTTTCAAATTTTGATCTGGATTTTTTAGGGGTTATCTTAATTATGTTGTGAAGATGCATGATTTTTTTTAGATTTTTTCGCAATGTTTAAATTTAAATTTCGGTCGCAAGGCACACGGTGACATGCAAACGTGCATGTCACCTGATCTCTGTCCGTACAAGCGGTGGCTGAATCTAGCAAAGCAAGCATGCTTCCCACACCATATATCTTAACGAAGTGCGGTCCAGATGCCCCTTCTCACCACAGTGCATATTTTGTCTTGAACAGAAAGAAACAAGTCACGCACAAAGATGACTGGTAGTACTGGACAAGGACCTGAGTATGCTACAATTTGCACATAGTCTGCTGGTATTTCCAGTTGAAACGAAGCTAAGCATTTTCGCCTCGCATGCAACATGAGCATTATTGCATCGTGTTCCCCTCGTCGTTGGTACCTGCCTGAAAACAGTTGCGTTCACCTCAGCCCGGCGGCAGCCAGAGTCGACCGCCAATCAGCGCAGAGAGACGTGTTGCCAAAGAATTCGGACGAAACAGCCCCTGGTTACTGGTGTGGAGAACCGTCTTGGACTCCTGGGGTCCGGTCCGGTCCAGGGCTCCAGGCAGCCACGCTACATCCCGTACCACATTGAATCACACGAGGAATTTTGCTATCTCGGAAGGTAAAAAAGTAACTTATCTTCCATTCGTTCGTTATTCTAGATGTTGTATCGTCAAACAAATCCAGATACTAATGCATGCATGCAGCCACTCCTCACTAAGGCTGGTCGTAATGGCGAGTATCATGTACTAGTATCATGCATATGATATTGTGTATGATACTACTCCCTCCTTTCCGATTTATAGGGCTTATCTCAAAATTTTAGTTTTTTCATTTTATAAGGCTCAATTTGGTTGTTCTCCATCACATGTTCAGACTTCAAGATGTATTAAATCATTGCATGCAAGTATTAACAGAAAACTGACCAATGCATGCACTTTATGCATGCATGCATTGCAATTAATGCATTCGTAAACATAATATTTTGAGGAAAACAAAAGCATTAATTGGGTGCTTTTGCAAACTACAAAAAATATTCCACCACTCATCATCTACCTTGGTTGGTGAGATTTTTGAATTGAGCCTTATAAACCGGAAAGAAGGGAGTACATTCGTAGTGCATAGTATCATAAGTTAGTATCATAGCTAACTTTATTTATTGTCATGCAAGACACATAGTAGTACACCATTTAATATGATACGGTATCATGATATGATACTCAACCCTCTCTTTCTTCATTTAATTCTATGCCACCTCATCAAATTTGCCTAGTTAGCATGCATGATATTATCTATGATACTACCATTATGACCAACCTAAAAGAAAAAGAAATGCATGCAGCCGGACTCCGTATGCATCTGTCTACCGTCGGCGTGCCTGCGTATGAGAGGCACATTTAATTGGAACACTCTGGTGCCTGCGTGGAAGTATCATTGCCTCAAAAAAAATACTAAACTATAGTACATCACAGTGTCGGTTGCCCTAGGGTTTTGAGTTCCTCCGAAGCTTGTTAGTCGGAGATGGGATTTAGTTCTCCCCTCTATGAGAGGGATTGGGCGGAGGGAGCTAGTGGCTGATGGCGAACCAAGATGAACCTGGAGGATCTGGTAAAGGGAAGGAACTTGTGGAGGATCTGCCGAGCAGATTGGATCTTCACGAGGATGAGGAGGAAAAACTTCGTATGGGAAGATGAATTAAGGACGAACAGATCGATGCCAAGTGGTTAGTGGTCGCGAAGGTACATACCAATAAGAGTTTTGGCCCATCTGTGATGTAATCTGATATGCGGCCTGCATGGAAACCGGCAAGGGATGTTCACTGGCGCAAGATCAATGACAATCTCTTTACAATTTAGTCTAGATGCCTGGGTGACTGGAATACTGCTATGAACATGGGACCGTGGTTGTTTCATAACCAAGGGCTCCTAATTGCAGAGTATGATTGATTTATGAATCCGAGAACTGCGGTGTTAGATAAACTTGTAGCGTGGGCGGGATTGCTCAAGTTGCCGGATAATTTCCTGATTCTGGCAGCGATCAAGGGCATGTGCCTTACGATGGGCAAGTTGCTTTTCTTAAAACCCAGGTGGGCAAGGTGCTTGAAGTCCAGATTACACTGCCCGATGGTTTTGCTGGTGAATTTGCTCGAGTCAGAGTGGGACTGAACATGACAAAGAAGCTTATCAGGTGATGGTAGATGCCCTGGACGTGGGCGAGGGGATATAAGAGGCACTGGCGATCCTCCCCTCGGTCCTAGTCGAGGGCGGGGTGATTTTCCTCCTGTTTTAGGACGAGGAACGCTGAATAGTTGGCGCCACAAAGCCCTCTTCAATCATGATGGTGTGACTGATATGGACACATACACACGAGGCCAGAATTCAAGTGACAGCCAGGATGTGAGGATGATGAACATGTAGCTATGAGGAGCTAAGTAAGATGCATGTTGAATTCTATGACTAGGACTGGCGGGTGCTAATGGAGCCAAGGAAGAGACTCCGTAAGACACAAAGAAAAGGTTATGTCAGGGTCGATGAATTATGAAAATGATATAAAGAAAAAGGTACTTGCAGAATTGATTGAATACCTACTCGAGTTGGAAGAAATCCAAGTTATGCAAAGGTCTCATGCGACTTAGTTGAAAAGTGGTGACTGCAACACTGCTTTCTTTCAGGCGTTTGCGTCTTCTAGAAGAAAGATGAACTTTATCACAAGATTGGAAGATGACAATGGGAATAAGTTGGGATTTTATGATTAGTAGATTGAAATGATGATGGCATGTGTTAGCTCTATCAGATATAAAGTGCATATAAATTCTTAAGAGACAGATGATTTTACCCCTACTAGGCGTATTAGGTAGGGGTCCTACCTCTCCCCTTACCTTTTTCCTCTTTGTGCGAAAGGCCTCTCTAGTTTACTGTTGTACGAAGAAGAATCTAGTAGCATAGAGGGAACTAGAGTGCGCCGAAATGCACCAACAGTATCACACCTTTTATTCGCAAACGATTCTTTGATTCTCATGAAAACACAAGTTTTAAATGCAGCTTCCCTACAATATGTTCTCAAGACCTACTGTCAAAGTTCGAGACAATTGCTGAGTTTGTCAAAATCAAGTGCTTCCTTTAGTACTAATACCCTTGTTGTATCTAATACCGACTTCTGACGGCAATTGCATATTGACACACAAGCTCTTTCTGAGAAATATTTGGGCCTGCCAGCTATGGTAGGAGCAGACATGAATGATTGATTTAGGCTTTGTTGTGAAAAAATAAAGGAAAGGTTGAAGGGATGGATGAAAAACAACTTTCTATTGGTGGGAAAAATATATTTTGAAATCAATGGCCAAAGCTATTCCAGTTATTGCTATGTGTGCGTTTAATTTTCCTAAAGGAATCTGCAAGGAAATCACTGATTTAAGGGAGATATGATGAAGAACATAAGAAAATGCACTAATCCTCTTGCTGGAAACATTGCTACCCTAAAAGTGAGAGGGCATAGGTTTTAGACACCTTTATTATTTTAATCTTGCAATGCTCTCGAAGCAAGTTTGGAGATTAATTAAAAACACGGAGTCCCTCTGTTTTAGGGTTTTAAAAGTCAAATACTATCCTAATGGCAGCATGTTGCAAACTGCCTTGAAGAATGGATCCTCATTTACTTGGAAGAGCACCATGAAATGCCTTGAGACCTTCAAGAGAGGATATATTTGGAGGATTCAGGCAGGTGAGAACGTTAACATATCGAACAATATGTAGATCCCATCCATCCCTGACATGAAGTTCATCTCGGCTAGGAGTCAAGCTATCCTGCTAAACATTAGCGATCTTATTGATCCTTTGTCAATAACTTGGGATGAGGAATTAATCTGAAATATTTTCAATCCAGTGGACGTCAGGAGATTCTTGCAAATTCTATTAAACCATCAAGCATTCGATGATTTTGATGCCTAGCACCCTGACTGCAAAGCTATTTTTCACAAGGCTTGATTATATATGTTCAAATTTTAATTTTCACAAGGAACATAGTTCTTTTTTTAACCAGATTGCACGTGCTCCACGTGCCTTTTACGCACTATGAATTACAACATTCATCTTTCTCCAAAAACGCCGAGTTCCTCATATTCTTCGGCTTTCACCTTTCTATAGTACAACTCTCTCCCTTGTTCAATGGCTGATAACGCCGAGTCAAGATCCAACAATACCCCCGAGGCCCCAACCAAGCCTACTTTCAAGACAAATTGTGATGACTACTCATTAGCTTCAACGGCCATCGCCATCGACCTTGTTAGCCTCAAGATCAACCCTGCCACCCCCCCTCCGCCCTTCTGCTCCTCCTCCAATGTTCCTTCCTCTCCGAGTCATCATGATCTTCGTCCCTTCTTCCTCCCCTTTTTGATCATCTCCTCTCGTCCAACGGCAGTTCCTTTTTACATTGAAGATTTTTCTTTACACGAATCATGGTGGATGTTATTTTATGGGGAATCAAGGTGGTAGTTTGTTGTTAGATGTGTATCAATGTAGAATGGGGCATGGGCAGTCAGACTCATTTCGCGTGACCTGAAAGTTTGATAAGTTTAGGGCTTGGTGTATATGTGTCAACCAACTACTGGACTTGGGCAGTTCATGACATGCCGGAGGGCCGGCTTTACTATTACTCATGAGAGGAGATTGTAGAACAAAATTCTTCTCTACTAGAAGAGTCACCACTCTTTTTAATTTTATTTTTGATGACGCACAATATGCACAAAACACAAACACTTCTTGTTCTGAAATCTTCCATACTTTAAAATAAAAGTAGCTATGTTTAAACAATAAGGACCAAGAGAGGAAGGAAAACGGGAGGAGGAGCAGTAGGGTTGATGGGGTACATGGTAGGTGCAATCTTGATGCTAGTAAGGTCGATGTCGATGGCCATTGGAGCCAATGAGTGTTTTTTTTTTGCAAGGGAGCCAATGAGTAGTTATCACCTTTAGGCTTAAAAGTAAGTTTGGCCGGGTGTGTAGTTGGATCTTGACTTGGCATTGACGGCGATGGAATGAGGAAGAGAGTCATCGAAAAGAAGTGTGAAAGCCAATGAAGAGGAGGATTTGGATGTTTAGAGAGAAAGAGGAAGGCGGTAATTCACGATGCACACAGGGCACTCGAAGCACGTACCTGGTTGAAAGAAGAACTACTTTCCCTGTGAAAGTTAAAACTAGTCAAGTCCCATGTTCTTATAAGCTTGCATTTAAAGATGTTCATATGTGCATACACTATAGAACAAAATACAAGTTTGTTGTATTTTGTAGAATTGATATTGTTTTTTTTTTGGCCGAGTCACGGAAAAGTGTGTTTTTCATAAAACTTTGTAAATATGCTAGACTTGAGTATGTGCTTACTTGTTTGCGGACTCTTCTTACAATGTTGACAAACATTTCACCCTATCGATACGATGGGCTATCATTTTTTTAATACAGTACAAATGCTCACATACATACATACACTCACTGGTATGAATGCATGCGCACGCGCCACACACACACCTTCGAGATATTGAGCCGCACATCTTAACATCGACGAAGTTATCATAGACGTCTCGTAGTCGACAGGAACATTTTTTTCGCACTGGACAAACTATCTAACATTGTAACAAGGGGAAGGACCTGAGGGCTCAAGGAGCGATGAAAATCAGCAACGGATGGACTCCGAAAGCAGGCGTGTACGTGCATGCATGGATAGATGGAAACAGCGGGACGACGTGGGAACAAAGGTACGTGCGTACTAAAAAGTATTAGTACGATCAATAATGTTTGTGGATTGCTAGTCTTGTCGTGTCGGTACGCTCTATATATATGCCACGCGATTGTAGCATGGAATGCGGCCGGTGGGCTCTGCGTGTTCGGTCCCCTCGGCGTGCATCGGGGGCTCGGGGCCATGCAGCGACCGACCGCCGACCCGACCCGACTGCTGACCCCATGCATGCGTCGCGGTGCCGGAAGTTTTAAGTAGTCTGGTTGGATGCATGCACGCGGGGGCCGGAGCGATCCAATTGAACGCGCTGCCGTGGTCGTCTAGTCCGGCCCGGCCGGAGCCCCACACGCGGGCACGCCGACGCCGGCCGGCGGTAGACACATGGGCGTGCATGCTCCATGCATTTCTAGCTAGTCTAGTTTCGTGGATTAACTTGGTGATAGTAGGACGCTAATAATTCTTTTTCGAAGTAATAACGAGCCTCCTGTCGTTTCTATCTTTTTTTCATGATAATACATGTCTTATTCATATTATAAAGATCAAAATATAAGTCATGTAAAGACCGACTTGATAAAACTGAAAAGATAGCAGAATATCGCTGAGCTTAACATCTACGTCTGTTACTTGCCTCTGGCACCACCACAACAGCCACCGAAGAAAAAAAAAATAACATATCACCTTCTCACCCAAGCTCGACGCGGCTCCATCGATGATATGCAGCTTTGCAGACCTCCAAGGTGGCTCACCAAAGATGAAACCATTGCCGTTGAACGAGTCAGACCGGAGCAACACCCCGAACACGCCATCGAACTTCAAATCTGACACCCCACCTCGACTAAGACGCCGAAGTAGGAAACCATACCTGCCATCCATCAACCACGAATCCAGTAGACGTTCCGTCTTTCAGATGTCGTCGATGCAGACCACAATCTGCATCCGCTCCCGGATTACCTCCCAAGCTCTGCGCCGATGCTGGGGCAGACGCCGTCGCAACGGCGGAGCCCGAGGACACAAGTCCACCACAAGGATGTCATCGCCGTCACGATATCCCCGCTTGAACAAACTGGTTCCCAAATCCATCATCAACCATAGAGACGATCGCCTCGCCGGACAAAGAACTCAGAGCTTCTTTATTCAACATCGCCGTCACCATCACCAAAGCCAAGACGTCGGACGATCCAAAAACCTAAGCTACTAGGGCCTTAAACTTAAAGCAAAAATGATCCGCATGTTGAATATATGAGCAAATTACTACGAGATTTAATCCGAATAAGTACAAAATAAATCATCACAACAATAACAGAGATTGAACTAATCATGCGGACAAGCATAGTAGATGAACAAATCGGATCTAGGGCACAGACTAAAAACATGAACTCTACCACGATCTCGAACAAGAAAGACATAATCACATACGATGCAACGAGAGTAGCACCGTTGGCGTTGATGTTGTCGCCCATGTCGTTGAGGAAGAGGTTGCCGAGGTCGGACGCGCTTCCAAAAACCTGATCGCCCCTCTGCCATACAGGATCACGAGAGGTGAGGTTTCGGAGGCCTGCTGTCGCCCATGTCGTTGACGGAGATGTCTGCCGAACTATATAGTGCGGGCCGGGTAGGTCGTGGGGTACGTCCGAGTCGCGATCCAAAAGAATCGAAAACGGTTCGGTAATTAACGCGACCCGACCCGACCCAACGTGGTGAGCGAGGATGAGGAGCGCGAGTATAGGTCTCCTTTTCTCATACTCATACAAATGGTAGAAGAGCTCACTTTTAAAAGAGGTGCAACTCGCACTTAACTTTCAGGGTTTAGTCTCACTCACACCACTCACAGCCATGTATGAATGGGCCATGAGAATTTCAGATTTTTAGTTAGGCTTTAGGCCAACGAATTCCAACACTGCACGCGTGGGATCCGGTGATCCCCCTCACGACCGACGACCAAGAGGTCGCCGGCGGAGTAGAGCCGCCGGAAAACGGCGTCGGAAAGTTGGCTATCTCTTGCTGCTAGGGTTTTGGTAGCCAAACCCGCCCCGTACGACTTAACTCGTGGTAGGCTAGGATTGGAGAGAGGGGGCCCCGTCGTTTCTAGTATTATCTGAAAAGGCGCCAATTGGCGGCATGAACCCAATGATATACGGCAATAACTAACGTATACGTACATACGTACTGCACGCTATAGATCGTTTTCCAGCATCTCGCCGACGTACTTGACGCCCTTTTCGTGCCGTTCCCCCTCGCAGTGAAAAAAGCGACGGGACGTCTGTACATCCAGCCAGTACAGGACGGTGGCACGTACGTGCGCTACGGCCGGGCGCCTGTGACGGCTGGCGAGATTGCCCTCGCTCGTCCGGTTGTGGGTGCGGCGCGGGAGATCCTGTGCGATGCATCAATGTGGGTACGTACTGGACGTAGCGTGGCTGCCTGGACCGGGCCCCTGTTTTGTCCGCTTCCGCTCACCCAAGACGGACCGTATAGGGGCAATTCCGTCATAATTCTTTGGCCACCCGTCTCGCTGCTCTGGTTGGCTCTGTGGACTGTGGTTGCCGCCGGGCTGAGGTGAGCGCGACTGTTCAATCAGCCAGGCAGCGACGAGGGAGACACGATGCAATAATGCTGGAAATACTGGAGTAAGTAGAAGATTACTGCCAGTAATCTCGGCTTTGTGGCTTGTTTTTACTGTTCAAGACAAAGCATGCACTGTGGGGAGGAAGGGGCCGGCATGTGGACCGCGGTTCGTTAAGATAGACGGTGCGGGAAGCATGCATGCTTTGCTAGATTCAGCAAACCGCTTTGATTACCTGGTACTATACGCATCAACCCAGCCCACACTCAATCATTACCACTGTTCACGTACCCTTCTTATTACTACTCCTTTGGAGGATCGATCCCACGCTAGCAACCTTGGCTCATTATCAGATCGGGTGTTTGCTCCTGAAAATAATTACTCCCTCTGTAAATTAATATAAGAGCGTTTAGATCACTACTTTAGTATTCTAAACACTCTTATATTAGTTTACGGAGGGAGTAGCTGTTAACTAAACCACTCCCTCCGTCAGGAAATATGAGAGTATTTAGATCGTTATAAAATAGTGATATAAACGCTCTTATATTTCTTTAGAGAGGAAGTATTCCGCAACCTCCCTTCAAAGAAAACGATTTCACAGCCTCAACGTTGAAAAAAAAACGCTGTAAATCATTGCCACCCCTTCTCCTCCGGCGAGATCGTTTTTCATGCATGTTGGACTGCCAGCAAATGATGAATGTCGCATCCTAAAGAAATTACTAGGAACAGTAGTGGTGCATGACGTTTGTACGGGGTACATCACGGCGTCGGGCATCTGTGCGGATGGAGGGACGCTGGGCGGCGGTAGTGGCCAACGCGCGTATGGGGCGCCTCCGTCCTTTTACGCTGTCAGAATAGAGCGGAACAGAAAAGGTCGCTGACAGGCTCAGCTGGGCTGGCTGTCACGGCGCTCAGGGCCGTATAGTCAAAGCCCCCTTGACCGGAGATCCGCAGACGGTTGCCAGAGAGAGATGCCATTCGATTCGATTCCATCGCTCCCCTACCCAAAATGCCCCTCCCTCCAAGCTTGCCCCAACTCCGGTGATCACTCCTTCTCATTAGAAAAAAGAAAATGAGTCCAGCAGGCCGCCCGTATGATAGGTGCACGGTACACGTCCGCCGCCCGTGTCAACGACGCACTTGGCCATGAATGCATGTCACCTCCTGCCCGGCCGGCTTGCTCATCGTATGCATGCATGACAGGATTTGTGAACCGTATGCGCGTGTCCAAGAGTGCATGCCATGCTATAGAAGTGATGGCATTGCCATCGTATCGTATGCCGGCAAAATTTCGTGTTTTGACCTTTTCGAAGAAGTTGTTCGAGGTCTAACCCTCGTTTGCAATTTTTTTTGAGATCTAACCCTTTTCCTACACGCCCTACCGCAAAATAATTCTATATTTCAAACACAGTGCGTGTGTGCACCTACCGTCGGGTACCTTGACAGTAGGGTTGCACATGCTACCGTCATCCTCTGTGGCGGTAGGGATGCGTTGCACTGACGTGGTCAAGTTTCTTACCGCCATATCCTTTGGTGGTAGGCTGCTATACCCTATTTCCATGCCCCCTAACGGTAGAAAAAATGTCAGATTCCGAAATTTTTACAAAATAGTGTCAGATCTGGGACAACTTCTTTAAAAGAGTCAAAACACGAAATTTAGCCTCGTATGCCACACAGCGCAGGCAACGTACATCTGGTGCGGTGCCTAGAGGCTAGCTAGAGGGAGGCTATGTGTGTGTGTGTCGATAGGCCCTACACGTGCGAGTACAAGTGAGCCTGGCATTGGATGCTAGCGAGGGAGGGAGGGAGAGCTCCACTCACCGCACCGTCGGGAAAAGGCACGCAGTGGATCCGGCCGGCGCATGCAAGGCTGTAAAACCGGGCGGGGCACGACTCTCCACGCACGCACTATGCCACCACCTTTGCAGTTGCTGGCAGCGGCAGGGGAGGAGTCCGTTTCCGTTTGTTCATGCTCAGGCTCGCCGGATGGCACTAGCACACTAGGTGGATCGGACAAGGGCCGAAACAGCGCGTCATGCTTCCAAAGCGCAGGCGTAACAGTGGCGGCAGTACGTTGAATGAGGTCCGTAACAGTGGTGGGTGGCTCGTCGATGGATGGTTGGATGGATTGACGCAAGCCCATGGCCCGGGTCCCTACATGCATGCATGGCTAGCCCAGCCGGCTGCATGCACGCTGGATGCAGCAGAGCCGCCCTGTTTACCTCATCTCAGGATGAGAGTGTTTCAAAAAGAAAAATCTCATCTCAGGATGAGAATGAGGAAGAGATGGAGTTGAGCTTGTCAACTTTGTAGCAAGTGCCAGGGATCTCCTATCCTCTCCTCTACGGACGAGTTATGGACGGCTAGCAAGCTAGTGGCGCGTCGGTCGGAGATGGACCGGTCGATGCCGCGAGCCTGTATAAATGCGGCCGGCCCAAAGCAACCCGATCTCTCTCCCTCTCTCGGCTGAGCTCGAGAGAGAGGGACAGAAGCCACAGCTGCAATAATTCGCGTGGCAGAGCGGGAGCGGGTGGGGGTTGCAAGAGAGTGAGTGGCAGGGCGACACCGGCCAATGCAGTAGCAGGCCCGTCAGGCAGAGCGCATCAGGAGCGCAGAGCATGCAAATCATAAGCCCCAACCCCCCACCCCCCCCCCCCCCCCCCCCCCCCCACACACACACTGCTGCCGGTCAAAGCGCTGCACGGTCAAAACACCACCGTTCTCCAATCAGCTAGGCCACCACATGTGAGCGACACGGTCCGTGGACAGGCGGGCACGCGTCGGATCCGACTACGGTACCGCCTCCGCCATTAACCGCCGTGGTGGCATCGATAATTGACGGGGGCAAAGCATGTCCGATCCATCCCATCATCATCACTAGTTCTTTTTTCCAGTCACGTCCGGGTTAGTTTTGGCTCCGAGAAAGGCAGCATCAGATGCAACGCACGCATTTCCGCCTTTTTCTACACTCCGTTCCAGCATATGAAGATCCATCAGTAAAAACCACTAGCACTCAGTACCAGCACCGGTCGCTATGAATAATATGTGCATCAAGTCGAACCAAGTCCTACTACAGGGTGGGAGGGGGTCTATAAACAAAACATGACCGACACGACACGACGACAAAGAAACATTTTTCACACTTGAGCTCCAAGCCTACCAACCAAGTCTACGACCACCGGGAGTGAAAAAAAGGCGATGAGTTAAATTAAAATCCTCGCGAAAAGGAACTAAACATAGGAAGCCCACCAAGGAATATCACGATTTGCAAGGTGATGGGGTCTTCTTAACATGGGCCTAGTCCCACAAGAGGTTGATCATCGAGTTGGCCACCCCGGCCTCCTTGAAGGTCTGCTCGCTCGAGTACTGCAGCTTGTTGATGGCCGCGCCCGGGATGGGCTGCCCGAAGTGGAAGGCCCGCTTCTCCCCGTCCTCCACCCGAGAGGAGCAGAACGACCACAGCAGCTGCACACACAGGGAGGGGAAATCATTCATCATCAGACTAGGAACGAAAACAGACTTTGACATTAAGATTTGAGGAAAATTGTTTCAGATGCGTTACCTTGATAGGATCTGTGTGGAGGAAATTCCTCTGAATCCTCTGACCGTCGGGCAGCCGGACCGCGACCCTGCAGAGAAGGTCCCTGCTCACTTTCGGCTCTTCGGGGAGTGGGGGATACTCCATCTTCACGCTCAAGCTGGGCTCCGTCTCTTCCACGGGATTAGACTTCTCATCAGCGCCATCTGATCCCCCGGCTCCTTTGTTCTCCTCCAAGGAAGCCGCCACCGCCCGTGCTAGTTCTTCATCTTCACTCTCTACAGCTGTTTTACCTGAAAAGAGAAACGTCATGAGGTAACCGCAAAATGGCAAGGTAACATGAGTACTGCAGGCATCCAGATGCTTACAGAAAGGATAAAAAAATTAAAAAGGAAAGAGGCACACTAGCTGTGCCTGACATAAATAACAACTCGTTTGTTTCAAAAAAGAATCAAGATCCACTCAATATGATTACAAGAATTTGTTTCCTGTGATATAAGTATGTACATCAACAATCATAACAACTGCAGAGATTCGTCCATTTGATTGTGTTATGGCCCTATGTGTTGATGCTACCTAATATTTGTTACACATCTCGCTCTTAGAAACTAATCTGGGTCAGTGCTGACCGGAAACAACAATCGATATATCCAAACAGCAGTCACAAACAAAGCACACCCTACTTGACATCAATCTTCCAATTCCAAACAAGAGAGGTATCATTGTTGACATCTAAAAAACTTTTCTTAGAATAATACCTGACAACCCAAGACTCAAAAACATATTACTGCACCATCAATCTAGCAGTGTCTTTTAATTTAGGAAATTAAATTAAAAGAATCCCCCATGGGAGGCTGGATGATACAAAGGTGAGGAAACAAAGACCAGCTCATTTGGTGAAAGCATCAACGGTACAACAAAAAAAACACCACACCAAGAGCTAGAGGGCACCTCGCATGTCCAGTGTGCTAGCTTTTAAGAATTGGACATCTCTCCAAAAGATTTGAAAGTATGGTATTTCGGAAGCCATGTATCTAACAGATGGGTTATGCCATGCAAATACTATCCAACTTTGTTTTTTTTTCTATTTCCACCGAAAGTTAGCACTTCAAATATAGAAACCAATAATGTGGATCCAGAAAATGTGAAGAGTGAACACAGCGGAAGCAGGATGTTACAAAAAATATGACTTTCTGGATAATATAGTCAACACTGCCAGTACAGAACTAACTAAATCCACATAAATAATACCTTGCCTATCCATAGAGGTTTCCTGGTCAACTTTTCTTGGGCGTTTTTGAGGTTGAGCAGCATGGTGCTCCTTTGGACCTTTCTCCAGGTAAGGCATCAAATCCTGTGTACAGTGAACATGCAGAAAATAGTAAGGAATGCTCATGTCCTAACAGTATATCTACCTAGTATTTGAGCATCCGCATTGTCGAGGCTACTGCCAGTCTACCACTGCAGAGCAACGTGAGATGAAAGACAGGGCTGCGAAAATACCTCCAGCAAACTGTCCGGGTAAACCATTCCACTCCAACCACGCATTTTTTGTCCAGTGATGGGGTCAATTAGGAGAATGGCAGGAACAGAGACCAAATGGTAGTAGGTGCACACCTTCCTCCCCTCACCGGTATCTTGATAAACCTATGTTTAACAAGTATCGACAAAAAACTGAGAAGTGCACATACATGGTTCCATCTAGGGGGAAGAGTGAACCATATAACTAGAACTCTTTGTTGCCAGTATATTTTCTCCATAGTCCATATGTGTACATAGAGGTCAATTTAGAATACATGCAGTCAAACGTTCTAGTACTTTGATCACCAATACACAGAGAACACAACGAGTACTTCACATTTTCTACAAGAGTTGCATGAATCTTGAAGCACTTGACTGGTTAAGTTGGTGGACTTCAACATTGGTTTATTAGCAGTTGTGCAACCATAGAAGAGCGAAGCGCAGAAGCACCCCAGTACAAATAATATTTATATGAACCAAACAGGAATGGTGTGAGATTTATCATCAAAGCACTGCCATCATGTCATGTCTTAACAATTTTCTTGCATATAACTACAAGAAACAACAGATGAAAATGTCTAAAACAACAGATAAAAGGCTTCGTAAGAAGAAGACTGTGTTGACGTCCCCAATAACATTTATCAAGGTACCGATGCCGGTGTGATTATAACACAAGGTAGATAAAATACAAATTTAGAGGTTCAGATCCAAGAAGATAAGGAAGGCGAACACAAGGAGGACCAACCTGCCAGAAAATGAAGTTTGACCTGATTGTTTGAGCCACTGCTTCATTTGCCCAAGTGTCTCGATTAAGCTTCAACAGAGAAAAGATTGACAGTCAAAACATTAACAAGGCATAAAATGAAGGATCAGGATAAATTGGCATGAAAGATTGAAAATAAGACAGATGATTACCATGTGAGAGCTGAACTCTTCTGTTGACTGCAAATTGATCAAGAGCCACTTGTCTAGAGAAGAGGCCTCTAACTTTGCCTACATCGACGGGATTCATTTAGGGTAAATTAAAGAAATGAGCAATAGATAACTTTGAAGAACTAGCAAATTAATACAATTAAATCTACGAGTGTCAACTGAAAACTAGTTCAGGTGTCCATAAACAATGAATGAGACAACACTATCTCAAACAACAATATGCTTTCAGCGGGTTTTATTTTTTCTTTGGTAATTAACCAAATTACTAGGTCAAACTAATTGTATAACAGTAAGGGTTCAACCAGGCAACAGAGGTAGTATTTGTGGATGCGATGCACTTTTGCCGGCATAGTCAGAACATGACTGTGGCTGAGACAGGTAACATTGTCGAACAGAGAATATAACATAATTATAGGACATGCAGCTGACCTTGTCAAATGGTCCATTGAACATCAAATCGAAAGGTGGGCGATATAAAGAAGCCAGGTTATCACGAGAACTGGAAGTGGCATTCTGTTCAGAATCCCAAGCAGATTGTCTTGCCTCCTCTTCAAAGTTACGAAATGCAACCGTCGCATTAGGCCGAGTCCTGAAAAGAAGTGACCAGAACGTTACAAAATAATATTGTTTTTGCAATGCAGTATTTAAGGCATCAGAGGTCAAAGACCCTAATATTTCACAAGTTTCTGGAAAACCCACATACATTCGATACTTAAACCAACATCCAACAGGTACTTTCTTAAAGCATGTCAGTATGATAGAACTTGCATCACGTCATGAAGCACTCGCAAGCAGCGTTTTTCAATTAATTGCAGGGCTAATTAAAGCAAACTATATGGAGAAAGAAAACCCCGTACCAATACTTTCATAAGCAGGTAACAAGCATAACTGCAGCTACAACATAAATGGAAATTCTGACAACAGTAAAGGTGCCCGCATTTAGAATAAATACTTGGACAAAGCTTCAAGAATCGTTGCATGTATCTCTATTTGATTTGCAATAGCATTAAAACTAGAGGGCAGTTGGTCAGTATTTGAATATCCAATTCTCCATTCGTATAATGCAGAATGGGGGCAGATAACAATGAGGGCAGTTGGTCAGTATTGGTTGCCAGGTGTGCTAGCTGCAACGACCCCCCTTTTGCTGACGCTTTTTTGAACTTTCCATCTGTTTTTCGTTACGAACTGATTCCGTCATGCAAATTAATGGAACCCGGCTCCCATTTGGGAGACGTATGAAAAAAAAACAGACAATTCATCGGTCACAAACTACTGGAAAGAGATATTTGTGTACAATAGGCATAAAGAAGGGGAAGTGTGAGATCTAGCTGCACACTGTTGGTTCTAAATATTAGGACAGCTAAAAGAGCAATATTTGTATGGATTCCTTTGTGAGACAAAAATATCAGTCATGAACTGCACATGGCAAGGTTTTAATGTCTATGAACAAAATTAGTATGGGTGTGTGGCATTCATTGACGCCAACTGAAGACACCCTGCCTTAAAAATCAAAATTTTAGGGGGAAAGAAAGATTAAACCAAAGACAAGTCCCTCAAGCATGTTAAAAATCGTATCTTGGAATTGGAATCCAAGTACAAGTCCCACTATGAAGCATGCCCTGTCTGATCTAAGCACTTCAGCAAGTAATCAACCTTTAACTTCTAGAAAGGATTAAGGAGAGTGCTCTACCGAGTCATGGTCGGGACAATTTTGTACCACGAATACGGTCATGGTCGAGACAATTTTGTACCACGAACAAGGTTATGGTCGAGACAATTTTGTACCACGAATACACCACATTTTCATGAACAATAGAGGAGCACATAGCAATTGCGATATTAAATCTGAAATTTGGAGGTGGCTACACATGAATAACAGGATAACATGCTACCACACGAACTCGCTAGCTAACGAAACGCCATTACTTACACAATCATTGGTGTGTCGCCGTAGAGAGTCTCGCGCCTCACAGGCAGCGGCGCACGGACATCATCTTCGTCCCCCAGACCCTGCAGCATCCCATCCTCAAGCGCGGCTGCGGGCGGCGGATGAAATCTACAACATCACAGCACACGGTAAGCGCACTCGTACCAACCAAAAAGGAGCCTTTTCACGGCACGGCCAGAGCCGGAGCCGCCAAACCGTAGGAATGCCGCTCCGGCCGGCCTACCTGAACCCCTCCTCCACCTCAGCCGCGGCGGCGGCCGCCGCCAGCGCGGCCTCGGCGGCCGACTGGGCCGGCGGATGCGCCCCGGCGAGCGCGGCCTCCCCGTCGATGTAGAAGAGCTGCAGCGCCTCCTCGAGATGCCAGCTCGTCATCTGCGAAAGACATTTTCACCGGCGGCGCCGGCGGATCGCGTGAGTCGGACGGGCTGGGCCGGGGGATCGAACCGATCGGGAGCAGGGGAGGGGAGGGGAGGGGACGGACCTGGAGGAACTGGGTGGCGGTGTGGGGCGTCTGGCCGGCGGCGATCTCGAGGAAGGAGGAGACGAGGGCGTCCTTCTCGGCGGGCGTCGGGGGGGCGCCGGCCATGGCGGGCGGCGAGGTGGCGGGCCCGCGCTGTCGCCCTGTGCTGTTTGTGTTTGGTCGGTAGGGTTGGCAGAGTGGGGTGGGGTGGGGTGGGGTAGGGTATGGTGAGGGTGGGGGAGGAGTGGGAACGAAGCCAGGAGGAGTGGAAACGTGCGGCGTAATGAGGAAGAGGGAGACGGATGAGGAGGAGCAGGTGGGGTTTGTGAGGGCCGCTGGCCGTCGGACTGGGCCGGCTTGGAGAAACGGCCAGGACGATACTTGCAGCCCATTTTAGGGTGCCAGCTTCAAACTTACCAAAAAGGCTGCGATGGTCTTCAGCGACGTAATCGACCCGGCGACCCTGGGGAGGCAGTGAGAGCAATTAGTTGATGAACATTCCTTCGAAAGTCTCATCAAAAGCTACCCGAAGCAAGCTGCTACCACAATTCAATGACGAGGCCTTTGAACCAATATCGTTAAAGTATAAACCCGCTGACGAATCTGACCGACCACCACGTGGACGGGATAGACCGGCCACTTACGCTGAACACCAGCCCGCGTCACCCCGCCGTCGAGGCAGGGAGGCAGCGGCCCCGGGCTATACCTATGACCTACACAAGGACTGGATAATAGAGTCGGCCAGACAAGATCAATCTATGGGTCAAGGGGGCGTGCTCCAACGCGAGAGGACGGCCATCAGGCCTGGCGCGACAGGCACAACCCCACCTGGGCCAAAAACCGCATTCAGACTTCATCCGAACTGCGCAGCGACATCGCCCGATACAGAGGCGCCGCACACCCTTTATACTTCACCAATGAGGTGATGGAGCACCAGTTCCCTGATGGGTTTAAACCAGTGAATATTGAATCATACGATGGTACTACAGATCTTCCAGTATGGATCGAAGATTTTCTTCTCCATATCCATATGGCCTGCAGTGATGATCTCCATGCCATCAAATACCTCCCGTTAAAATTAAAGGGACCAGCACGACACTGGTTAAACAGCCTCCTAGAAAACTCTATTGGCAGCTGGGAAGACTTGGAGGATGCCTTTAGAGACAACTTCCAAGGAATCTATGTTCGGCCTCCAGACCCCGATGACCTAGTCACATAGTTCAACAACCCGGTGAATCATCCCGGAAGCTATGGACCAGGTTCTTAATTAAAAAGAACCAAATTATGGACTCTCCGGACGCCGAAGCCCTCGCGGCCTTTAAACACAACGTCCGAGACGAGTGGCTCGCCCGACACCTCGGCCAAGAAAATCCGAAGTCCATGGCAGCCCTTACCGCACTTATGACCCACTTTTGCGTGGGAGAGGATAACTGGCTAGCTCGCAGAAGCAACAGAACCAGCGACCCTGGCACCTCCAAAGCCAGGGATGGCAATGGCAAGCCGTGACTCAACAAACACAGGCGTCGAAGCAATAACGAAGATACCGAAGACACGGCGGTGAACGCCGGATTCAGTGACTCTAAACCCGGTCAGCGGAAGCAGCCATTCAAAGGAAACAAGGATGGTCCATCTAGCTTGAACAGAATAGTCGATCAGCCTTGCCAGATTCATGGCACCCCTGACAAGCCTGCCAACCATACCAATAGAAATTATTGGGTCTTTTGATACGTCTCCGTCATATCCACTTTTTCAAACACTTTTTCCCTTATTTTGGACTCTAACTTGCATGATTTGAATGGAACTAACCCGGACTGACGCTGTTTTCAGCAAAATTGCCATGGTGTTATTTATGTGCAGAAACAAAAGTTCTCAGAATGACCTGAAACTTCACGGGGATTATTTTTGGAAATAATAAAAAATACTGGTAAAAGATCAAGACCAGGGGGCCCGCACCCTAGCCACGAGGGTGGGGGGGGCGCCCCCTACCTTGTGGGCCCCCTGGAGCTCCTCCGACCTCAACTCCAACTCTATATATTCGTGTTCGGAGAGAGAAAAAATCGGAGAAAATGATTCGTCGTGTTTTACGATACGGACCGCCGCCAAGCCCTAAACTCTCTCGGGAGGGCTGATATGGAGTCCATTCGGGGCTCCGGAGAGGGGAATCCGTCATCGTCGTCATCATCAACCATCCTCCATCACCAATTTCATGATGCTCACCGCCGTGCGTGAGTAATTTCATCGCAGGCTTGCTGGACGGTGATGGGTTGGATGAGATTTATCATGTAATCGAGTTAGTTTTGTTAGGATTTGATCCCTAGTATCCACTATGTTCTGAGATTGATGTTGCTATGACTTTGCTATGCTTAATGCTTGTCACTAGGGCCCGAGTGCCATGATTTCAGATCTGAACCTATTATGTTTTCATGAATATATGGGAGTTCTTGATCCTATCTTGCAAGTCTATAGTCACCTGCTATGTGTTATGATCCGGCAACCCCGAAGTGACGATAATCGGGACCACTCCCGGTGATGACCATAGTTTGAGGAGTTCATGTATTCACTATGTGCTAATGCTTTGTTCCGGTTCTCTATTAAAAGGAGGCCTTAATATCCCTTAGTTTCCAATAGGACCCCGCTGCCACGGGAGGGTAGGACAAAAGATGTCATGCAAGTTCTTTTCCATAAGCACGTATGACTATATACGCAATACATGCCTACATTACATTGATGAATTGGAGCTAGTTCTGTGTCACCCTATGTTATGACTGTTACATGATGAACCGCATCCGGCATAATTATCCATCACTGATCCGGTGCCTACGAGTTTTCCATATACTGGTTCTCACTTATTTACTTTTCCGCTGCTACTGTTACAATCACTACAAAATACCAAAAACATTACTTTTGTTGTCTTTACTTTTGTTGCCGCTACCACCACTATCATATTACTTTGCTACTAAACACTTTGCTGCAGATACTAAGTTTCCAGGTGTGGTTGAATTGATAACTCAGCTGCTAATACTTGAGAATATTCTTTGACTCCCCTTGTGTCGAATCAATAAATTTGGGTTGAATACTCTACCCTCGAAAGCTGTTGCGATCCCCTATACTTGTGGGTTCTATTTTCTGGCGCTGTTGCCGGGGAGTATAGCTCTATTCTTTGAGTCACTTGAGATTTATATCTGCTTATCATTATGAAGAACTTGAGAGATCCAAAAACCAAGATTTATCCCTCAACTACGAGGGGAGGTAAGGAACTGCCATCTAGCTCTGCACTTGATTCACCTTCTGCTTTGAGTAAGCTTGCGATACCTAAATCTGCTTCTGCTATTGATTCTGATATGTCACATATTATTGATTATGCCACTTCTGCTATGCATAATATTTATGATGAAACTACTTCTATGCTTGATACAGCTGTGCCACTTGGTGAATTTCTTGATGAACAACTTGCTAGGGCTAGAGAGAATGAAATTATTGAAACTGATAATACTGATGAAAGTGATTATGAAGGCTCTCCTAATAAATATGAATTACATGTTGTGCCTGAGGGCTATGTTATGGATGAAGAAACTAAAAGAGACTTTCTTCCTTGCAATGATAGAAGTGGTCTTAAGAAATTATTAGCTAAGCTTAAACAAAAATCTCTGAATGCTAGAATGAAATATGATCCTGCTTACACTACTAGGAAAAACACTACCAGTAGCGTAGGTTTTTTGCATACCAGTAGCGCGCGCACCCGCGCTACTGCTACGACGCTACATCTAAATTTTAGCAGTAGCGTGTTTTTTACCCCATGCTACAGCTAAAAAAGTTACTAGTAGCGTGTTCCACCCGCGCTACTGCTATTACATACACGCGCTACCAGTAATGAAATAGTAGTAGCGTAGGTAAACTACAAACGCTACTAGTATCCTATATACTAGTAGCGCCCAATTTCCTCCCCACGCTACTAGTAACTTATTAGGAATTAAAAAAATAAAATGAAGCAATTCCATTTTGTCACACAATTGTCGTATCTACCATCACACAATTTCTCATTGTAGCTAGCGGCAACTCATGTACAATTCCTATCACATAGTGTTGTGTGCCTAGTCAATGTGCGAAGCCTGCCTAGCTTGATCACGTGGCCTGCAGCTGCGACGGAACACACCGAGCAGCCTTGCGAGCCACACCTGACCGACGACAGTCGCCGCCTTGAGTTGTGACGCTGTCACGTCCCTTGCCCTGACCCTCAGCTCTAGCAGGCCTTGATCGATGTCGTGCTCGTGCCTCACCACCAGCGGATGAAGGAATCCATCGGCAGCCATGACACCCTCGGTCCACAAGCCTCTCGACGTCCGTCAGCGTCGCCACCACAAGCCTGCAGCATTACCAACAGAGATTTAGAAACTTCAGATTCTTTAGAAGAATGACACGGAAAAACAATGCGGTACATGTCGATGCCAATGTGCTACAATTTTTTTCCGAGATTCTTATTTAAGCCATAATGCACAACTTAACTACACACTGAAGCAGCACATAGCTACTTCCATGACAAAAGATAACACAGAAGATTAGAAGCAATTCTGTTGTGTTGGAAGCCCTAAAAAGAAACAGCACCTACGAAGCACATAAGGAGTTAGGGGCATAATTCTTTCGGTAATTTTCTATCTATCCATTTTTCTAAGTAGTCACTTCAATACCTTGATATCTTTCACGTTTTCAAAGATAACAAAGTCCATGAATCTACTGTTGGTAGAGCATAGTGACTATACAAACTGAAGCCTAAACATATATACCTGCCAGTTCATAGACTTGACAAATGAATTCTGAAGTTAATGGGCTTTTCCTCTTTCCTGAAGAAATCATTTGGTCTGCTCTTTGTTGGTACTACTTAGAAGAATTAGAACTACAAAAAAATGGCATCACTGAACAAGGGTAGATAGACAAGTTCTATCTTTTGTCCTCAAGTGAGAATTTAATTTATTAAGAAAATACTAAAATTAGGTTTCATATATACACATAGCAGGAATTTATAGGAGAGTATAGCAGTAGCACCAAAACCAAAACAGTAAGAATGACGTCAAAACTAGAGATTCGGTAAAAAGAGTCATGTGAAAATGCTTACTGAGGACCAGATACTTACAGCTTTGCATATCCCTTTAGACCAAAGGCAAGGGCTTTGTCATAAAACCGTTGCACAATCTTACGGGCAATAAATCTGTCACATACCTACAAAGCTGAAGTTAAATGACAAAATACAATGATTCTAAGTGCTGAATTGGTGTTGCACTGACACAATGATGCTAAGTGGGGAGTTTGGTGTTGCTCTGTAGAAGCAATTGGGTAAAGTAGGTTGTACAGAAGAGAAGCCCTGCCATTCTATCGAAATGATTTTGTTACGAATCAAAAGAGGAGGTTGAGAATTTGTAATACCATAGTTACTATATTATCACATAAACTGCCCACTACCCAAGGAATTCCTAAAAAAGGTATCGTCATGTTTCTAATGTTGGCACCAATACCCACACTAGGAAAAGGGAGAACTACAGTGTTTGTCCATTATAAACAATTGAAGAAACAAAGTAATAAACAGGATCACGGGAACAAACTTGCATATATAGTATTATTTGATAAAGTTTCTATGATTCAGGCAAACATTCTAAAAAGTGCATTAAGCAGACCTTTATAAATTCCTCAAAAGAGAACTCCTTGGACAAATCATTGTTACTCCTTGTTGCCACTGTGCCAGTAGCATTGGATGATGATTCCTGCAGGATATGCATAATAAAGTTATTTGTGTAAGTCTAGACCTGTCATTGTACACAGATGTGCTTTCATCGTACAATACATTGCTCCATGGTTGAGTGCTTAACACAACAAAATGGCACATAGACTGATGTAGCACCTACTGTAAAATAATTTAGTCCTGTCCTGTCATGCATTAGAATGGCATTTTTCAACTTCACTTCACAAAACCAAAAGGTGGCTGTTAGCTTTCATGAGATGGCTAAATGGTTGCGATACGAGCCATTGCAGAGTCATTTTGTACACCAAAAAATTGACTGGAAATGACAAATAGGTTATATATGGAAGGCCATGATATGGTTCAACTCACATCAAACACATACATAATCTAAAGGAGCATTTTTCTGCAATAAAGATTGCACTTCAAAACATCTGTTATGACATTTTTTTGCTAGCCAAGAACAACATTTACCTGACATCCTCCAACGTCTTTCCTGCTTTCATAGTGTAGCTCTGGCGTCGACGGAGTAACTTCAAGTCGAAATCAGTTTCGGTTGAAGAGTTCAAGATGAGGCATGCCTCTTCCTTATTTGCAGTAGTAGATCCATAGCTCAAGATAACAGAAACATGAATACGGGCAGCAATAGCCGAACCAACCGGCACAGCTTCCATGACTGAAGCCACCAATTTGTCAAGCCGGTTGAGATCCGTCTTCATCCCTAATTTCCCAAGCTTGCTGGATGTGTTCTCCATTGCGGCATGCACAAACACCAGATCAAATTCGAACGCATCCTGGACATTCCCCTCTACAAATGCTAGCAGAGTGAACGCCCGGTCGATTATCCTAGTGTCCTTAGAACTGCTGCCAGAACCTGACTGCGCGGCAAAATCCTAAGTTCCAAAAACATTCGCCACCAATGAGCTAACACTGGGCCAATTGCTGACCATAGTAGCTCTTAGCCCCATGAACTTGAATGTTTAGCAGCAGAGTCAGCCCTGGCATTTACAATGGATACACTGACAGTAATCAAAGCAAAAGATCACACACACATCGAACCTCTCGGATAGCTTGGGGACTACTAGCTCCTGCGGATCCACCCGGGAAATTTCCCCATCCTAACGTGAAACAAATACAATCAGCATCGCATACTCAAACCCTCTCTGCAACTACTTTGCCTGGACGCAAACCCGGAGAGCAGGATCGCACTTTGGCAGGGTAGAGGGCATCGTACACGTCGAGCAGCTGCGCCAGCTCGAGAATCGAGTCGCTATTCCTGTCCCCTCCATCCTTTGGGTTGGGAGACAAGACCAGAAGCCTCTCAGTTTAATGGGGGCCAAGCAAAGCAGAGCAACCGCGCAGAGCGCAAGAGGGGGTGGGGGCGGATTGGTACCATTGACCGCGGGGGTGCGGACGAAGAGGAAGCCGCCGGAGGCGATGGAGGCGAACGCGTCGAGCTGGCCCTTCCCCCCTCCACCCCCGGCGAGCAGCGCCGCGTGGCCAGCGGCGTACAGCACCAGCACCCGGCTCGGCTTATCCGCCATTGCTCCGCCGCGCCACACACACTGCTTCCCCTTCCCCTTTCCCTTCTCGCTCCGTCGCCTTATTTTGGAGAAGAACAGGGAGGGGATCCCGGCAGCAGAGGAGAAGAGAGGAGGTGGAGGGAATATGGATCGGGGATGGGTGCGGTGTGGGGTTGAACTGGGACGGTTGGTGGGATGGGTAATGGATCGGGGGTGGTCCGGTGTGGGACTGACGGACTGTGCTAGCGGTAGCGCAGGGTGTCTCACCGGCGCTACGGTTATCCCATTAGCAGTGGTGTAGGTTTACGACCCACGCTATTGTTATGGTTTGTCCGCGGGGCACGGTCGAGAATTATTTACCAGTAGCGTGTCCCAAAGAAACCAACGCTGTTGCTAAGCCATACCAGTAGCGTGCTTTGTACCCAGCGCTACTGGTAATTACCAGTAGCGTGGGGACACAAACAAACACTACTGGTAAACTTCTATGTATAAGCATTTTCCTAGTAGTGTTATGCTACTTCATCTATCTTTGTTACTGATAAGGATTATGAATTCTCTATTGATCCTGATATAATTACTTTGGTTGAATATGATCCTTTTTATGGCTATGAATCTGAAACTGTTGTGGCACATCTTACTAAATTAAATGATATAGCCACCCTGTTCACTAATGATGAGAGAACTCGCTACTTTTATATTCTTAAAATATTTCCGTTCTCATTAAAGGGTGATGCTAAGATATGGTTTAATTCTCTTGATCCTGGTTGTGTGCGTAGTCCCCAGGATATGATTTATTACTTCTCTGCTAAATATTTCCCTGCTCATAAGAAATAAGCTGCCTTAAGGGATATATATAATTTTGTGCAAATTGAAGAAGAGAGTCTCCCACAAGCTTGGGGGAGGCTTCTCCAATTACTTAATGCTTTGCCTGATCACCCTCTTAAGAAAAATGAAATACTTGATATCTTTTATAATGGACTAACCAATGCTTCTAGAGATTACCTGGATAGTTGTGCTGGTTCTGTTTTTAGGGAAAGAACATCGGATGAAGCTAAAATTCTATTGAATAATATGTTGACAAATGAAAATAATTGGACACTTCCTGAGCCAACTCCCGAGCCTATTCCTAAACCAACTCCGAAGAAAAGGGGTGTTCTATTTCTCAGTCCTGAAGATATGCAAGAGGCAAAGAAATCCATGAAAGAAAAGGGTATTAAAGCTGAAGATGTTAAGAATTTACCTCCTATTGAAGAAATACATGGTCTTAATTTACCGCATGTTGAAGAAATATATGGTTTTAATCCATCACCTATTGAAGAAACACATGGTCTTGATAACCCCACACAGGTAGTAAAGGTAAATTCTCTCTATAGATATGATAAAGCTGAAATCCCATTTACTAAGTTTGCTAGCCCATGCTTAGATGAGTTTGATAAATTTATGGTTAAGCAAGAAGAATGATAACCCACAAGTATAGGGGATCACAACAGCTTTCGAGGGTAGAGTATTCAACCCAAATTTATTGATTTGACACAAGGGGAGCCAAAGAATATTCTCAAGTATTAGCAGCTGAGTTGTCAATTCAACCACACCTGGAAACTTAGTATCTGCAGCAAAGTGTTTAGTAGCAAAGTAATATGATAGTGGTGGTAGCGGAAACAAAAGTAAAGACAGCAAAAGTAATGTTTTTGGTATTTTGTAGTGATTGTAACAGTAGCAGCGGGAAAGTAAATAAGCGAGAACCAGTATATGGAAAACTCGTAGGCACCGGATCAGTGATGGATAATTATGCCAGATGCGGTTCATCATGTAATAGTCATAACATAGGGTGACACAGAACTAGCTCCAATTCATCAATGTAATGTAGGCATGTATTGCGTATATAGTCATACATGCTTATGGAAAAGAACTTGCATGACATCTTTTGTCCTACCCTCCCGTGGCAGCGGGGTCCTATTGGAAACTAAGGGATATTAAGGCCTCCTTTTAATAGAGAACCGAGACAAAACATTAGCACATAGTGAATACATGAACTCCTCAAACTATGGTCATCACCGGGAGTGGTCCCAATTATCGTCACTTCGGGGTTGCCGGATCATAACACATAGTAGGTGACTATAGACTTGCAAGATAGGATCAAGAACTCACATATATTCATGAAAACATAATAGGTTCAGATCTGAAATCATGGCACTCGGGCCTAGTGACAAGCATTAAGCATAGCAAAGTCATAGCAACATCAATCTCAGAACATAAGGGATACTAGGGATCAAACCCTAACAAAACTAACTCGATTACATGATAAATCTCATCCAACCCATCACCGTCCAGCAAGCCTACGATGGAATTACTCACGCACGGCGGTGAGCATCATGAAATTGGTGATGGAGGATGGTTGATGATGACGACGACGACGAATCCCCCTCTCCGGAGCCCTGAACGGACTCCAGATCAGCCCTCCCGAGAGGTTTTAGGGCTTGGCGGCGGCTCCGTATCGTAAAACGCGATGATTTCTTCTCTCTGATTTTTTTCTCATCAAAACTCAATATATGGAGGTGGAGTTGGAGTCAGAGACGCAACAGGGGGCCCACGAGGTAGGGGGGCGCGCCTTAGGGGGGCACCCTCGTGAGAAGGGTGTGCCCCCCTGGTCTTCATCTTTGGCGAGGATTTTTTATTGTTTTTTTAAGATGTTCTGTGGAGTTTCAGGTCATTCCGAGAATATTTTTTTCTGCACATAAAACAACACCATGGTAATTCTGCTTAAAACAGCGTCAGTCCGGATTAGTTCCATTCAAATCATACAAGTTAGAGTCCAATACAAGGGCAAAAGTGTTTGGAAAAGTAGATACGACGGAGACGTATCAACTCCCCCAAGCTTAAACCCTTGCTTGTCCTCAAGCAATTCAGTTGACAAACTGAAAGAAAGAAAGAAAAACTTTTACAAACTTTGCTTGCTCTTGTTGTTGTAACTATGTCAAGCCAGCATTCAAGTTTTCAGCATAGATCATAACTAACCACATTTGCAATAATTCTCAGGTCTCACAATTACTCATATCAATAGCATAATCAACTAGCAAGCCATAATAATAAACCTCGGATGACAACACTTTCTCAAAACAATCATAATATGATATAACGAGATGGTATCTCGCTAGCCCTTCATGAGACCGCAAAACATAAATGCAGAGCACCTTGAAAGATCAAGGACTGACTAGACATTGTAATTCATGATAAAAGAGATCCAATCATAGTCATACCCAATATAAATTAACAATTATGAATGCAAATGACAACTGTGCTCTCCAGCTAGTGCTTTTTAATAAGAGGGTGATGACTCAACATAAAAGTAAATGGATAGGCCCTTCGTGGAGGGAAGCAGGGATTTGTAGAGGTGCCAGAGCTCGGTTTTGAAATAGAGATAAATTGTATTTTGAGCGATATACTTTCATTGTCAACGTAACAACTAAGAGATGGCGATATCTTCCATGCTAAACACATTATAGGCGGTTCCCAAACAGAATGGTAAAGTTTATACTCCCGCTCCACCAACAAGCATCAATCCATGGCTTGCTCGAAACAACGAGTGCCTCCAACATACATCAGGTCCTAGGGGGAGTTTTGTTTGCAATTATTTTTGATTTAGTTTGCATAAAGCATGGGACTGGGCATCCCGGTGACCAGCCATTTTCTCGTGAGTGAGGAGCGGAGTCCGCTCCTCTTGGGAGAATAACCCGCCTAACACGGAAGATAAGGACAACCTTTGTTGATACATGAGCTATTCGAGCATACAAAACAGAATGTTTATTTGAAGGTTTAGAGTTTGGCACATACAAATTTACTTGGAACGGCAGGTAGATACCGCATAAAGGAAGGTATAGTGGACTCATCTGGAATAACTTTGGGGTTTAAGGGATTGGATGCACAAGCAGTATTCCCGCTTAGTACAAGTGAAGGCTAGCAAAAGACTGGGAAGCGACCAACTAGAGAGCGACAACAGCCATGTACATGCATTAAAATTAATAAACATTGGATGCAAGCATGAGTAGGATATAATCCACCATGAACATAAATATCGTGAAGGCTATGTTGATTTGTTTCAACTACATGCGTGAACATGTGCCAAGTCAAGTCATTTAAATCATTCAAAGGAGGATACCACCCCATCATACCACATCATAATCATCTCAATAGCATGTTGGCACACAAGGTAAACCATTATAACTCATAGCTAATCAAGCATGGCACAAGCAACTATGATCTCTAATTGTCATTGCAAACATGTTTATTCATAATAAGCTGAATCAAGAACGAGGGACTCATCATATTTACAAAAACAAAAGAGGTCGAGTTCATACCAGCTTTTCTCTTCTCAGTCAGTCCATCATATATCATCATAATTGCCTTTCACTTACACGACCGAATGGTGTGAATAATAATAAGAGTGCACGTGCATTGGACTAAGCTGGAATCTGCGAGCATTCAATAACCAGAAGAAGACAAGGCAATATGGGCTCTGGGTTAAATCAACAATAATGCATATAAGAGCCACGTCAACAATTTAATTATGGTCTTCTCCTACTGACCCCCAAAGAAAAGAAATAAAACTATTTACACGGGAAAGCTCCCAACAAGCAAAATAAGAACGGGAAATATTTTTGGGTTTTCTTTTTAATTATTACTACTACAGCAGAAAAATGAACTACTACTAATTTTTTTTGGTTTTCTTAAGGTTTAATAAACACACAAGAAGAAAGCAGGAAAAAGAAAATAAACTAGCATGGATATTACAGTGAAAAAGTATGAGCACCGACATCTAGCAATGAGTGTGTGTGAACATAAATGTAATGTCGGTGAGAAATACGTACTCCCCCAAGCTTAGGCTTTTGGCCTAAGTTGGTCTATGGCCACGGCTGGCCTGGCGGATATCCATAATAATAATTGTTGGGGTCGTACTGTGATGATGAGGAATAGTTGGGATCATACTGTGATGAAGAAGAAGACTCTGACTGCCACTGGCTGACAGTCATCTCTGGATCCCAAGAATAAACAGATTGTCATGGAGGCTCATCTTGTGGCCCCTGTTCCGGGGCTGGTGCAGGATTCTTGTAAGCTTGGACGGCAGCCCACTTAACGAGGTAGGGTCCTACAAAATTAAACAAAGAAGGAGCAGGCAGGGTAATAGTCTCAGGATGATGTTTGTTATAGAACAATTGATATTTAAGCTCTCCTGCCCTATTCTTGACAATAAAATCATGTGCCACCATACTTTTATGATCTAGATAAACACGGGGCAGCACCTTTTCTTCCTTCTCAGCATGCCTAATAGGTATGTTAAAATGTGCAGCTAGGCATGTGGCATAGACGCCTCCAAAGATGGGACCCTTAGTACGGTTCATACTTAACCATCTAGCAATAATACCGCCCATACTAAAAGTGTTATCACTGTATAAATCGTGGTGCAAAATAATTATATCAGGGATACTCAGGTTTCCACTGTTTTCGCGTCCAATTAAACAACGACTAGAAAATAATGCAAAATAGCGTAAAATAGGAAAATGTATGCTAGTGATTCGTGCATCGGAAACCTTTCTAGTTTCTCCTACAGTGATAGTATCAATAAACCCAACCACATCATCATGATGTGGTTCTTCTGTCTTGCCCTCAAAAGGGATTAAACAAATCCGACAGAAATCATAAAGTGACATCTCCTTATGCTCATCATATAAATGAAACTCCACCGTAGGTGGTGAGTTCCTAGAATGAAAATGAAAGTTTTACACAAAAGTATTTGTGAGTAAGAGATACTGATCGCATTGGTCGTGGAGGAAAGCGGTGAGGCCTGCATTGTGAGCCAATTCATGAAAATCTTCATAGATACCAGCTGCTCTCAAGAAATCTTCAGAAGGCCATTCACACGCCCGAATCTCCGCGGTGCGCGGCAAATTATACTTCGGCTTCGGTGCCTTTTCCTTCGAGCTTTGGCTCGACGAGCCCCTCAAAAATCTCCTCATTATTTTTCTGAAACAATCTGAAATTTTTAGTAACTTCAAACAAAAGTGAACCAACTTCAATAAAATTGATAGCAACTACTCCTACAAGTGCCTAGAGCCTATATCAAGCATTAGAACTACTTAGAACCATATAAATTTGACATGCAAGCTCAAGAACATGGTCACCTATGCAGCACAAATTTGCAAAGAATTAAGCACTAGAACAAAAACTAATTGGACCAATGGAGGAGTCACATACCAAGGAACAATCTCCCCAAGCAGTTTTGCGAGAGGTGCTTTGAGCAAGAAGATCGAAAATCGCAGCAAAAGTGCCTGGAACTCGTGCTTGAGTTGGTTTTTCGGGTTTGTGTGAGACAGAGGAAGAAGATGGGTGCTGGGATAAGTGGAGGAGGGCCACCGGGGGCCCACGAGGCAGGGGGTGCGCCCTATAGGGGGGGGGGGCGCCCACCACCCTCGTGACCAGGTGGCAGCTCCTCCCGCGGTAATTTTTGCACAGTAAATCCTCAAATATTCCCGAAAAAATCATATTAAATTGGCATGTCATTCTGAGGACTTTTATTTTCGGGATATTTTTATATTGCACAGATAAGTCAGGAAACAGACAGAAAATACTATGTTTACTTTATTTAATATAAATAACAGAAAGTAAAAGTGGGGTACAGAAGTTTTGTGCTTCTAGTTTCATCAATCTCATGCTCATCAAAAAGAATCCACTAACAAGGTTGATCAAGTCTTGTTAACAAACTCATTTCGATAATCATGAAACCGGTGAAATTTCGAATAACACTAAGTTACCTCAACGGGGATATGCACATCCCCAATAATAAGAATATCATATTTCTTCTTGATAGTAGGAAGAGGAAATTCAAAACCTCCAAATATAATCGATGGAATTTTCCAATAGAGTTGATACTATGAACTTGAGGTTGTTTCCTCGGAAAGTGTACCATATGCTCATTACCATGAAAAGTGACATTGCCTTTGTTGCAATCAATAACAGCCCCTGCGGTATTAAGAAAAGGTCTTCCAAGAATAATAGACATACTATCATCCTCGGGAATATTGAGTATAACAAAGTCCGTTAAAATAGTAATGTTTGCAACCACAACAGGCACATCCTCACAAATACCGACAGGTATAGCAGTTGATTTATCAGCCATTTGCAAAGATATTTCGATAGGTGTCAGCTTATTCAAGTCAAGTCTACGATATAAAGAGAGAGGCATAACACTAACACCGGCTCCAAGATCACATAAAGCAGTTTTAATATAATTTCTTTTAATGGAGCAAGGTATAGTAGGTACTCCGGGGTCTCCAAGTTTCTTTGGTATTCCACCCTTAAAAGTAAATTAGCAAGCATGGTGGAAATCTCAGCTTCTGGGATCTTTCTTTTATTAGTAATGATATCCTTCGTATATTTAGCATAAGGATTTGTTTTGAGCACATCAGTTAATCGTATACACAAAAAGATAGGCCTAATCATTTCAGCAAAATGCTCAAAATCCTCATCATCCTTTTTCTTGGATGGTTTCGGAGGAAAAGGCATGGGTTTCTGAACCCAAGGTTCCCTTTCTTTACCATGTTTCCTAGCAACAAAGTCACTTTTATCATAACGTTGATTCTTTGATTGTGGGTTATCAAGATCAACAACAGGTTCAATTTCTACATCATTGTCATTACTAGGTTGAGCATCATCATGAACATCATCATTAACATTTTTACTAGGTTCATGTTCATTACCAGATTGTGTTTCAGCATCAGACATAGAGATATCATTTGGATTATCAGGTGGTTCAGCAATAGGTTCACTAGAAGTTTGCACAGTTCTATCATTTTTCTTTTTCTTCTTTTTAGAAGAACTAGGAACATTAATATTATTTCTTTGAGAATCTTGCTCGATTCTCTTAGGGTGGCCTTCAGGATACAAAGGTTCCTGAGTCATTCTACCAGTTCTAGTAGCCACTCTAACAGCATAATCATTTTTCTTACTATTCATTTCATCAAGCACTTCTTTTTGAGCCTTAAGTACTTGTTCTACTTGAGTGGTAATCGAGGGAGTCCTGGATTAGGGGGTGTCCGGATAGCCGGACTATACCTTCGGCCGGACTCCTGGACTATGAAGATACAAGATTGAAGACTTCGTCCCGTGTCCGAAAGGGACTTTCCCTGGCGTGGAAGGCAAGCTTGGCAATACAGATATGTAGATCTCCTACCATTGTAACCGACTCTGTGTAATCCTAGCCCCCCCCGGTGTCTATATAAACCGGAGGGTTTTAGTCCGTAGGACGAACAACAATCATACCATAGGTTAGCTTCTAGGGTTTAGCCTCTCTGATCTCGTGGTAGATCTACTCTTGTACTACCCATATCATCAATATTAATCAAGCAGGACGTAGGGTTTTACCTCCATCAAGAGGGCCCGAACCTGGGTAAAACATCGTGTCCCCTGCCTCCTGTTACCATCCGCCTAGACGCACAGTTCGGGACCCCCTACCCGAGATCCGCCGGTTTTGACACCGACATTGGTGCTTTCATTGAGAGTTCCTCTATGTCATCATTTTTAGGCCCGATGGCTTCTCCGATCATCAACAGCGATGCGATCCAGGGTGAGACCTTTCTCCCCAGACAGATCTTCGTATTCGTCGGCTTTGCACTGCGGGCCAATTCGCTTGGTCATCTGGAGCAGATCGAAAGCTACGCCCCTGGCCATCAGGTGAGATTTGGAAGTTTGAACTACACGGCCGACATCCACGGAGACTTGATCTTCGACGGATTCGAGCCACAGTCGAGCGCGCCGCACTGTCACGATGGGCACGATCTAGCTTTGCCGCCGAACAGTGCCCTGGAGGACGCACCCGCAGTAGCTCCGACCCTTAATTCAGAGCCAACTGCGCCAGCCGGGGATGGGTGGTTGGACACCGCCTCGGGGGCTGCAATCTCTATGGCGATCGAGCCGAACATCAGCCCTATTCTCTGCGAAGCCCGTGACTCCAAGGAGCCGGACTCCTCTCCAGACTCCGAGCCCTCTGCGCCCCTACCGATCGAACCCGATTGGGCGCTGATCATGGAGTTCACCGCCGCGGACATCTTTCAGCACTCGCCCTTCGGCGATATTCTGAACTCACTAAAGTCTCTCTCTTTATCAGGAGAGCCCTGGCCGGACTATGGTTAGCAAGGTTGGGATGCGGATGCTGAAGAAATTCAAAGCCCACCCACCACCCACTTCGTAGCCACTGTCGATGATTTAACCGACATGCTCGACTTCGACTCTGAAGACATCGACGGCATGGACGCTGATGCAGGAGACGATCAAGAACCAGCGCCCATAGGGCACTGGAAAGCCACCTTGTCATATGATATATACATGGTGGACACCCAAAAAGAAGGCAATGGCGATGGAACAGCGGAGGGTGACCCCTCCAAGAAGCAGCCTAAGCGCCGGCGTTAGCGGCGCCGCTCTAAATCCCGCCAAAGCAAAAACGGTGATTCCGGCACGGGAGATAATAACACCCCGGACAGTGCCGAAGACAACCACCTCCAGCAAGATTCAGCACAGGAGGATGGAGAAGCCAACCCTCATGAGAGAGCGGTAGACAGAGAGGTCGAGGACGATAATTATATGCCTCCCTCCGAAGACGAGGCAAGCCTCGACGACGACGAATTTGTCGTGCCGGAGGATCCCGTCGAACAAGAGCGTTTCAAACGCAGGCTTATGGCCACGGTGAACAACCTCAAGAAAAAACAGCAACAGCTTAGAGCTGATCAAGATTTGCTAGCCGACAGATGGACTGAAGTCCTTGCGGCCGAAGAGTATGAACTCGAACGCCCCTCCAAGAGCTACCCAAAGCGCAGGTTGCTACCCCAACTAGAGGAGGAAGCACCTAAACCTACATCACCAGCGCATGATGCGGCCGACCGGCCACCACGTGGCCGCGACAGAGAAGCCTCTCGGCCCTCCACTCAAGCCGCACCCCGGCGCCACTCAAAAAATACCAAGACACGGGAAAATGCGCCAGATCTGCGAGATATATTGGAGGACAAGGCAAGGCAAACAAGATCGATCTACGGATCGCGTGGGTGCCCCACGGCACGAGACGGTAACCGTCACTCCGGATACAGTCAATCCGGCCGGGCCGAACATAGTAGACAAAGCTCGTTTGAGCTGCGTCGTGATATAGCCCAATACAGAGGCGCCGCACACCCACTATGCTTCACAGATGAAGTAATGGATCATCAAATCCCTGAGGGTTTCAAACCCGTGAACATTGAATCATATGATGGCACAACAGATCCTGCGGTATGGATCGAGGACTATCTCCTTCATATCCACATGGCCCGCGGTGATGACCTACACGCCATCAAATACCTCCCACTCAAGCTTAAAGGACCAGCTCGGCATTGGCTTAACAGCTTGCCAGCAGAATCAATTGGTTGTTGGGAGGACCTGGAAGCTACATTCCTCGACAATTTCCAGGGCACTTATGTGCGACCACCAGACGCCGATGACCTTAGCCACATAATTCAGCAGCCAGAGGAATCGGCCAGACAATTCTGGACACGGTTCCTAACCAAGAAAAATCAAATCGTCGACTGTCCGGACGCTGAGGCCCTAGCAGCCTTCAAGCATAACATCCGCGATGAGTGGCTTGCACGGCACCTAGGACAGGAAAAGCCGAAATCTATGGCAGCCCCCACGACACTTAGGACCCGCTTTTGCGCGGGAGAAGACAGCTGGCTAGCTCGCAGCAATAACATGACCAAGAGCCCTGGTAATTCGGATACCAAGGACTGCAGTGGCAGGTCGCGTCACAACAAGCAAAAGCGCCACATTAACGGAGACAATGCTGAGGATACAACAGCTAATGCCGGATTCAGAGGCTCCAAACCCGGTCAGCGGAAAAAGCCATTCAAAAGAAACACTCCGGGCCCGTCCAGTTTGGACCGAATACTCGACCGCTCATGCCAGATACATGGCACCCCCGAAAAACCAGCCAATCACACCAACAAGGATTGTTGGGTGTTCAAGCAGGCAGGCAAGTTAAATGCCGAAAGCAGAGACAAGGGGCTGCATAGCGATGACGAGGAGGAGCCCCGTCCGCCGAACAACAATGGACAGAAAGGTTTTCCCTCACAAGTGCGGACGGTGAACATGATATATGCAACCCACGTCCCCAAGAGGGAGCGAAAGCGTGCGCTAAGGGACGTATACGCGATGGAGCCAGTCGCCCCAAAGTTCAACCCATGGTCTTCCTGCCCGATCACTTTTGATCGAAGGGACCACCCCACTAGCACCCGTCATGGCGGATTCGCCGCATTGGTTCTAGACCCAATTATTGATGGATTTCACCTCACTAGAGTCCTTATGGACGACGGCAGTAGCCTGAACCTGCTTTACCAGGATACAGTGCGGAAAATGGGCATCGATCCCTCGAGGATTAAACCCACTAAAACGTCCTTTAAAGGCGTCATACCAGGTGTAGAGGCCAACTGTACAGGCTCAGTTACACTTGAAGTGGTCTTCGGATCTCCGGATAATTTCCGAAGCGAGGAGTTAATCTTTGATATAGTCCCGTTCCGCAGTGGCTATCACGCACTGCTCGGGCGAACCGCATTTGCCAAGTTCAATGCGGTGCCACACTACGCATACCTCAAGCTCAAGATGCCAGGACCTCGAGGCGTCATCACGGTCAATGGAAATACCGAACGCTCTCTCCGAACGGAGGAGCATACGACGACTATTGCAGCGGAAGTACAAAGCAGCCTCTCAAGGCAATTCTTCAGTCTGGCCATTAAACGTCTGGACACAGTCAAGCACGCCTGGAGTAACCTACAACAAGACCGCCTGGCACGTTCAGAGCAAGCGTAGCAATGCGGCCCCAACCCCAGCCCTCGCGAACTTGCGAAACCAGTGCTACGCGTACATAATTACGCTCTGGAAATACCATGGGCACAGGGGGAGGGGCACCATCACGGCACGCCCGAAACGTGGCTTAAACCGCACTAGGGGTTGCCGATTTCTTAATTTTCTCTTATTTTCAGGACTCCATTCTTCGGAAGGCTTGTCCGGCAGTACAATTGCCGCACAAACGATACAACCAGGGAAGCAGAAAACTACGCCGCACTATGGAACTCTAAGGTGGTCTCTATAACGAGCAGTATACCTGTTTCACATAACATTCCGCAGCTTGCCCCTGGAAAGGACATGTTAAATAGTCCCATCTTTTGCTTATTGCAGTATTTGTATCGTTCTGCTTTGATCGTAGCTTTTTTAAATCAACAATGCCTAGCTTCCGTCTATTATTGCATTACTCTTTTTTACGAATATATGTTCATTAATGACATGTTGCACCCGTACACTTTGGTACGGCCAATACGCCAGGGGCTTAAGTACCCCACAATACGGCGTGAGAAGTCCGAACACTTTCACAAGTGCGGCACCCCGAACTTATAGCATTATATGCATCGGCTCCGAATCATGTCTTGGGTCAATAGTTGGGTTTGCCCGGCTCCTATGTTTTGGTAGCTTATGTTCCGTTATATCGGCTAAGGTAGCACTAGGAGAACTACTGCGATTGTGGCCCAGTTGAGCTGGGCTAAGCACCTCAGTAGAGAAAGCTAAAACTGACCGTCATGATGAGGCGAGAGCTGGTCGCTGTTTGAGAGGTTTTCGAGTCCCTAGAGACTTATGCCGCTTAGAGCGAGGAGTCGGCTTTATTCAACCTAGGCGTGGATAGCGCCCCGAACTCGGTCTTCCGAACACTAGGGGCTTCGCCGAAATTTAAAATTATAGAATTCTATGGCTAAGTGAGAGTGTTCAAGCATTATAGTCCAATTGCCTTGTTCATTGTGTTGAGCGCCTCCCTCGAAGGACCCAAGAATGGGAAAAAGAGCGCTCATGTTTATCCCGAACACCCCAGCACTCACGGCATGGGGGCAGAAGCCGACGACTCGCCATCTCTCAAATTTGATAAACGGCCGCATAGAAGGTAATATTTTAAATTCAAAAGCGTTGCTCAGCGCATATGAACAAGTTTTCAGCGTACAGGATCACAAATGCGAGTTTACTCAAATATTACATTTTTGGAGCATTCATCCGCTATAAGGCGGGCGCCCTTCAGGACGCCCTCATAATACACTTCCGGGGCGTGATGCTCCTTGCCCGGCGGCGGCCCGTCCTTCACCAGCTTCTCCGCATCCATCTTGCCCCAGCGCACTTTAGCACGGGCAAGCGCCCTACGGGCACCCTCGATGCAGACGGAGCGCTTGATTACTTCAAGCCGTGGACAAGCATCCACCAGCCGCCTCACCAGCCCGAAGTAGCTCCCAGGCAGAGCCTCTCCAGGCCAAAGCCGAACTACGAGGCCCCTTATGGCCTGTTCGGCCACCTTGTGGAGCTCGACCATTTGCTTCAGCTGGTCGCTCAAAGGCACCAGGTGTCCGGCCTCAGCATACTGAGACCAGAACACCTTCTCCGTCGAGCTCCCCTCCTCGGCTCGGTAGTAGGCGGTGGCATCAGACGCACTACGGGGCAAATCTGCGAGTGCTCCTGGAGAGCTCCGGACTCGGGTAAGTAACAAGTAATTCACTTTCACGTGCTTGCTTTGCATAATGAATGCCTTACCTGCCGCTATCTTCTTCATATCTCCAATTTCTTGGAGGGCTTTTTGGGCTTCGGCCTTGGCAGACTTCACGCTTTCGAGGGCTGCCGCAAGCTCGGACGCTTGCATCTTCGAGTCAAGCTCCAAACTCTCGTGTTTTTTCACGAGAGCCTGGAGCTCTCTCTGCACCTCCTCCACCCACTCCTCTTGCTTCCCTCTCTCTGTGCGCTTCGCGGCCGCTCTGTTTTCGGCCTCGGACAGCGCTTTCTTAAGGGTTGCCACCTCGGTCGTGGCCCCTATAATAGCACGTTGATCCTGTCATTTTTTGCAACCACATCTTCTCTATATACTTGCGCAAGGTATTACTTACCTTCCTTCTCCTCGAGTTGCCTCTTGGCATGGCCGAGCTCGTTCTCGGACCGTGCGAGGTTTTGCTTCAGCGTATCCTCCTCCGCAGTCTGTGCGGCGGAGGCCAGCAGCGAAGCCTGCATACGCATATTGACTTGATTATGTTAGACTCCCGCGAATATTATTAGATCCTCTATTCGGCTTTTCTTTCCGAACGCTGAACAGAGCATCAGGGGCTACTGTCTATGCGGTAATATTTTTACATATTCTTTACTTACCTCAAAGCCTGTTAGAAGGCTGGCACAGGCTTCAGTCAGTCCGCTCTTGGCGGACTGAACCTTCTGGATCACCGCACTCATAATAGTGCGGTGCTCCTTGTCGATGGAGGCGCTGTTAAGCACCTCCAGCAAATTGTCCGGTGCCTCCGGTTGGACGGAGGTCACCGGCTCGGTAGGCTTGCTCCTCTTGGAAGGAGGCTGCCTACCGGAGTCCGGAACCGTTGAAGGTTCCGGCGTGGTGTCCGGCTCAAAGCCGGACTTAGAGCCCTTGGGGGTTCTATCCCCTTCACGCCTGGAGTCCGGGAGGTCGCCTTGCGGTGCCTCCAGGACCACCTCCTCTTGGCTTGGAACCTGTTGGGACGCCACCTCGGCGTCGTCCGTAGGGTGGGGGGAGGTTGCCGCCGGAAGCTAATTCACATCCGACGAATCCAGGGAGCCGCTCGACGACTCGTCGAGCCCGGCCTTGGGCGGACTGCATAAACATGTTCGATGTAAGGAAAAGCTGTGCAATGGGAGGATACTATGAATCACTCTGGTATCCGGATACTTACGATCTCGCCAGGGGCTTGGCCCTATGCGGCCACTCCTCTTCACCGTCGTCGGCGTTGGAGTAGTCCGGAGGAGGGGTCTTCCCCTTCTTGGACCCTTCGGCCTCCCCAGTTGGGGCGGCCTTCCTTTTCTTCTCTCCCCCCGCTAGAGGGGGAGATGTCTCTTCTTCCTCCTTCTCATCTCCATGGGAGGAGTGCGCCTTGGAGTCGTCGGATGATGAATCCGACATCTCCTGGCGCCGGGCACTCTTTCGAGTCCCCGTGGCCTTCTTCTTGGCCTTCTTCTCCGGCACCACATAGGGTGCCGGAACCAGTAGCTTCGCCACCTTCGAAGGAGTGATACCCGGCGTAGAGGCCTACTGCACAGGATCCATAACGCTGGAAGTCATCTTCGGCTCACCAGATAACTTCCGAAGTGAAGACTTGATCTTCAACATCGTGCCCTTCCGCAGTGGCTATCATGCACTGCTCGGACGAATAACCTTTGCCCATTTCAATGCAGTCCCGCACTACGCCTATCTAAAGCTCAAGATGCCTGGACCACGTGGCGTGATAACAGTCAATGGAAATATGGAGCGCTCCCTCCATACGGAGGAGCATACGGCGGCCCTCGTAGCCAAAGTACGGGGTGGCCTCATTAAGCCGAATACTACATCGGTGATACGTCTCCGTCGTATCTATAATTTTTGATTGTTCCATGCCAATATTCTACAAATTTCATATACTTTTCGCAACTTTTTATACTATTTTTGGGACTAACATATTGATCCAGTGCCCAGTGCCAGTTCTTGTTTGTTGCATGTTTTTTGTTTCACAGAATATCCATATCAAACGGAGTCCAAACGGGATAAAAACCGACGGAGATTTTTTTGGAATATATATGATTTTTGGGAAGAAAAATCCACGCGAGACGATGCCCGAGGGGGCCATGAAGCAGGGGCAGGCGCGCCCCTGACCCTCGTGGCCACCCCGTAAGGCGGTTGATGCCCTTCTTCCGCCGCAAGAAATCTAATATCCGGATAGAGATCGTGTTAAAATTTCAGCCCAATCAGAGTTACGGATCTCTGGGAATATAAGAAACAGTGAAAGGGAAGAAGCTGAGAAGGCAGAAACAGAGAGAGACAGAGAGACAGATCCAATCTCGGAGGGGCTCTCGCCTCTCGCCCCTCCCATGCCATGGAGACCATGGACCAGAGGGGAAACCCTTCTCCCATCTAGGGAGGAGGTTAAGGAAGAAGAAGAAGGAGGGGGGCTCTCTCCCCCTCTCCCGGTGGCGCCGGAGTGCCACCGGGGGCCATCATCATCACCACAATCTTCACCAACAACTTCACCGCCATCATCACCAACATTTCCCCCCTCTATGCAGCGGTGTAACCTCTCTCTTACCTGCTGTAATCTCTACTTAAACATGGTGCTCAACGCTATATATTATTTCCCAATGATGTATGGCTATCCTATGATGTTTGAGTAGATCCGTTTTGTCCTATGGGCTATTTGATGATCGTGATTGGTTTGAGTTGCATGTTTTATTATTGGTGCTGTCCTACGGTGCTCCCCGTGTCGCACAAGCGTGAGGGATCCCTGCTATAGGGTGTTGCAATATGTTCATGATTCACTTATAGTGGGTTGCGTGAGTGACTGAAACACAAACCCGAGTAAGGGGGTTGTTGCGTATGGGGTAAAGAGGACTTTATGCTTTAATGCTATGGTTGGGTTTTACCTTAATGATCTTTAGTAGTTGCGGATGCTTGCTAGAGTTCCAATCATAAGTGCATATGATCCAAGTAGAGAAAGTATGTTAGCTTATGCCTCTCCCTCATATAAAATTGCAATAATGATTACCGGTCTAGTTATCGATTGCCTAGGGACAAATAACTTTCTCGTAATAAAAAGCTCTTTACTAAAACTAACTTAGTAATGTCTTTATCTAAAAATCCCCTACTTTTTATTTACTTGCTCTTTATTATCTTGCAAACCTATCCAAAAACACCTACAAAGTACTTCTAGTTTCATACTTGTTCTAGGTAAGGCGAACATCAAGCGTGCGTAGAGTTGTATCGGTGGTCGATAGAACTTGAGGGAATATTTGTTCCGCCTTTAAATCCTCGTTGGGTTTGACACTCTTACTTATCGAAAGAGTCTACAATTGATCCCCTATACTTGTGGGTTATCAAGACCTTTTTCTGGCGCTGTTGCCGGGGAGCCATAGAGTGGGGTGAATATTCTCATGTGTGCTTGTTTGCTTTATCACTAAGTAATTTTTATTTGCTGTTCTTAGTTCTTCTTTATCTTTAGTTATGGATATGGAACACGAAATACCAAAAACATCAGGTGTACTTTCTGCTCATGGAGATGGGGAACCTCCTAAAACCCTCGATGCTGGTTATGTGAAAGATATTATGTACTACTTTAATAATCCTGAGAAAAACCCATTCAATTATGTAATGGGAGTAACGTTGGATCAACGTGAATACTTTAGGGATTACCGCCTGACACAAAAAGGGAAACTATTATGGGATCAAATTCATATATTGAAGTGGTATGCTAGGCAGCTATGCTTGAGATATGATTATACTTGTTGCTCTAGGATGAAGGCTCCACACCTTCCCTTTTTATGTGAATTTAATGATAATAAAACCTTAGCTTCTTATGCTAATGGTATATATGATTACTGTTATGTGGAACAAATAGAAGAATTTGTTGCTTTTATGGGTGCTTATGAAGTTGAATCTATGTTTAAAGAGTTTGAAGATTTTGATGATTCGGTTTATAGACCTGAAAATTTAGCTATCCTTAAATATTGCTATGAGAATTATGAATACAATTCCGATATTAATGCACTTATTGAGAAAGTCTCTGCTATCCAAGAAGAGACTAATATTTTGCAGGAATCTATGGAAGAAGATGTTGATGAAACTGTGAGCTCATTGGATGAAAAATATGAGGAGGAGAGCGAAGAACAAAAGGAGGAAGAGCGGATTGATCACCCGTGCCCACCTTCCAATGAGAGTAACTCTTCAACTCATACATTGTTTAATTCCCCTTCATGCTTACCGAAGGATGAATGCTATGATAATTGCTATGATCCCGTTGATTCTTTTGAAATATCCCTTTTTGATGATGCTTGCTATGCTTGTGGCCAAGATGCCAATATGAATTATGCTTATGGAGATGAACTTGCTATAGTTCCTTATGTTAAACATGAAATTGTTGCTATTGCACCCACGCATGATAGTCCTATTATCTTTTTGAATTCTCCCAACTACACTATATCGGAGAAGTTTACCCTTATTAAGGATTATATTGATGGGTTGCCTTATACCGTTGCACATGATGATTTTGATGAATATAATATGCATGTGCTCACTGCTCCTACTTGCAATTATTATGAGAGAGGAACTATATCTCCACCTCTCTATGTTTCCCACATGATAAAATTGCAAGAAACTGTTTATACTATGCATTGGCCTTTACTTTGTGTGCATGAATTGTTCTTTTATGACATGCCGATGCATAGGAAGAGAGTTATACTTCGTTGTTGCATGATATATGTTACTTTGTGCTCACTACTAAATTACAAATCATTGTTAATTAAAATTGGCTTTGATATACCCTGGGATCCGGGTGGATCCATTACTTGAGCACTATATGCCTAGCTTAATGGCTTTAAAGAAAGCATTGCCTGGGTGACAAACCGGAAGTTTTAGAGAGTCATTTATTTCTTTTGAGTGCTTTCATATAGTTTAAAAACAACAAAAATAAAGAGGGGAACCCAAAACTTTTTCAAAAAGGAAAGTGAAAGTGAGAAAGACAAGCATTGTTGAAGTGGGAGAGCTCCTTGAACTTTGTTCATGCTCACGGCAACTTTGTGAATCTTGATTACAGAAACTTCTCAACAAAAATAATTATCCCCTTGTACAATTCCATTGTATTATAAAAATAATGTGCCAAGGTTTGCCTTTAGGATGTTTACATTTGCTTGATGGTTTGTACGGTGCAGGACAGAAACTTTGGCTGTAGTGCGTGATTTTACATTTTTATCTGGAACGTCAAATGGTTCTTATTCTTTTTGCACTGTCTTTATATACAAATTTTTTATTTCTCTTAATTTTGTTAGAATTTTTCAAGTATCAGAAGTATGGTGAATGTTCAGATTATTATAGACTGTTCTGTTTTAGACAGATTCTATTTTTGATGCATAGTTTGCTTGTTTTGATGAAACTATCGATTCATATCAGTGGATTAACCCATGAAAAAAGTTATATTACAGTAGACACAATGCAAAAACAAAATATGAATTGGTTTGCAACAGTATTAGAGTAGTGATTTGCTTTATTATACTAACAAATCTTATCGAGATTTCTGTTGAAGTTTTGTGTGGATGAAGTGTTCGATGATCGAGAAGGTCTCGATGTGAGAAGAAGGAAGAGAGGCAAGAGCTCAAGCTTGGGGATGCCCGAGGCACCCGGAAGGCATCCCCTCTTTCTTCAACAAGTATCAGTATGTTTTTGGATTCGTTTCGTTCATGTGATATGTGCAATCTTGGAGCGTCTTTTGCATTTAGTTTTCATTTTTCTTTTATGCACCATGCTGGTATGAGATAGTCCTTGGTTTATTTATAGAATGCTCTATGCACTTCACTTATATCTTTTGAGTATGGCTTTATAGAATGCTTCATGTGCTTCACTTATATCATTTGAAGTTTGGATTGCCTGTTTCTCTTTACATAGAAAACCGCCATTTGTAGAATGCTCTTTTGCTTCACTTATATTTGTTAGAGCGTGGGCATATCTTTTGTAGAAAGAATTAAACTCTCTTGCTTCACTTATATCTATTTAGAGAGATGACAAGAATTGGTCATTCACATGGTTAGTCATAAAATCCTACATAAAACTTGTAGATCACTGAATATGATATGTTTGATTCCTTGCAATAGTTTTGCGATATAAAGATGGTGATATTAGAGTCATGCTAGTGGGTAGTTGTGGATTAGTAGAAATACTTGTGTTGAGGTTTGTGATTCCCGTAGCATGCACGTATGGTGAACCATTATGTAACGAAGTCGGAGCATGAGGTATTTATTGATTGTCTTCCTTATGAGTGGCGGTCAGGGACGAGCGATGGTCTTTTCCTACCAATCTACCCCCCTAGGGGCATGCGTAGTAGTACTTTGGTTTGAGGGCTAATAAACTTTTGCAATAAGTATGTGAGTTCTTTATGACTAATGTTGAGTCCATGGATTATACGCACTCTCACCCTTCCATCATTGCTAGCCTCTCTAGTATCGCGCAAGTTTCGCCGGTACCTTAAACCCACCACATACCTTCCTCAAAACAGCCACCATACCTACCTATCATGGCATTTCCATAGCCATTCTGAGATATATTGCCATGAAACTTCCATCATCATCATATACATGACTTGAGCATTCATTGTCATATTGCTTTCCATGATCGTAAGATAGCTAGCATGATGTTTTCATGGCTTTTCCGTTTTTTTGATGTCATTGCTACGCTAGATCATTGCACATCCCGGTACACTACCAGAGGCATTCATATAGAGTCATATCTTTGTTCTAGATATCGAGTTGTAATATCGAGTTGTAAGTAAATAAAAGTGTGATGATCATCATTATTAGAGCATTTCCCCAGTGAGGAAAGGATGATGGAGACTATGATTCCCGCACAAGTCGGGATGAGACCCCGGACGAAAAAAAGAGAAAGGCAAAAAAAGAGAAGGCCCAAAAAAATAAAAAAATGAGAGAAAAAGAGAGAAGGGGCAATGTTACTATCCTTTTACCACACTTGTGCTTCAAAGTAGCACCATGTTCTTCATATAGAGAGTCTCTTGAGTTATCACTTTCATATACTAGTGGGAATTTTCATTATAGAACTTGGCTTGTATATTCCGATGATGGGCTTGCTCAAATGCCCGAGGTCTTCATGAGCAAGCAAGTTGGATGCACACCCACTTAGTTTTCAGTCTGAGCTTTCATACACTTATAGCTCTTAGTGCATCCGTTGCATGGCAATCCCTACTCACTCACATTGATATCTATTGATGGGCATCTCCATAGCACGTTGATACGCCTAGTTGATGTGAGACTATCTTCTCCTTTTTGTCTTCTCCACAACCACCATTCTATTCCACCTATAGTGCTATATCCATGGCTCACGCTCATGTATTACGTGAGGGTTGAAAATGCTGAAGCGCGTTAAAAAGTATGAACCAATTGCTCGGCTTGTCATCGGGGTTGTGCATGATGTGAATATTTTGTGTGGTGAAGATGGAGCATAGCCAGACTATATGATTTTGTAGGGATAACTTTCTTTGGCCTTGTTATTTTGAAAAGACATGATTGCTTTATTAGTGGGCTTGAAGTATTATTGTTTTTATGTCAAATGATAGACTATTGCTTTGAATCACTCGTGTCTTAATATTCATGCCATGATTAGATTACATGATCAAGATTATGCTAGATAGCATTCCACATCAAAAATTATCTTTTTTATCATTTACCTACTCGAGGACGAGCAGGAATTAAGCTTGGAGATGCTGATACGTCTCCGCCGTATCTATAATTTTTGATTGTTCCATGCCAATATTCTACAACTTTCGTATACTTTTGGCAACTTTTTATACTATTTTTGGGACTAACATATTGATCAAGTGCCCAGTACCAGTTCTTGTTTGTTGCATGTTTTTTGTTTCGTAGAATATCCATATTAAACAGAGTCCAAACAGGATAAAAACAGACAGAGATTTTTTTTGGAATATATATGATTTTGGGAAGAAAATTCCACGCGAGACGATGCCCGAGGGGGCCACGAGGCAGGGGGCGCGCCCTAGGGGTGCAGGCGCGCCCCTGACCCTCGTGGACACCCCGTAAGGCGGTTGATGCCCTTCTTTCGCCACAAGAAAGCTAATATCCGGATAGAGATCGTGTTAAAATTTCATCCCAATCGGAGTTACGGATCTCCGGGAATATAAGGAACGGTGAAAGGGAAGAATCTGAGAACGCAGAAACAAAGAGAGACAGAGAGATAGATCTAATCTCGGAGGGGCTCTCTCCCCTCCCACGCCATGGAGACCATGGACCAGAGGGGAAACCCTTCTCCCATCTAGGGAGGAGGTCAAGGAAGAAGAAGAAGCAGGGGGGCTCTCTCCCCCCTCTCCCGGTGGCGCCGGAGTGCCACCGGGGCCCATCATCATCACCGCAATCTTCACCAACAACTTCACCGCCATCATCACCAACTCTTCCCCCCTCTATGCAGCGGTGTAACCTCTCTCTTACCCGCTGTAATCTCTACTTAAACATGGTGCTCAACGCTATATATTATTTCCCAATGATGTATGGCTATCCTATGATGTTTGAGTAGATCTGTTTTGTCCTATGGGCTATTTGATGATCGTGATTGGTTTGAGTTGCATGTTTTATTATTGGTGATGTCCTACGGTGCTCTCTATGTCGCCCAAGCATGAGGGATCCCCGCTGTAGGGTGTTGCAATACGTTCATGATTCGCTTATAGTGGGTTGCGTGAGTGACTGAAACACAAACCCGAGTAAGGGGGTTGTTGCGTATGGGATAAAGAGGACTTGATGCTTTAATGCTATGGTTGGGTTTTACCTTAATGATATTTAGTAGTTGCAGATGCTTGCTAGAGTTCCAATCATAAGTGCATATGATCCAAGTAGAGAAACTATGTTAGCTTATGCCTCTCCCTCATATAAAATTGCAATAATGATTACCGGTCTAGTTATCGATTGCCTAGGGACAAATAACTTTCTCGTAACAAAAAGCTCTTTACTAAAACTAACTTAGTTGTGTCTTTATCTAAACAGCCCCTACTTTTTATTTACTTGCTCTTTATTATCTTGCAAACCTATCCAAAAACACCCACAAAGTACTTCTAGTTTCATACTTGTTCTATGTAAAGCGAACATGAAGCGTGCGTAGAGTTGTATCGGTGGTCGATAGAACTTGAGGGAATATTTGTTCTGCCTTTAGCTCCTCGTTGGGTTCGACACTCTTACTTATCGAAAGAGGCTACAATTTATCCCCTATACTTGTGGGTTATCAATCAGCAGTCAAGCCCCCGGACACTGTCAAACGAGTCCGGTCTACCCTGCAGAATGACAGTCCGGCTCGTCCAGAGCTACATTAGCAATCCGGCCTCCGTCAAAACCCCAACTTTATAGAGGCATATGTACCGCGCGTACATAGTTACGCACTAAAGATACCATGGGCACGGACAGAGGCATACGGGAAACACGGCCCACGGGACGACTCGACCCTATCCGGACCTTCATATTGTTCCATCTTTTTCTTCTTGTTTTTTCTTTTTAGGTTCTTTACAACCTACACCACTCTTCGATGGCACTTAGGGTCCTTTTCCAGGCCCCTTATACACACTCGATTGTTGATCCTTTCAAAGGATCATATACTACAGGGGAAAGCGGTGCAGACGTGCGGTAGAGTGTCCAAAAGATCTTCAAGATCATCTTTTCAAATTTAGGACCTGTATACTGTTGGGGAACGTAGTAATTTCAAAAAATTTCCTACACACACGCAAGATCATGGTGATGCATAGCAACAAGAGGGGAGAGTGTTGTCTATGTACCCTCGTAGACCGCAAGCGGAAGCGTTATGACAACGTGGTTGATGTAGTCGTATGTCTTCACGATCGACCGATCCTTGTACCGAAAGTACGACACCTCCGCGATCTGCACACGCTCGGCTCGGTGACGTCCCACGAATGTCGAGGGAGAGCTTTGTTACGACAACGACATGATGACGGTGATGATGATGCTATCGGAACAGGGCTTCTCCTAAGCACCGCTACGATATGATCGAGGTGGATTATGGTGGAGGGGGGCACCGCACACGGCTAAGAGATCAATGATCAACTTGTGTGTCTATGGGGTGCCCCCTGGACACGTATATAAAGGATGGAGGGAGGAGTAGGCCGACCCTCATAGGGCGCTCCCAAAGTGTGGAGTCCTACTAGGACTCCCTAGTCCTAGTAGGATTCCACCTCCCACATGGAATAGGAAAAAGGGAAGGGAGAAGGAGAAGGAAGGGGGCGCCCCCTTTCCCTAGTACAATTTGGACCAGTCCATGGGGAAGGGGCGCGGCCACCCTTGAGGCCTTTCTCTCGTTTCCCATATGGCCCGTTAAGGCCCAATACGAATTCCCGTAACTCTTCGGTACTCCGAAAAATACCCGAATCACTCGAAACCTTTCCGATGTCCGAATATAGCCTTCCAATATATCGATCTTTACGTCTCGACCATTCGAGACTCCTCATCATGTCCCCGATCTCATCCGATACTCCAAACAAACTTCGGTCATCAAATCACATAACTCATAATACAAATCGTCACAGAACGTTAAGCGTGCGGACCCTATGGGTTCGAGAACTGTGTAGACTTGACCGAGACTCATCTCCGGTCAATAACCAATAGCGGAACCTGGATGCTCATATTGGTTCCTACACATTCTACGAAGATCTTTATCGGCCAAACCGCATAACAACATACGTTATTCCCTTTGTCATCAGTATGTTACTTGCCCGAGATTCAATCTTCGGTATCTCAATACCTAGTTCAATCTCGTTATCGGCAAGTCACTTTACTCGTTTTGTAATGCATCATCCCGCAACTAACTCATTAGTCACATTGCTTGCAAGCCTTATAGTGATGTCCATTACCGAGAGGGCCCAGAGATACCTCTCCGATAATCGGAGTGACAAATCCTAATCTCGACCTATGCCAACTCAACAAACACCATCGGAGACATCTGTAGAGCACCTTTATAATCACCCAGTTATGTTGCGACGTTTGGTAGCACACAAAGTGTTCCTCCGGTATTCGGGAGTTGCATGATCTCATAGTCATAGGAACATGTATAAGTTATTGTAGCGACCCAACCTCAGACGGTCAAGTCTCTGTCCTTCAGTGTCATCCCTGGATCGGTAATGCTGACACACACAGTACTCGAAGGATTTATAACAGAGTAGAAATCACACACTTATTACATCGAATGTCTCAAAAGAGAACTTATTACAATAAATATGGCTTAAGGCCATCTAAATAAGATAACAACGGAAGACTTGGAAGATAAAGTGAGTCCATCAACTCCAACGGCATAGCTGAGTGCATGACAAACGACCTATGGCACCTTACTCATCGTCTGAAAAGTCTGCAACATGATACATTGCAGCCCGAAACGGGTCAGCACATGGAATATGCTGGCATAGTAACACAGTAGAGCAAAGAACAAATAAATGCTATCACTACATGCATATATGGCTGGTGGAGGCTCTAAGGTTACAATGTTTTTGCGAAAAGCCAATTTTTCCCTACAACAAAGGAAATATATTTTTACTTTAACTATCATGGTAGTTGAAACAACATGGAGAATGGTACCCCCATCTCAATCCCAATTAAAAGTAATTATCAACCCAACAAAATTAATTTAAATTGATGAGATCCATATGATTATCCAAAAACCAGATACTCAAGATGTCCATAACCGAGGACACGACTAACCATGATTAGTTTGTACATTTTGCAGAGGTTTGCGCACTTTTCCCCACAAGACTCGATCTCCTCCGTTGGATTTCTCGCACTACATGGTGTTTGAGAAACGGATGACCGAGACACAGTCTTTCAAAAGAATTAACTCTAACCCCGGGTAGACCGTACCAACCTACATCCCCTACATCTGCTAGTCTACCACTGGAAGAGGTCACGCAACTTACTCAACTACGCTAGAGCCCATAATTGCTTGTGGCTGCACACGGAAGTTTCTGGCATGAATAATCTTACGATCCCTTTGAGCCTAGGTGGCGGACCATAGGAGGATCACACGGTATAACCCCAGGATCTCCTAGGACAACACTGGTATAACCCCAGGTGCCCACAAGCAATCCACCCAGATGTGTATTAAAGTTGCCACCTTAAGTTGAGCCATTAATTAACAAACTCACATCTGTCATGGATACTCTCAAACCCAAACCACGTCTATGAGCATAGCATGGCAATATAAGCATAACGTAGAAGTAACTCCAAACAGTTTGATAATAAACAGGGCAATGGGTTCTACCTCATCAACTACTTCCCAAAACCCACATGTTAAAAACACATCCTACTCATGCAATGTTTGAGGATTGAAACTACTGCACAAAAACTGGGTATGAAAGAGTATGATCAATGTGTTACTTGCCTTGCTGACGATCCGCAAAACCTAGTGACTCGAAGTAGCATGCTTCGCACTTAGGGAATTCCATCACAAACAAACAATAGCATACATAAGCAATCAAGCAAAGATGCAAGGGGAAAACTTCGATAAGAAGATCTAACCAGAAAGTTCAACTGAAGAACTCCGGTTTGCAAAAAGAATCAAATCAAACGGAGCAACGAAACTCAAACTATGAAAGAAACAAGATCTGATTACTAATCTGGACTAAAGTCAAATTTTACAGTACCACAATCTTGTTCAAGTTGGTTAAATCGAAAGAGGGCTTCGAGACGAAGATCTAGGTGCTTGTTTCACCCGATTCGGATAAACGAGGGAAAAGATAAACTAAAACGAAGATTAGGGCAGAAATCGTGATTGAAAATAATCGCGGAAAAATCCTGGAAAATAAAACGAGACGAACAGGCTAACGAACGAACGTTCGCTGTCTGTGGCTAACTGACGAACATTGTTCATTAAAACGAATGTATGGACGAACGCCCGTTATCTAACTAAACCGAAGAAAAACCGAACAAAACCGATCTAAATAAAAAAATCGATCTAGGGTTTTTCTGAAAAAGAAGGAATTGGGGTTAACCGAAGAAAACCGACCGGTCAACGGCGGCGGGTCAACAGCGAGGTCCGACGCGGCGGTGCGGGTGGCGGCACGAGCTAGGGTTTGGGCGGCGGGGCTGGCGGCTTGGGCCTCGGGGTCGCGGGCTGGCGGCTTATGAAGCCCCGGCGGGAGGACTCCGGCTCGGGCACGACCCGGTTAGGTCGGTGACCTTTTTTTTTAAGAAATCATGATGCGGAAAAACAAATAAAATAAATACTAAACGGAGTCCAAAAATCATGAAATAAAATTTCACGGTCCTCTAATAATATTGCGGAGAAAGTGAACATTTATTTGGGCCTCTGATGCAATTTTGAAAAACGCATATTTTCCTAATTCAAAAAAATAGCAACAAAAATCCAAATAAAATTACTTATTTGATTTTAATATTTTTCCTTTAATATTTCATTTATTTTGGAGAAGTCATATTATCTCCTCTCATATATTTTAATTAGAAATATTTTCAGAGTGGAAAATAATTAAAACCAAAATGATCCTTGTTTTGATATTTGATAAAATTCAAATATGAAAAACGTGAAATCCCCAACTCTCTCCGTGGGTCCTTGAGTTGCTTAGAATTTCGAGGATCGCAAAGCAAAAAATGCAGTAAAATATGATATGCATGAATGACCTATGTATAACATTCCAAATTAAACATTTGGGATGTTACAAACCTACCCCTTAAGATGAATCTCGCCCTCGAGATTCGGGTTGGCTAGAAAATAGGTGTGGGTGGTCTTTGCGTAGACCATCCTCTCGTTCCCAGGTGGTTTCATCCTTGGTATGGTGGCTCCACTGAATTTTGCAAAACTTTATAACCTTGCTGTGAGTAACTCGGGTGGCAAACTCGAGAATCTTAACAGGTTTCTCCTCATATGTCAAATCACTATCCAACTGAATTGCTTCCAGGGGCACTGTATCTCTTAGAGGGATATCAGCCATCTCAGCATGGCACTTCTTCAACAGGGAAACATGAAACACATCATGAACTATTGACAGTCCTTCGGGTAACTCCAACTTGTAGGCTACCTCTCCCATACGTTCCAAAACTCGGTATGGTCCTACAAATCTCGGGGCTAACTTTCCCTTGACTCCAAATCGCTTAACTCCTCGGAGCGGTGGCACACGAAGATATGCTCTGTCTTCGATTTCATAGACTACCTCCTTGCGTTTTGAGTCTACATAGTTCTTCTGTCTGGACTGTGCTACCTTCAGTCTGTCTCGAATCAGCTTAACCTTCTCTTCTGACTCTTTGATCAAATCTGGTCCAAACAACTGACGGTCTCCAACTTCATCCCACATTAACGGTGTCCTGCACCTTTGTCCATACAGGGCTTCGAATGGTGCCACCTTCAAACTGTCCTGGTAACTATTGTTGTATGAGAACTCCGTGTAGGGTAATTTGCCATCCTAACTAGATCCATAATCTAGCGCACAAGCTCTCAACATGTCCTCCAGAATCTGATTGACTCTCTCGGTCTGTCCATCTGTCTGCGGATGAAAGGCTATACTGAACTCTAGCTTGGTACCCAAAGTCTGGTGCAGCTGATGCCAAAACTTTGAAGTAAACTGTGTTCCTCTATCTGATACGATGGTCCTAGGAACTCCGTGTAGACATACGATCCTGGTCATATATATCTTGGCCAACTTCGCACGGGTATAGGTGGTTTTCACTGGGATAAAGTGAGATACTTTGGTTAAGCGGTCCACTACTACCCAGATAGAATCATATCCCGATCGGGTCCTGGGTAATCAGATGATAAAATCCATGCCAAGCTTATCCCACTTCCATTCGGGTATAGGCATAGGCTGCAGTAATCCTGCTGGCTTCTGATGTTCTGCCTTCACTCTCTGGCATACATCACATATGTCTACATACTCGACAATATCCTTCTTCATACCAGTCCACCAGAAATGCTCCTTCAAATCCAAATACATCTTGGTGTTTCCGGGGTGTATCGAGTATGGCGAGTCATGAGCTTCCTGAAGTATCAACTTCCTGATCTCTGCATTATTGGGCACGTAAACTCGGCCCTCAAACCACAAGGTGCTGTGCTCATCTTCATGAAAACCTTTGTCTTTTCCTTTGCTCATCTTCTCCTTTATCTGAGCAATTTCCTTATCATCCTTCTGAGCTTCACGAATCTTTCCCAACAATGTAGACTGAACTTCCATTGCTGCAACAAAACCCCTAGGAACAATCTCCAAATGAAGCTCCCTGAGATCTTCTGCTAACTACTTTGGCAAACCTCCTGTTACTAAGGTATTGGCATAACTCTTCTGGCTCAAAGCGTCTCCTACGACATTGGCCTTGCCTGGATGATAGTGAAACTTTATATCGTAATCCTTTATAACCTCCAACCATCTCCTTTGCGTGAGATTCAACTCTTTCTGTGTGAAAATGTACTTCAAACTCGTATGATCCATGTACACATCACAATGGTTCCCCATAAGAAAATGTCTCCAGATTTTGAGTGCATGCACTACGGCTGCTAACTCCAAATCATGCGTGGCATAATTCAACTCATGCGGTCAAAGTTGACGTGAGGCATATGAAACAACTTTTCCATCTTGCATAAGTACACCTCCAAGTCCTAAGCGAGATGCGTTGCAATACACTTGGAAATCCTTGCGTATATCTGGCAGAATCAACACCGGGGCTGTAGTCAAACGTTTCTTCAACCCCTGAAAACTCGCCTCACATTCTTCTATCCATTTGAACTTAGTGTCCTTCTTCAACAACTCCATCATGGGCTTCGCAATCTTAGAGAAATTCTCAATGAATCTCCGATGATATCCCGCGAGTCCTAGAAAACTACGGATCTCTCCTACTGAGGTGGGTGTAACCAATCAGTGACTGATTTAACCTTGGTGGGGTCTACTGCTATACCTTCTCCTAATATAACATGTCCAAGGAATCCAACTTCCTTCAACCAAAACTCACATTTGCTAAACTTGGCGTATAACTGATGTTCCCTAAGCTTCTCGAGAACTAAACGCAAATGCTCCTTGTGCTCCTCTTCATTCTTTGAGTATACCAGAATATCATCAATAAACACCACAACAAACTTATCCAAGAACTCCATGAATACCTTATTCATCATGCTCATGAAATAGGCAGGGGCATTAGTCAATCCAAATGACATAACCGTGTACTCATATAGCCCGTACCTTGTGGTGAAGGCTGTCTTAGGTATATCCTGTTCTCGGATTTTTAGCTGGTGATATCCTGATCGCATGTCGATCTTCAAAAACACTTTAGCTCCTTGCAACTGATCAAACAAATCATTGATCATTGGTAGTGGTTACTTGTTCTTGATCATCACTTCATTCAATGCGTGATAATCAACAACCATTCTCAGAGATTTATCCTTCTTCTCAACCAAGAGCACTAGGGCTCCCCATGGTGATGAACTTCGTCGAATGTAACCTTTCTCCAATAACTCCTTGATCTGCTTCTTGATCTCTTCCAAATCATTTGCGGGCATCCAGTATGGTCTCTTCAATATAGGTCCGATGTCTGGATATAGCTCTATCAAAAAATCAATATAAATGATCTGGCGGCATGCCTTGTAATTCCTTTGGAAATACATCTGGGTAATCCTTCACTACAGGAACTTCTTCCTGACCAACTCCCGTGAGGGAATTTACGTGAGTAATCTTAGGAGTATGCCTGGATACATACTTAATCCTTTTTCCCTCCGGGGTGGTGAGTAGAATTGACCTACTGGCGCAATCTATGTTTCCTCCATATTTCGATAACCAATCCATCCCCAGTATCACATCCAATCCTTGGGATTCCAAAATTATTAGGTCTGAGGGGAAAACATGGCTGCCGGTGGTTAAGGGTAACCAGTCGCACCATCGGCTGGCCATATACTCTGCACCTGGTGAGCTCACTAGCAAGGGTGTCCTAAGGGATAAGTTGGGTAACTTAAACTTGTCCACAAATCCCCTTGAAATGTACGAATGCGATGCACGAGTATCAAAAAGAACAAGAGCGGTAAATGACTTAACCAAAAACTTACCGATAACCACATCTGGCTGCTCTTTAACCTCCTCCACGTTCACGTGGTTCACTTGTCCCCTGTTGAAAGGGTTGGGATTCTTCCCAGAGCTTCCATTACCATTGCCATTCTTCAACTCTGGACAATCATTGGCATAGTGCCCAGTCTTCCCGCACTTGAAACAGGTAATGTGACTCTGGTCCTTCTTGGCGGGTGTGGCTGGGTTAGAGCGGTTCTGATTGCTGCTCGCTCCATTCCCATTCCCACTCTTTGGGCCATTGTGGTTATGAGAACTTCCTCCATTGTGAGTGTGGCCTCCATGGTTATGGGTGTATCCTCCCGAGTTTGGGGTAGAACGAGGCTTCTGCGATGCTCCTACATTGTACTTCCCTTGTCCATACTTACTCTTGCGGCTCTCAATCTGTTGTTGCTTCCCTTCAATCATAAGAGCCTTGTATACCAACTCATGGTAGTTGTTAAATGTTGCCACCATTAACTGCATGCTCATCTCATCATTCAACCCTTCCATAAACTTCTCCTGCTTCACGACATCTGTGGCCACATCAGCAGGGGCATAGCGAGATAACTTACTAAACTCATCCACATACTGAGCTACAGTACGGTTGCCCTGGCGTAAGTTGTGAAACTCACGCTTCTTCATGCTCATAGCTCCAGTTGAGACATGGGCTGTGCGGAAAGCTTGTTGAAACTGCTCCCAAGTGACATTGGCTATAGGAAAAGTGGCTGTGTAATTTTCCCACCATGCGGCTGCGGGTCCATCCAATTAGTGTGCGGCAAAATGCACCTTCTCAGCATCTGTGCAACCGACAGTGGTTAACTCCCTTCCAATCCTGCGTAGCCAGTCATCCGCAACTATGGTCTCAGTGCTACTGGAAAACACCGGCGGCTGTAACCTCAGAAAACGGGCTAAGTTGTCAACTGGAGGTGGTGGCGGTGGGTTGTTGTTATTGTTGTTGTTGTTGCCTTGGTTCTGAACTAACAACTGCATCAAGGCATTCTGTTGCTAGATCAACTGAGTGAGCTCCGGTGGGAAGACAAATCCGGGGTCACGTCTCAGAGGCATCTGATGGGTTTAGAGGGAAGAGATTAGAATAGAATGAGGTATAAGGAGAAAGCACTACCCATATGCACATGAGACAAACACAATCATATCATATCACTCAATCAATCAAGCAAGGGCATACAATCGATCTGGCAATCGTTACAGTGCTCGGACTATTTTATATACATGGGGGAAACACTACTGATCATATGGTGGTCTACTAGAAATTTTGATCGGTGGAAGACTCCATGATATCTGCTCCAGCTTCGTCTTCATAGTCATCATCACTACCATCGGGGTCGGAGTCGGTGTCGTCGATGATGATGTAGTATTCAGAACAAATCTCCTTGGGTTCGTTGTCTTCTCCTCCTGGCGCGGGGTCTCCCATAAAAACTCCTAGCTTCCTTGTCAGGTCGTCATTCTTCTCCACAAGTATCGTCATTTCCTCCTCATAACCATCGCGTGTAGACTTGAGTTCCTCTTCTAGCTCTATGATCATGGTCATCGCCTTCTTCAAATCTATCATGCTTGCGCACATCTGATTCTCCTGGCGACGTATGTGATGATTTAACTCCTGGGTGAATGGTGCAATGGACCTGTCCTTCCTGGTGCTGATCATCTCCCATTGCTTATCTCGGCGCCCACATATCTGGTAGATAGTGTCCTTAAGCTCCTTGTGGTAAACTTCGTCGATGCGTCCCATGGCGATGTGGGCTGCCATGCTCTTTCCTAGACTCCAGGTTGGTGCACCAAAGGAAAACTCTATGGGCTCAGTGACTGGCGTGAATGTTCTTCTTGGAACTTGAACTCGAATCATCCAACGTTCCTCTTCTGGTAGTGTGGCGGTGTAGGTCCTGGTGAAGCTTGGTATTCCGATGTTCAGGTACCTAGTGACTTCCTTCAAGTGTCGTCCAAATGGGGTATCTTCATCCGGCTGTGTAAACTTGTTCCTTGAGTCCGCCATCCTATAGAGTAGAAAATGGAGAGGAGTCATAAATGAGTACAGAAGAGTGATCCATGGCTCATCTTAGTGGTCGTGTCCTACATTCAGCGTGTGCTCTGATACCATCTTGTAGCGACCCGACCTCAGACGGTCAAGTTTCTATGCTTCAGTGTCATCCCTGGATCGGTAATGCTGACACACACAGTACTCGAAGGATTTATAACAGAGTAGCAATCACACACTTATTACATCGAATATCTCAAAAGAGAACTTATTACAATAAATATGGCTTAAGGCCATCTAAATAAGATAACAACAGAAGACTTGGAAGATAAAGTGAGTCCATCAACTCCAACGGCATAGCTGAGTGCATGACAAACGACCTATGGCACCTTACTCGTCGTCTGAAAAGTCTGCAACATGATACGTTGCAGCCCGAAACGGGTCAGCACATGGAATATGATCGCATAGTAACACAGTAGAGCAAAGAACAGATAAATGCCATCACTACATGCATATATGGCTGGTGGAGGCTCTAAGGTTACAATGTTTTTGCGAAAAGCCAATTTTTCCCTACAACAAAGGAAATATATTTTTACTTTAACTATCATGGTAGTTGAAACAACATTGAGAATGGTACCCCCATCTCAATCCCAATTAAAAGTAATTATCAACCCAACAAAATTAATTTAAAGTGATGAGATCCATATGATAATCCAAAAACCAGATACTCAAGATGTCCATAACCGAGGACACGACTAACCATGATTAGTTTGTACACTCTGCAGAGGTTTGTGCACTTTTCCCCACAAGACTTGATCTCCTCCGTTGGATTTCTCGCACTACATGGTGTTTGAGAAACGGATGACCGAGACACAGTCTTTTAGAAGCATTAACTCAAACCCCGGGTAGACCGTACCAACCTACACCCCCTACATCTGCTAGCCTACCACTTGAAGAGGTCACGCAACTTACTCAACTATGCTAGAGCCCATAATAGCTTGTGGCTGCACACGGAAGTTTCTAGCATGAATAATCTTACGATCCCTTTGAGCCTGGGTGGCGGACCATAGGAGGATCACATGGTATAACCCCGGGATCTCCTAGGACAACACTGGTATAACCCCAGGTGCCCACAAGCAATCCACCCAGATGTGTATTAAAGTTGCCACCTTAAGTTGAGCCATTAATTAACAAACTCACATCTGTCATGGATACTCTCAAGCCCAAACCACGTCTACGAGCATAGCATGACACTATAAACATAATGTAGAAGTAACTCCCAAGAGTTTGATAATAAACAGGGCAATGGGTTCTACCTCATCAACTACTTCCCAAAACCCACATGTTAAAAAGACATCCTACTCATGCAATGTTTGAGGATTGAAACTACTGCATAAAAACTGGGTATGAAAGAGTATGATCAATGTGTTACTTGCCTTGATGACGATCCACAAAACTTAGTGACTCGTAGTAGCACGCTCCGCACTCCGGGAATTCGCTCGCAAACAAACAATAGCATACATAAGCAATCAAGCAAAGATGCAAGGGGAAAACTTCGATCAGAAGATCTAACCAGAAAGTTCAACTGAAGAACTCTGGTTTGCAAAAAGAATCAAATCAAACGGAGCAACGAAACTCAAACTACGAAAGAAACAAGATCCGATTACTAATCTGGACTAAAGTCAAATTTTACAGTACCAAAATCTTGTTCACGTTGGTTAAACAGAAAGATGGCTTCGAGACGAAGATCTAGGCGCTTGTTTCACCTGATTCGGATAAACGAGGGAAAAGATAAACTAAAATGAAGATTAGGGCGGAAATCGTGATTGAAAATAATCGCGGAAAAACCCTGGAAAATAAAACGAGACGAACAGGCTAACGAACGAACGTTCGCCGTCTGCGGCTAACTGACGAACATCGTTCATTAAAACGAACGTATGGACGAACGTCCGTTATCTAACTAAACCGAAGAAAAACCGATCTAGGGTTTTTCTGAAAAAGAAGGAACCGGGGTTAACCGAAAAAACCGACCGGTCAACGGCGGCGGGGTCAAGGCAAGGTCCGATGCGGAGGCGGCGGCGAGGCGGCGACGTGAGCTAGGGTTTGGGCGGCGGGGCTGGCAGCTTGGGCCTCGGGGTCGCGGGCTGGCGTCTTATAAAGCCCCGGCCGGAGGACTCCGGCTCGGGCACAGCCCGGTTTGGTCGGTGACCTTTTTTAAAGAAATCCTAACGCGGAAAAACAAAGAAAAGAAATACTAAACGGAGTCCAAAAATCCTGAAATAAATTTTCACGGTCCTCTAATAATTTTGCGGACAAAGTGAACATTTATTTGGGCCTCTAATGCAATTTTGAAAAACACATATTTTCCTAATTCAAATAAAATAGCAACAAAAATCCAAATAAAATTACTGATTTGATTTTAATATTTTTCCTCTAATATTTCCTTTATTTTGGAGAGGTCATATTATCTCCTCTCAGATATTTTAATTAGAAATATTCTTGGAGAGGAAAATAATTAAAACCAAAATGATCCTTGTTTCGATATTTGATAAAATTCAAATATGAAACACGTGAAATCCCCAACTCTCTCCATGGGTTCTTGAGTTGCTTAGAATTTCGAGGATCACAAAGCAAAAAATGCAGTAAAATATGATATGCATGAATGACATATGTATAACATTCCAAATTGAAAATTTGGGATGTTACAGTTATGGAGAAAGCAATAGCAACAAACTAAACGATCATCATGCTAAGCTAACAGATGGGTCAAGTCAATCACATCATTCTCTAATGACGTGATCCCGTTAATAAAATGACAACTCATATCTATGGTTAGGAAACATAACCATCATTGATTCAACGAGCTAGTCAAGTAGAGGCAAACTACTGACACTCTGTTTGTCTATGTATTCACACATGTACGAAGTTTCCGGTTAATACAATTCTAGCATGAATAATAAACATTTATGATGATATAAGAAAATATAAATAACAACTTTATTATTACCTCTAGGGCATATTTCCTTCAGTCTCCCACTTGCACCAGAGTGAATAATCTAATTCACATCGTCATGTGATTTCACACCAATAGTTGACATCTTTATGTGATTAGTTCACATCTTCATGTGACTAATACCCAAAGGGTTTACTAGTGTCAATAATCTAGTTCACATCGCTATGTGATTAATACCCAAAGAGTGATCATGTTTTGCTTGTGAGAGAAGTTTAGTGTACGGGTCTGCAACATTTAGATCCGTATGTATTTCACAAATTTCTATGTCTACAATACTCTGCACGGAGCTACTCTAGCTAATTGCTCCCACTTTCAATATGTATCCAGATCGAGACTTAGAGTCATCTAGATCGATGTAAAAAGCTTGCATCAATGTAACTCTTTACGATGAACTCTTTTATCACCTCCATAACCGAGAAATATTTCCTTAGTCCTCTATGGATAATTTTAACCATTGTCCAGTGATCTACTCCAAGATCACTATTGTACTCCCTTGCCAGAATCATGCTAAGGTATACAATAGGACTGGTACACAGCATAGCATAATTTATAGAACCTATGACTAAGGCATAGGGAATGACTTTTCATTCTCTTTCTATTTTCTACTGTGGTCGGGTTTTGAGTCTTTACTCAACTTCACACCTTGCAACACAGGCAAGAACTCCTTCTTTGACTGTTCCATTTTGAACTACTTCAAAATCTTGTCAAGGTATGTACTCATTGAAAAATCTTATCAAGCGTCTTGATCTATCTCTATAGATCTTGATGCTCAATGTGTAAGCAGCTTCACCGAGGTCTTTTCTTTGAAAAACTCCTTTCAAACACTCCTTTATGCTTTCCAGAAAATTCTACATTATTTCCGATCAACAATATGTCATTCACATATACTTATAAGAAATGGTGTAGTGCTCCCACTCACTTTCTTGTAAATACAGGCTTCACAACAAGTCTGTATAAAATCATATGCTTTGGTCACTTTATCAAAACATATATTCCAACTCCGAGATGCTTGCACCAGTCCATAGATGGATCGCTAGAGCTTGCTCACTTTGTTAGCACCTTTAGGATCGGCAAAACCTTCTGGTTGCATCATATACAACTCTTCTTTAAGAAATCCATTAAGGAATGCCGTTTTGACATTCATTTGCTAGATTTCATAAAATGCGGCAATTGCTAACATGATTCAGACAGTCTTTTAAGCATAAATATGAGTGAGAAAATCTCATCGTAGTCAACACCTTGAACTTGTCGAAAACATTTTTGCGACAATTCGAGCTTTGTAGATAGTAACACTACTATCAGCGTCCGTCTTCCTCTTGAAGATCCATTTATTCTCAATGACTCACTGATCATCGGGTAAGTTAATCAAAGTCCATACTTTGTTCTCATACATGGATCCCATCTCAGATTTCATGGCCTCAAGCCATTTTGCGGAATCTGGGTTCATCATCACTTCCTCATAGTTCGTAGGTTCATCATGGTCTAGTAACATGACTTCCAAAACAGGATTACTGTACCACTCTGGTGCGGACCGTACTCTGATTGACCTACGAGGTTCGGTAGTAACTTGATCTGAAGTTTCATGATCATCATTGTCGGTGTCAAAACTGGCGGATCTCGGGTAGGGGGTCCCGAACTGTGCGTCAAGGCCGGATGGTAACAGGAGACAAGGGACACGATGTTTTTACCCAGGTTCGGGCCCTCTCGATGGAGGTAATACCCTACTCCTGCTTGATTAATATTGATGATATGGGTAGTACAAGAGTAGATCTACCACGGGATCAAGGAGGCTAAACCCTAGAAGGTAGCCTATGGTATGATTGTTGTATATGGAGTTGATGTCCTACGGACTACAACCCTCCAGTTTATATAGACACCGGATAGGGTTAGGGTTACACAGAGTCGGTTACAATGGTAGGAGATCTTGAATATCCGCATCGCCAAGCTTGCCTTCCACGCCAAGGAAAGTCCCATCCGGACACGGGACGAAGTCTTCAATCTTGTATCTTCATAGTCCTGGAGTCCGGCTGAAGGTATAGTCCGGCTACCCGAACACCCCCTAATCCAGGACTCCCTCAGTAGCCCCTGAACCAGGCTTCAATGACGACGAGTCCAGCGCGCAGATTGTCTTCGGCATTGCAAGGCGGGTTCCTCCTCCAAGTCCTTCATAGAAGATTGTAAACACCAAGAGCAGTGTTCGGCTCTGCAAAATAAGTTTCCACATATTGCCATAGAGAGAATAATATTAACAAAAATCAAATCTGCTAACGTATTCCGCAGTGCGTCATCACACTACGGCCAAGTCCTTTACTCGAATCGTTTTTACTTTTCCACCTCAGCACGTTTTGCGAGGTGGTTTCCTTGGCACGTCTTGTCAAAGCAGAGATCGTGTACCCCTTTTACGGGATTCTCATCAATATGGACGTGGGTAACCCAACCGTGCCCGTTAGCATGTTTCCTCGATTAAAGACGAGTCCCGAACGGTTATGGGGAGGGATCTTGGTATTCAACCTCTTATAAAGAGACCAAGGCCTTACTCCTTTTTTCAATCTCAAGCAACTTCGCCCGTCGCCTCGAGTTCCAACACCCTAGGCCCCAGATTCCAGGTGCTTCGGACCTTCGACGGTGTCCGGTTCTGACCTTCAAGGCCGATGGACACCCTCCTCCGTCACGGAGGAGGACGTACTAAAGTTGAGGGAGGCTAAGTTCCTGACCGGCGAAATTTCGCATAGGTTGCCTGCTCAAGGGCAGGTCATTCCCAGTCCCCAGCCCGGTGAGAGCGCGGTGTTCATGTCTCACTTCCTTCGGGGGTTGGGCTTCCCAATGGATCCCTTTGTGAGGGGACTGCTGTTTTATTACGGGCTGGAATTCCATGACTTAGCTCCGGAGTCCATCCTCCATATCTCCTCGTTTATTGTCATGTGTGAAGCGTTCCTCCGTGTTACCCCTCACTTTGAATTATGGCTCAAGACCTTCAAAGTGGAGCCGAAGATGATCAAGGGACGGCACGCAGAGTGCGGAGGCGCTGTTATAAGCAAAAATACTGATGCTCCATGGCCCGAGGGCTCTTTTCAAGAGGAGCTAGGCTTGTGGCAACGAGAGTGGTTTTATATCACCGCTCCCCGGAGCACCAAGTGGGTGGCGCCTCCTGCCTTTCGCTCGGGTCCCCCACCACGGCTAGCGTCATGGGTCAACAGAGGGTTAGATTGGGGTTTGCCCAAAGACGTGCCCTTGTTGCAGGGCCGCATTAAGGATCTCTTGGAAGGAGACCTCAGCCTGGTCAAGGTGTCGCAGGTCATGCTGATTCGCCGAATATTGCCCGGCAAACGTCGCTCCCTTCGCTTGTGGGAGTTTAATCCAGAGGGACCGCGAGCTCTCCAGAATTTCATGGGCGCAACGCCCGCGGAGATGTATAAACTGTTCTTCGGATCACAAGAGATGTGTCCGGATTTAACCGAGGACGCAGGCCTAAGCTGCAATCGCCCGGATACTCAAGTAAGCAACCTTGTGCCCGGACCTTCTATCCGTATAATTGTCATAAACTTGCCCCTAAAAGAGCCATCCTTTTAAACAGGAGTGGATAGCGAAGGCAAAGCTGATCAGGTGTCCGGCTCCCCTTCCCGAAACCAGGCCGGATCCCGTGCTGGTCAGGATGCTGGAGATAATGCCTTTGGAGGGAAGCAAGGGGGAGGACAAGGAAACTATGGCCTCCTCGAAGGAGGCTGCTCCGAAGGGAGGAACTGACAATTCCTCTCCTAAGGGGAAGAAGAGAGCCGCCTCTGACAACCCGGACACCATGGCCTCGAAGCGGGGAAAAAATCCTCGTCAGAGGGTCCGACGCCAGGGAGTTCCTCGTCCGGACTACGCCCTCAAGGGGATCAGCCCTCCAGCGAGCCGTAAGTAGAGAAAGATTTTCCTTTTGAGGGATGAGGGAAATCCTTGATTTATATCTGAGAAGATTAACCAAATTTTTACCTTGTAGCTCGGACCTCAGCCCTTCTCAGCAGAGCTCATCTTCGGGGGATCTCCTTCCGGAGATGATGGAGAGCGGGATGCCTCCCCCTGCCGTGCCGCCTAGCGAGGCGGGCGACCCTGAGGTGTCGTCGCGGAGGGTTTCTCCGAATCCGGCAGGGGCGGAAGATAGCTATGTGGCCCCCCGAGGTTCTCCGCGTCCGGCCTTCGAAAGAGGTCATGGGACAAGTCCGGCACCGTCTGGTGCTCGGCCGGAGGAGCTAAAGATTCTGCTGGGGCGAGCTTCTATCTCGGAGGAGCACCGTGCATTGATGGGCACGGTGATTAAAAGGGTCTCATCCGTAGAGAGCGGATTGCATGATGCCGTCAAAAGTTTACTGACGGGTTTTGAGGTACATTAGATAATGTACACTTTTGTCAGTTGCGCATGAATAAGATGCGCCCTGTGTAGATAGTAGCCCCTGAGACTCTGCGCGTCGTCAAGAAATGACGGCACGCGGAGGATCATAATCCCAGGTCTAAGATGTCGCCTTTGAATGTAGGCGGTAGGGTGTCCGGAATAGAGCCGAACTGATGATTCTGCCGAACTAAAGCGGCAACTGGACGTGGTAGGTGCCGACATCGCGCTTGTCAACAAGCGGCTTGATGAGGCTCAAGGTATGTAATTCCTCGGGCGGCATCAGGTAAGAAGAGTGTTATGCCAGTGTCTTACGATGTGTGTGCTTGACGCAGATGGTGCGGCCGCCGTGGAGAGTCTTAGGGCAGAACTTGCCCGAGCTAAAGAACAAGCCAGAGAAAGTGATGCGGCTGCCAAGAAAGCCCTTGAAGAGCTGAGAGCCGAACAAGTTGCTCATTGCCGAAGCAAGGAAGAGATGGCCGAAAAGTTAAAGAGCGCTGCAGACCGTTGCAAACTTCTTGAGAAAGAAGACCATGCAAAACAGACGGACATAGAGAAGGCCATTGCCAATGCCAAGGACGCGCGCTCTGCGATGAGAGCTGCGAAGGAGGAGCTGCGTCAGGCCGAACAGATTGCGGCTGGAAAGCCCTTTATGCTGCGAAGGAAATTTTGCGATCCGAAGTTTGCTCCGTTGGACCGGATGTGGAGTGTGGAGGATACCTATCTGGATTTGGCAGCGAGTGCTACTGATGCGACCGAACACTTTCGAGATCAGAAAGATCACGAAGCGGAAAAGCTTTTCTGGTCGCAGTTTCACAATCCAGAGTGTCCAGTGGCAGTGGACGATCGTTTGGCTCAATGGGCCGAACTGAATAGGTTGTCCGGACTCGCCATGAAGTACATCATGGGTCATCTGTGGCCGGGGAGATCGGAGCCAAAGAGTTATTTCAGCTTGGTGCAGCAATTCCTTGACGCGGTGCCGCGTATTAATGCAATGAAGAGGTCAGCATGCATAGAGGGCGCAAGGATGGCTCTTGCCCGTGTCAAGACATACTGGGCAGAGATGGAGACCACTGTTGTTGCGTCCCGAGATTCGGACAAAAGCCGAGTACCCTCCGAGCACTATTTTCAGGAAGTCCTTGAAGGCGCTCGTGTAATAGAGACGCAGTGCTCGAAAGATGCTATGTTATGATAGCATATGTAATTATAAAGTAATATTTTGATAAACTGTAGTGGCCTTTTTATACTTGTGCCTTCAAGTATTGGGAACACCTCCTGTGCGGCCGTTTTAAGATATATATATATACAAAATCTGAAAGATGGCAGTCGTTGGCTTCAGCCCCCACGCACATAGTGCGGGGGTGCTCGCAGAAGACGCATTTTCACACTTAACCCAACGTCTTGGTCCTACAAAGGAGGTGATAGCGCAGCGGGCCAGGCAATCGGACTATAATGCTTTAACACTTTCACTTAGCCATAGGAGCTTGACAGTGAGACTATTTAGGTAGCCCCTTGGTGGTGACTGCGCTTGCCCGAGTTCGGGGCGCGTATGTGCCTGACCGGGAAGCGGCCCTTCGTTAAAGCGGAGGAATCCGATAGATTCCGATAGCTCATCGAGTGGCTGACCAGTCTCACGCTACATCATGACAGTCAGTTTTCGGCTTTCTCTACTGAGGTGCTCGCCCGGCCGAACCGGGGCACAATCGCAGTAGTTCTCCTGGTGCTACCTTAGCCGATAGAGCGGAACGTAAGGTAGCCGAACTCAGGAGCCGGGCAACCCAACATTTGACCAAAGACATGATTCGGAGCTAATGCATATAATGCCAAAACTCGCGACGCCGAACACTCCCTAAGGTGTTCGGTCTTTATGAGTGCGGGCGAAACAACACTCTTTATTAAAAAAGCCCCTAGTGTCCAGGTACGTGCAAAAAATTCTGACGTAGCCACATGCCAAGACGCCAGCCTCCTCCTTGGTTATATCAGAAAAAACCAGGGGATGTGTAGCAACAAGAGACAGTAAAAAAGGTTTACATAGGGTCTTAATCTAAAAAGAATCCTTTAGGACGGGTCCCTGCTGCACGTCTGCGCCTGTGTCTCCGTTGTGCCATATCCTGGACGGGCGCCGCACGACGTTCATCTGTAAAAGAGAGGAACTGAGTTGAAAACGGGTCGTGCCGAACAAAAGTTTAAAATAAACAAAGTGTAAAGTAAAATATATAAAATTGAGCTTTATTGTCTCTTTTTGTATATGCATGGAGCCCCTAGTGCGGGGGTATATGGCCACTAAGCCTGCATCAATGATGATTTTGTACCGAACTCTCTATCCGCGTTCGTGGTCTTTAATGACCTATTTCGAAGTTTTTTGGCCGGTGAGGCCATTTTACTGTGGGGCTGTCAAAGTGGCCGCATAGTCCTCCGCTTGGGGAGGCGCACTTTAGTGCTTCCCCTTCAAAGAGATGATGCCTCGTGGACCGGGCATCTTAAGCGTGAGAGATGCATAATGCGGTATTGCGTTAAAGCGGGCGAAAGCTTCGCGTCCCAGTAGTGCTTGATAGCGACTTGAGAACGGATGATATGGAAGATCAGCTTTTCGCGGCGGAAGTTATCGGCAGAGCCGAATATAACTTCGAGCCGGAGAAAACCCATACAATGGGTGTCCGGACCAGGTGTTACCCCTTGAAAGGAGGTTTTGCTGCGACGGATTCTTGCTGGGTTTATCCCCATGTGATGGATTGTATCCTGATATATCAGGTTTAGTCCACTGCCACCGTCCATAAGGACATTTGAAAACCGGAGTCCACCAATTATTTGATCGAGTATCAAGGCAGTCCAGCCTGCATTTTTGATATTTCTAGAATAATCTAGCTGATCGAAGATGATTGGTTTTGACAACCAGTGGCGGGACCCTTTTGGGATAGGTCGTGTGGTGCGTACCTTTATGGGCGCCGCACGTTTTGTTATGTGAAGTAAGTTCTCTGTTTTTACTTCTTGTGGGAAGTTCTTTTGTTTCCTGGTGCTCTGCTGTTGGGGTTCGCCCTCGTCTTCGCGTGGTGTGTCAGGCCCCTTGTGTTCGGCATTGAGTCTGCCGGATTGTTTGAAAACCCAACAATCTCTGTGGGTATGGTTAGCAGGCTTCCCGGGAGTACTGTGTATCTGACATATCCTGTCCAGGATTTTATTTAAGTTGGATGGATCGTCCCTGTTATCCTGGAGGGGTGGTTTTGTCTGATTTTGTCGTGAGCCTTTGAATCCGGCATTGACTGCCGTGCTCTTCGGACTTTTTTCCTTAGTCCAGTGACGGTCCTTGTTGAGTCGCGGTTTTCCGTTTCCATCCCTAGTTTTGGATGTACTTGGGTCGCTGGGGCTGCACCTTGCCAACCAGCTGTCCTCTCCTGCACAAAAGTGGGTCATGAGGCTTGTTAGTGCGGCCATTGTTCTTGGCTTTTCTTGGCCGAGGTGTCTGGCGAGCCATTCATCTCGGACGTTATGCCTGAAAGCTGCTAAGGCTTCGGCGTCCGGACAGTCGACTATATGATTCTTTTTAGTGAGGAATCTATTCCAGAACTGCCGAGCTGATTCTCCGGGCTGTTGAGTTATGTGACTAAGATCGTCTGCATCCGGAGGGCGGACATAGGTCCCTTGAAAATTTGCTCAGAAAGCGTCCTCGAGCTCTTCCCAACTTCCAATTGTGTTTTCAGGAAGGCTTTTAAGCCAATGCCGGGCTGGCCCTTTAAGCTTAAGGGGTAAATATTTTATGGCGTGGAGATCATCTCCTCTAGCCATGTGTATGTGGAGGATATAATCCTCGATCTAGACTCCAGGGTCTGTTGTTCCATCATATGCCTCTATGTTTACGGGTTTGAATCCCTCTGGAAATTCATAGTCCAGGACCTCATTGGTGAAACATAGGGGGTGTGCGGCGCCCCTGTACTTGGGTGTGCCGGATTCTGATGATGGCTTTATTGCATTGCTTACGAGAGCTTGCTTTCTTGGCCCATAAATGGACCTAACTGGGACATGATGCGAATCCTTAGGTGGGTCGCATGCTAATTTAAGTGCGGCACCGCTTGCCGCTTTATGGGGTCGTCTATCCGACCGTGTGGCTTTCTTATTTTTTGAATGCGAGGGCTCTAGGGCCTCTTCGTCGAATTCAGGCAGTAGCTTTCTTTTCGGATAGCTTTTAGTGCGGCGACCGTCGCCGTATTTATCTGCGGTATTGATTACTTTTCTCCATCTAATCCGGAGTGCATCTTCCGCTGTTTTTAGCTTCTGCTTCTGCTTTTTCAGGCTGCATGCAGTTGCAACGAGCCTCTCGTGGAGATTCTTCTGCTCCATGGGTTTATCTGGCGTGAGGTCGTCCGGAATGCCGTTTTTGCTGGAGGAGGGATGTTCGGTTTCTCTATCCGTGTTGCCCTGTTCGGACAGTTGCTCTAAGGCCTGCTCGTCGTCTACCGGCTGGTCCTGCTCTATGGCTTGATTTTTATCGAGGCGGGGCTGGGGTCAGCGTTTACGCCGATGCTTTGATTGCTTTTCGGGGGTCGATCTCCCGTTCCATCCCCTTTTTCCTCGTTGTCGCTTCCTTTAGGGGTATCCACCATGTATACATCGTGAGATGAGGTGGCTGTGCAATGCCCTATGGGCGTTGGTTCATCGGTATCTCCTGCATCGTCATCCATGCTGTCCATGTCTCCGGAGTCGAAGTTGAGCACGTCGTTTAAATTGTCGACAGTGGCTACCAAGTGGGTGGTGGGTGGGCTTTGAATTTCTTCATCGTCCATATCCCATCCTCGCTGACCGCAGTTCGGCCAGGGCTCTCCTGATAAATAGAGAGACTTGAGAGAATTTAGGATATCGCAAAAAGGCGAGTGCTGAAAGATGTTCGCGGCGGTGAACTCCATTATTGGCGCCCAATCGGATTCGATCGGCAGGGGCGCGGGGGGTTCGGTGTCCAGAGAGGAGTCCGGATCCTCGGAGTCATGAGTCACGCGGAGTGTGGGGCCGGCGTTCGGCTTGATCGCCTTTGAGATCGCAGCCCCCGAGGTGACGTGCAACCACTCATCCTCGATTGACACAACTGGCTCCGAATTAAGGGTCAGAGCTGGTGCATTTGCGGCCTCCGGGATACTGTTCGGTGACAGAGCTAGATCATGCCGCGCGAGACACTGTGGCGCGCTTGGTTGTGGCTCGAATCCGCCGAAGATCAAATCTCCACGGATGTCTGCCATGTAGTTTAGGCTTCCAAACCTGACTTGATGGCCAGGGGCGTAGCTTTCGATCTGCTCCAGGTGGCCAAGCGAATTGGCCCGCAGTGCGAAGCCGCCGAAGACGAAGATCTGTCTAGGGAAAAAAGTCTCACCCTGGACCGCATCGTTGTTGATGATCAAAGGAGCCATCGAGCCTAAAGGCGACGACACAGAGGAACTCTCAATGAAAGCACCAATGTCGGTGTCAAAACCGGCGGATCTCAGGTAGGGGGTCCCGAACTGTGCGTCAAGGCCGGATGGTAACAGGAGACAAGGGACACGATGTTTTTACCCAGGTTCGGGCCCTCTCGATGGAGGTAATACCCTACTCCTGCTTGATTAATATTGATGATATGGGTAGTACAAGAGTAGATCTACCACGAGATCAAGGAGGCTAAACCCTAGAAGCTAGCCTATGGTATGATTGTTGTATATGGAGTTGATGTCCCACGGACTACAACCCTCCGGTTTATATAGACACCGGATAGGGTTGGGGTTACATAGACTCGGTTACAATGGTAGGAGATCTTGAATATCCGCATCACCAAGCTTGCCTTCCACGCCAAGGAAAGTCCCATACGGACACGGGACGAAGTCTTCAATCTTGTATCTTCATAGTCCTGGAGTCCGGCTACCCGAACACCCCCTAATACAGGACTCCCTCAATCATCATTAGCTTCCTCACTAATTGGTGTAGGAATCACTGGAACTGATTTCTGTGATGAACTACTTTCCAATTCAGGAGAAGGTACAATTACCTCATCAAGTTCTACTTTCCTCCCACTCACTTCTTTCGAGAGAAACTCCTTCTCTAGAAAGGATCCATTCTTAGCAACAAAATATCTTGCCTTCAGATCTGTGATAGAAGGTGTACCCAACAGTTTCTTTTGGGTATCCTATGAAGACGCACTACTCCGATTTGGGTTCGAGCTTATGAGTTTGAAACCTTTTCATGTAAGCATCGCAACCTCAAACTTTAAGAAATGACAACTTTGGTTTCTTGCCAAACCATAGTTCATACGGTGTCATCTCAACAGATTTAGATGGTGCCCCATTTAACGTGAATACAATTGTCTCTAATGCATAACCCCAAAACGATAGTGGTAAATCGGTAAGAGACATCATAGATCACACCATATCTAACAAAGTAGGATTAAAACGTTCGGACACACCATTACGCTGTGGTGTTCCAGGTGGCGTGAGTTGCAAAACTATTCCACATTGTTTCAAATGAAGACCAAACTCATAACTCAAATATTTGCCTCTGCGATCAGATCATAGAAACTTTATTTTCTTGTTACGATGATTTTCCACTTCACTCTCAAATTCTTTGAACTTTTCAAATGTTTCAGACTTATGTTTCATTAAGTAGATATACCCATATCCGCTCAAATCATCTGTGAAGGTCAGAAAATAATGATACCTGCCACGAGCCTCAACACTTATCGGTTAGCATACATCAGTATGTATTATTTCCAATAAGTCAGTTGCTTGCTCCATTGTTCCGGAGAACGGAGTCTTAGTCATCTTTCCCATGAGGCATGGTTCGCAAGCATCAAGTGATTCATAATCAAGTGATTCCAAAAGTCCATCAGCATGGAGTTTCTTCATGAACTTTACACCAATATGACCTAAACGGCAGTGCCACAAATAGGTTGCACTATCATTATTAACTTTGCATCTTTTGGCTTCAATTTTATGAATATGTGTATCACTACGACCGAGATTCAATAAACCATTCACCTTGGGTGTATGACCACAGAAGGTTTTATTCATGTAAACAGAATAACAATTATTCTTTGACTTAAATGAATAACCGTATTGCAATAAACATGATCCAATCATATTATGCTCAACGCAAACACCAAATAACATTTATTTTAGGTTCAACACTAATCCCAAAGGTAAAGGGAGTGTGCGATGGTGATCTTATCAACCTTGGAATCATTTCCAACACACATCGTCACCTCTTCCTCAACTAGTCTTTGTTTATTTTGCAACTCCCGTTTCGAGTTACTACTCTTAGCAACTGAACTAGTATCAAATACCGAGGGGTTTGCTATAAACACTAGTAAAGTACACATCAATAACATGTATATGAAATATACCTTTGTTCACTTTGCCATCCTTCTTATCCGCCAAGTATCTAGGGCAGTTCCACTTCCAGTGACCATTTCCTTTGCAGTAGAAGCACTCAGTTTCACGCTTGGGTCTAGCTTTGGGCTTCTTCATGGGAGTGGCAACTTGCTTGCCATTGTTCTTGAAGTTCCCTTTCTTTCCCTTGCCCTTTTACTTGAAACTAGTGGTCTTGTCAACCATCAACACTTGAATTTTTTTCTTGATTTCTAACTTCACCGATTTCAGCATCGCGTAGAGCTTTGGGAACCGATTCCATTATCCCTTGCATATTATAGTTCATTACGGAGTTCTAGTAACTTGGTGATAGTGACTAGAGAACTCTGTCAATCACTATCTTATCGGGAAGATTAACTCCCACTTGATTCAAGTGATTGTAGTACCCAGACATTCTGAGCACATGCTCACTCGTTGAGCTATTCTCCTCCATCTTGTAGGCAAAGTACTGTCAGAGGTCTCATACCTCTTGACACGGGCATGAGTATGAGATACTAATTTCAACTCCTGGAACATCTTATATGCTCTATGGTGTTCAAAACATTTTTGAAGTCCTGGTTCTAAGCCATAAAGCATGGTGCACTAAACTATCAAGTAGTCATCATACCGAGCTTGTCAAACATTCATAACGTCTGCATCTGCTCCTGCAATAGGTCTGTCACCTAGCGGTGCATCAAGGACATAATTCTTCTGTGCAGCAATGAGGATAATCCTCAGATCACGGACTAAATCTGTACCATTGCTACTATCATCTTTCAACTTATTTTTCTCTAGGAACATATCAAAAAATAAACGAGGAGCTATAACATGAGCTATTGATCTACAACATAATTTGCAAATACTATCAGGACTAAGTTCATGATAAATTAAAGTTCAATTAATCATATTACTTAAGAACTCCCACTTAGATAGACATCCCTCTAGTCATCTAAATGATCACGTGATCCATATCAACTAAACCATGTCCGATCATCACGTGAGATGGAGTAGTTTTCAATGGTGAACATCACTATGTTGATCATATCTACTATATGATTCACGCTCGACTTTTCGGTCTCAGTGTTCTGAGGCCATATCTGCATATGCTAGGCTCGTCAAGTTTAACCTGAGTGTTCTGTGTGTGCAAAACTGGCTTGCACCCGTTGTATGTAAATGTAGAGCTTATCACACCCGATCATCACGTGGTGTCTCGGCATGACGAACTGTCGCAACGGTGCATACTCAGGGAGAACACTTATACCTTGAAATTTTTGTAAGGGATCATCTCATAATGCTACCATCGAACTAAGCAAAATAAGATGCATAAAGGATAAACATCACATGCAATAAAAATATGTGACATGATATGTCCATTATCATCTTGTGCCTTTGATCTCCATCTCCAAGGTACCGTCAAGATCTCCATCGTCACCGGCATGACACCATGATCTCCATCATCTTGATCTCTATCAATGTGTCGTCACATGGTCGTCTCATAAACCATTGCTTTTGCAACTATTGCTATCGCATAGCGACAAAGTAAAACAATTATATGGCGCTTGCATCTTATGCAATAAAGAGACAACCATAAGGCTTCTGCCAGTTGCCGATAACTTTAACAAAACATGATCATCTCATACAAAAATTTATATATCGTCACGTCTCGACCATATCACATCACAACATGCCCTGCAAAAACAAGTTAGACGTCCTCTACTTTATTGTTGCAAGTTTTACGTGGCTGCTATGGGCTTAGCAAGAACAGCTCTTACCTACACATCAAAAATCACAACGCGGTATAGTGATTACTTTTTGATCTTCAGAAAGAACCCTGTTCATTGAATCCCATTCAAGTAAGGTTGGAGAAACAGACACCCCTAGCCACCTGTGTGCGAAGCACGTCGGTAGAACCAGTCTCGTGTAAGCATACGCGTAATGTCGGTCTGAGCCGCTTCAACCAACAATACCGCCGAATCAGGAAACAACTAGTGACAACAAGCAATATGTATATACCCACGCCCACAACTCCTTTGTGTTCTACTCATGCATATAACATATACGCATAGACCTGGCTCGGATGCCACTGCTGGGGAACGTAGTAATTTCAAAAAAATTCCTACGCACCGAAGCGGAAGATCGATATATTGGTGATGCATAGCAACGAGAGGGGAGAGTGTTGTCTACATACCCTTGTAGACCATAAGCGGAAGCGTTATGACAACGCGGTTGATGTAGTCGTACGTCTTCACGATCGACCGATCCTAGTACCGAAAGTACGACACCTCCTCGATCTGCACACGTTCGGCTCGGTGACGTCCCATGAACTCACGATCCAGCAGAGTGTCGAGGGAGAGCTTCCTCACCACGACGGCATGATGATGGTGATGATGATGCTACCGGAACATGGGTTTGCCAAAGCACCGCTACGATATGACTGAGGTGGATTATGGTGGAGGGGGGCACCGCACACGGCTAAGAGATCAATGATCAACTTGTGTGTCTATGGGGTGCCCCTTGGCCACGTATATAAAGGATGGAGGGAGGAGGAGGCCGGCCCTCATAGGGCGCTCCCAAAGTGTGGAGTCCTACTAGGACTCCCTAGTCCTAGTAGGATCCACCTCCCACATGGAATAGGGAAAAGGGAAGGGAGAAGGAGAAGGAAGGAAGGGGCGCCCCCTTTCCCTAGTCCAATTCGGACCAGTCCATGGGGAAGGGGCACGACCACCCTTGAGGACTTTCTCTCCTTTCCCGTATGGCCCATTAAGGCCCAATACGAATTCCTGTAACTCTCCGGTACTCTGAAAAATACCCGAATCACTCGGAACCTTTCCGATGTCCGAATATAGCCTTCCAATATATTGATCTTTACGTCTAGACCATTTCGAGACTCCTCGTCATGTCCCCGATCTCATCCGGTACTCCGAACAAACTTCGGTCATCAAATCACATAACTCATAATACAAATCGTCACAGAACGTTAAGCGTGCGGACCCTACGGGTTCGAGAACTATGTAGACATGACCGAGACTCATCTTCGGTCAATAACCAATAGCGGAACCTGGATGCTCATATTGGTTCCTACATATTCTACGAAGATCTTTATCGGTCAAACCGCATAACAACATACGTTATTCCCTTTTTCATCGGTATGTTACTTGCCTGAGATTCGATCGTCGGTATCTCAATACCTAGTTCAATCTCATTACCGTCAAGTCTATTTACTCGTCCCGTGATGTATCATCCCGCAACTAACTCATTAGTCACATTGCTTGCAAGGCTTATAGTGATGTGCATTACCGAGAGGGCCCAAAGATACCTCTTCGACAATCGGAGTGACAAATCCTAATCTCGATCTATACCAACTCATCAAACACCATCAGAGACACCTGTAGAGCACGTTTATAATCACCCAGTTACGTTGTGACGTTTGCTAGCACACAAAGTGTTCCTCCGGTATTCGGGAGTTGCATGATCTCATAGTCATAGGAACATGTATAGTTATGGAGAAAGCAATAGCAACAAACTAAACGATCATTGTCCTAAGCTAACGATTGGGTCAAGTCAATCACATCATTCTCTAATGATGTGATCCCGTTAATCAAATGACAACTCATGTCTATGGTTAGGAAACATAACCATCATTGTTTCAACGAGCTAGTCAAGTAGAGGCAAACTAGTGACACTCTGGTTGTCTATGTATTCACACATGTACTAAGTTTCCGGTTAATACAATTCTAGCATGAATAATAAACATTTATCATGATATAAGAAAATATAAATAACAACTTTATTATTACCTCTAGGGCATATTTGCTTCATATACAACTTTCCCTTGTTCTCGGCATGTAAAATGGCCTTGATGCTTATGGCATCCTCTATAAAATACGTTTTGATGTACCAATCAGACTATAATGAAAACAATTTCGCCCAACCTTGTTTGGTATTGGCTTATTTCTTAATCCGTTTTCCCACCTTATGTCCGAATTGGCATATACAACTTGGTACGACTTAAATCACCAGGGCTCTATTTCAAGCCATATATATTCTCAACAATAGAAAGTCCGAACACTCTCAGGGTATACTTTGGCGTCTCAAATACTGCATTATATGCATCGGCTCCGAATCACGTCTTTGGTTAATAGTTGGGTTGCCCGGCTCCTGTGCTTGCTACCTTATGTTCCGTTTTTGCGGCTAAGGTAGTAAAGGGAGAACTACTACGATTGTGTTTCCGGCTGGCCCGGTCAAACACCTCAGTAGAGAAAGCCAAAAACTGACTGTCGTGATGTGGCGAGAGCTAGTCAGCAATTCGGTGACTTACTAAATCTCTAGTGATTTCTTCCGTATTACACGAAGGAATGACCTTTTCCAGTCAAGCGTTTAAAAGGCATCCAAGTTCGATAGCCACATACACACCAGGGGCTACCCTACAGTCCCATTATCAAACTCCTATGGCTAAGTGAGAATGATAAAACCGTATAGTTCGATTGCCTGGTTCGCCGCACTACCACCTCCTTTACGGACCAAGACGTTGGGTCAAGTGTGGTCACGCGCTATTACGAACACCCCCGTAGTATCTACGTGGGGGCTAAAGCCAACAACTGGTAAATTCTCAGGAATTAAAAACAGCCACATAGGGGGAATAACACTTTACAATAAATGCATACAATATATTACAAGGCCTTGGTTTATATTACAATGCTTTGGTTTATACAATATCCGGGCAGTTCGGACACATTCACTCGAACATGATGTCCTTTGAGCACTGGCCCTCTATCAGGCGGACACCTTTCCAAGATGTCCTCAAAGTAACGCTCCGGCGTACGGTGGTCCTTGCCCCCGGGCGGACCGTTGACGGCCACGATGGCGGCCTTCATTTTGGCCCAGTGCATCTTGACACGGGCAAAGGCAATCCGCGCACCTTCTATACACGCCGAGCGCTTCACTGCCTCTACTCAGGGCAAGGCATCGCCAAGCCGCTTGACCAAACCGAAGTAGCTGCTCTGAATAGGTCCGGCTGGCCATAGCCAGACTATGATGTCCTTCATGGCCAAACCGGACATCCTGTGCAGCTCTGCCAGCTGCATCATCTGATTGTTCAGCAGCGCTGGTCGCTCCGGTGCCAGGTACTGCGACCAGAAGAGCTTATCTGTCACGTTCCCTTCTTGGGCCCGGAAATACTCGGAGGCGTCGGCAGCACTCCTCGGGAGATTCACAAAAGCGTCTGGAGCACTCCACAGTGGATTTAGCAAAGCATATCTTCGACCACCGAATATACTTTGTAAAAGAAAAGGCTTACCAGCCGCTATCTGTCTGGCTTGCTTGATCTCCTCGCGAGCCGCCCGGGACTCGGACCGAGCCTCCTTTGCAGCTTGAAGAGCCTTGGTGAGCTCGGCCGCTTGGGCCTTGTTGCTCTCCTCCAAGGACTCACACTTGGTGGCGGCTTCCTGGAGCGCCTGCTCTACTTCGGTCACCCTCACCTCATACTAAAGGCGGGCGACCTTTTCGGCCTCTACATCCGCAACCGCTTTCTCTGCGGCTACTTTGCTTACCCTCGCCTCCTCCTTGGCTTTGGCAAGGGCATTCTTGAGGGCCTCGACCTTGGTCGCGTTGCCTACAATCATTTACATAGCAGCGCATGAGCTTAAACTCTGAGTTTGCATTATAATTTAGGCTTGTAAAGGGGTCTTTAAAAAAAGGCATACCCTGGGCCTCATCGAACCGCTTGTTAATACGGTCGATCTCATCGTCAGCCAGCTTCAGTTTTTGCTGGAGTTCGGATACTTCAGCATCCTTAGCTGAAGCCGTCGACAGTGAAGCCTGTTTATCAAAAGAGATGAATGCGTTATCTCCGGCGACTATTTGATCCTCTATCCAGCTCTATTTTCCAAAGACCCAAATAGAGTCTCAGGGGCCACTATCTATATGCATGCATATTCTTTCAATACGAAAAGCGGCTAAAGCATGTTATATCACTTACCTCAAAACCTATTAACAGGCTAGTGAAAGCTTTGTTCAGCCGCTTTTGGTGGACTAAACCTTCTCAATCATCGCACCCATCAGGGTACGGTGCTCTTCCACGACGAAAGCATGTTGAAGTGCTTCCCTCAACATATCTGGCGCCTTCGGATTGATAGAGGTCTCCGATGGAGTCGTCACTCCCTCTTCCCTTGAAGGGGGCTGCTCGATCGACTCCAGAGCCGCGTGGGTCTCCGGAGGGGTATTCGGCTAGGGGGCGAACTGATCCATGCCCCCGTCGTCAGTTTCCATGGGGGTAGTATCCCCCATGTTTTCGGCAGCTGAGGCATCACCCTCTGGCATTGTTTCAGCGGCCTTCCGCACCTCCTCCTAGCCCGGAGAAGTCCTTTGGGGCAACACCTCGGTGTCATCCACGGCTCGGGGCGGAGAGGCTCGCGGAGGCGTTTCGCTCTCCATCATCTCCGTCGCCAACGAGTTTCCCGAAGATGATGATTGTTGGGGAAGATCATGGGCCGGACTGAAAATACGTAAATAAAATGTTATCATATGTTCTGTAAAAAGGCCAGATGTATGTATAGTATCTTTAAATACTTACGATTCGGCCGAGGGCTTCGGCCTGAGGCGCCGCTCAGGGATGACTTTGGTGTCCGAATCTGAATCATCCGAAAGGGAAATGTTCCCCTTCTTGGGTGCCTTTGCTTTTAGGTCCGTGGATGCCCCCCGTTTCTTCTCTCCCTTGAGGGGAGAATTGCTCTCCTCCTCTTCCTCTTCATCTTCATCTCCCTCGTGGGAGGAGAGAACCTTGGTGTCTTCGGACGCAATGTCCGAAGTACCTTTGCGGCGGAGGCCACTTCTGGCCTCATTGGCCTTCTTCTCCAGCGCCTAGTACGGCGCCGGAACCAGCATCTTTGTTAGTAGAGGGATAGCTGGGTCTTCGGGCAACAGAGCCGGACATTTGATCTGCTCCACTTTCTTCGTCTAGACCTGAAGGAGAAAAGGAAGGGTTAGCATAATCCTTGAATCTACAAGTAGAGGTTATGTTTGGGAATATGAAAACTTACTGGAGTGGTCGGGTGAGCGCAGTCGAGGCCGAGGTCTTCGTTCATTCCCGGCCACGACTTCTGGGCCTTGAAAAGTAGCTTCCAGATTTCTCCATGCTTTGTGCCAAAGAAGTGCTGCAGGGTCCGAGGGCCGGCCGGATTGAGTTCTCACATATGGAGAGTCCGACGCTCGCAGGGGAGAATCCGGCGAAAAAGCATCACCTGGATCACATTGGCGAGGCTGGTTTTCTTCTCTATCATGCCCTTGACGCGCTTCTACAGCGTCATCACCTTGTTCGACGATGCCCAGTCTAGGCCCTTTTTAACCCATGATGTGAGCCGCATTGGAGGCTAGATTTGAACTCAGGAGTGTGATACGTCTCCAACGTATCTATAATTTTTGATTGTTCCATGCTATTATGTTATCTGTTTTGGATGTTTATGGGTTTTATTATGCACTTTTATATTATTTTTGGGACTAACCTATTAACCGAAGGCCCAGTGCAAATTGCTGTTTTTTTGCCTATTTTAGTGTTTCGCAGAAAAGGAATATCAAACGGAATCCAAACGGAATGAAACCTTCACGAGGATCTTTTTTTGGAACAAACGTGATCTAGGAGACTTGGAGTGGACGTCAAGGAAGCAGCGAGGAGGCCACAAGGTAGGGCAGCGTGCCCAGGGGGGCCAGGCGCGCCCCCACCCTCGTGGGCCCCTCGCAGCTCCACCGACCTACTTATTTCGCCTATATATACTCTTATACCCTGAAAACATCTAGGGGAGCCACGAAACCACTTCTCCACCGCTTCAACCTTATGTACCCGTGAGATCCCATCTGGGGACCTTTTCCGGCGATCTGCCGGAGGGGGATTCGATCACAGAGGGCTTCTACATCAACACCATAGCCTCTCCGATGATGTGTGAGTAGTTTACCACAGACCTTCGGGTCCATAGTTATTAGCTAGATGGCTTCGTCTCTCTCTTTGGATCTCAATACAAAGTTCTCCTCGATGTTCTTGGAGATCTATTCGATATAATTCTTTTTGTGGTGTGTTTGCCGAGATCCGATGAATTGTGGGTTTATGATTAAGATTATCTATGAACAATATTTGATTCTTCTCTGAATTCTTATATGCATGATTTGATATCTTTGCAAGTCTCTTCGAATTATCAATTTGGTTTGGCCTACTAGATTGATCTTTCTTATGATGGGAGAAGTGCTTAGCTTTGGGTTCAATCTTGCGGTGTCCTTTCCCAGTGACAGGGGCAGCAAGGCACGTATTGTATTGTTGCCATCGAGGATAAAAATATGGGGTTTATATCATATTGCTTGAGTTTATCCCTCTACATCATGTCATCTTGCCTAATGCGTTACTCTGTTCTTTTGAACTTAATACTCTAGATGCATGCTGGATAGCGGTCGATGTGCGGAGTAATAGTAGTAGATACAGAATTGTTTCGGTCTACTTGACACAGACGTGATGCCTATGTTCATGATCAGCCTAGATATCATCATAACTATGCGCTTTTCTATCAATTGCTCGGCAGTAATTTGTTCACCCACCGTAATATATGCTATCTTGAGAGAAGCCACTAGTGAAACCTATGACCCCCGGGTCTACTTTACATCATATAAGTTTCCGATCTACAATTCTAGTTCACTATTTATTTTGCAATCTTTAATTTTCAATCTATACAATAAAAATACCAAAAATATTTATCTTATGATCTATATCAGATCTCACTTTTCTATGTGACCATGAAGGGATTGACAACCCCTTTATCGCATTGGTTGCGAGGTTCTTGTTTGTTTGTGCACGTACTAGGTGACTTGCGTGTAGTCTCCTACTAGATTGATACCTTGGTTCTCAAAAACTGAGGGAAATACTTACGCTACTTAGCTGCATCACCCTTTCCTTTTTAAGGGAAAACCAATGCATGCTCAAGGGGTACAAGAAGGATTTCCGGCGCCGTTGCCGGGGAGATCTACGCCAAGTCAAGACATACCAAGTACCCATCACAAACTCTTATCCCTAGCATTACATTATTTGCCATTTGCCTCTCGTTTTCCTCTCCCCCACTTCACCCTTGCCGTTTTATTCGCCTCTTTTCTGTCCGCCCTTTTTCCGTTCGCCTTCTCTTCGCTTGCCTCTTGTGTGATTGTTTGTTGGATTGATTGTTTGTCACGATGGCCCAAGATAATACTAAATTATGTGACTTTTCCAATACCAACGTTAATGATTTTATTAGCACTCCGATTGCTCCTCTTACCGATGCTGAATCTTCTCATGAAAGATCTATTTGCTGGCCTTCCTAGTGAAGATGCCGCTACCCATCTTAACAGCTTTGTTGATTTATGTGATATGCAAAAGAATAAATATGTGGATAATGATATTGTTAAATATAAGCTATTTCCGTTTTCACTTAGAGATCATGCTAAAACTTGGTTCTCTTCTTTGCCTAAAAATATTATTGATTCATGGAATAAGTGCAAGGATGCTTTTATCTCTAAGTATTTTCCTCACGCTAAGATCATCTCTCTTAGAAACGATATTATGAACTTTAAGCAACTTGATCATGAGCATGTTGCACAAGCTTGGGAGAGAATGAAATTAATTATACGTAATTGCCCTACACATGGTTTGAATTTATGGATGATTATACAAAATTTTTATGCTGGATTGAATTTTGCTGTAGAAATCTTTTGGATTCGGCCACGGGAGGCACTTTTATGGAAATCACTTGATGAGAAGCAACTAAACTCCGAGATAATATTATGGTTAATTATTCTCAATGGCACCCCGAAAGATCTACTAATAAAAAAGTTCATGCGATAGAAGAGATTAATGTTTTGAGTGGAAAGATGGCTGAACTTATGAAATTGTTTGATAATAAGAGTGCTTCTTCTGATCCTAATGATATGCCTTTGTCCACTTTGATTGAGAATAATAATGAATCTATGGATGTGAATTTTGTTGGTAGGAACAATTTTGGTAACAACGCGTATAGAGAAAATTTCAATTCTAGGTTGTTTCCTAGTAATTCCTCTAATAATTATGGTAATTCCTACAACAACTCTTATGGAAATTTTAATTAGATGCCCTCTGATTTTGAGACTAGTGTTAAAGAATTTATGAATTCGCAAAAGAATTTCAATGCTTTGCTTGAAGAAAAATTGCTTAAGATTGATGAGTTGGCTAGGAACGTGGATAGAATTTCTCTTGATGTTGACTCTTTGAAACTTAGACCTATTCCACCTAAGCATGATAGCAATGAGTCTCTCAAAGCGATGAGAATTTCCATTGATGAGTGCAAAGAAAGAACAGCTAGGATGCGTGCTAAAAAATATTGCTTTGTGAAGGCGCGTTCTTCTAATTTTCATGATAATAAAGATGAAGATCTAAAAGTGTTTGATGTGTCTCCTATTAAATCTTTGTTTGCCAATATGAATCTTAATAAAGATGGGACTGGAGATGAGTCAAATTTAGTTAGAAGGCGTCCCAATGATTCGGAGTTTTTAGATCATCTCGATGCAAAAATTGGTAAAAGTGGGATTGAAGAGGTCAAAACTTTACATAGCAATGAACCCACTCTTTTGGATTTCAAGGAATTTAATTATGATAATTGCTCTTTGATAGATTGTATTTCCTTGTTGCAATCCGTGCTAGATTCTCCTCATGCTTATGATCAAAACAAAGCTTTTACTAAACATATCATTGATGCTTTGATGCAATTCCATAAAGAAAAGCTTGAACTAGAAGTTTCTATTCCTAGAAAACTTTATGATGAGTGGGAACCTACTATTAAAATTAAGATTAGAGATTATGAATGCTATGCTTTATTTGATTTGTGTGCTAGTGTTTCCACGATTCCAAAAACTTTATGTGATGTGTTAGGTTTCTGTGAATTTGATGATTGTTCTTTAAATTTGCATCTCCTGGATTGCACCATTAAGAAACCTATGCGAAGGATTAATGATGTTCTTATTATTGCAAATAGGAATTATGTGCCCGTAGATTGCAATCCTACATGTCCTATTATTCTTGGTAGACCTTTCCTTAGAACGATTGGTGCAATTATTGACATGAAAGAAGGAAATATTAGATTCCAGTTTCTGTTAAGGAAAGGCATGGAACACTTTAATAGAAAGAAAATTAAATTACCTTATGAATCTATTATGAGAGCCACATATGGATTGCATGCCAAAGATGATAATACCTAGTTCTATTCTTGTTTTTATGCCTAGTTAGGGGCGTTAAACGATAGCGCTTGTTGGGAGGCAACCCAATTTTATTTTTGTTCCTGTTTAGTAATAAATAAATCATCTATCCTGTGTTATGATTGTGTTTTTTATGTTTTAATTAGTGTTTGTGCCTAGTAAAGCCTTTAGGATCTTATTGGATGACTGTTATTTGATCTTGCTGAAAAAAGAGAAAGTTTGAGCTCACGAGAATAATTTTCATTTTAAACCAGAGAGCGATAAAATTCTGATTCAAACTTCAGTAGATCAATATACAAATTATTTAGGATTTCCTAATTTCTCAGGATTTTTGGAGTTATATAAGTATTCGAAACCTACATATTACTACAGACTGTTCTGTTTTTGACAGATTCTGTTTTTCGTGTGTTGTTTGCTTATTTTGATGAATCTATGGCTAGTATCGGGGGGTATGAACCATGGATAAGTTGGAATACTGTAGGTTTAACACCAATATAAATAAAGAATGAGTTTATTACAGTACCTTAAAGTGGTGGTTTGTTTTCTTATACTAACGGAGCTCATGAGATTTTCTGTTGAGTTTTGTGTTGTGAAGTTTTCAAGTTTTTGGGTAAAGATTTGATGGATTTCGGAATAAGGAGTGGCAAGAGCCTAAGCTTGGGGATGCGCAAGGCACCCCAAGGTAAAATTCAAGTACAACCAAAATCCTAAGCTTGGGGATGCCCCGGAAGGCATCCCCTCTTTCGTCTTCATCTATCGGTAACTTTACTTGAAGCTATATTTTTATTCACCACATGATATGTGCTTTGCTTGGAGCGTCTTGTATGATTTGAGTCTTTGCCTTTTAGTTTAACACAATCATCCTTTCTGTACACACCTTTTGGGAGAGACACACATGAATCAGAATCTATTAGAATACTCTATGTGCTTCACTTATATCTTTTGAGCTAGATAATTTTGCTCTAGTGCTTCACTTATATCTTTTTAGAGCATGGTGGTGCTTTTATTTTTATAGAAATTATTGATCTCTCATGCTTCACTTATATTATTTTGAGAGTATTTTAGAACAACATGGCAATTTGCTTTGGTTATGAAGTTAGTCCTAATATGATAGGCATCCGAGATGGGTATAATAAAAACTTTCATATACAGTGCATTAAATGTTATGAGAAGTTTGATTCTTGATAGTTGTTTTGAGATATAAAGGTGGTAATATTAGAGTTGTGCTAGTTGAGTAATTATGGAATTGAGAAATACTTGTGTTGAAGTTGGCAAGTCCCGAAGCATGCACGTATGGTAAAAGTTCTGTGACAAATTTGAAGCATGGGGTGTTCTTTGATTTCTTTCCTTATGAGTGGCGGTCGGGGACGAGCGATGGTTTTTTCCTACCAATCTATCCCCCTAGGAGCATGCACGTAGTGCTTGGTTTTGATGACTTGTAGATTTTTGCAATAAGTCTGTGAGTTCTTTATGACTAATATTGAGTCCATGGATTATATGCACTCTCACCCTTCCATCATTGCTAGCCTCTTTGGTACCGTGCATTGCCCTTTCTCACCTCAAGTGTTGGTGTAAACTTCGCCGGTGCATCCAAACCGCATGATATGATACGCTCTATCACACATAAGCCTCCTTATATCTTCCTCAAAACAGCCACCATACCTACCTGACGGGGGGATGACCCCCGGGTATGCCCAAGACGGCGAACAATGCTTCAAAACATTGCCAGGGGAGTGCTCCCTGGTTGGCTGAATCTGGCCGGGTTGACCTTGGCCGGTTTGACCTGTCCGGGTTGAACTTGGCCGGGTTGACCTGTCTGGGTTGAACCTGGCCGGATTGACCATGGCCGGGTTGACCTGTCCGGCTTGACCCTGGCCGAATTGAGCTGTTCGGGTTGACCTTGGTCAGGTTGAGCTGTCTGGGTTGACCCTGTCCGGGTTCTCCCTGTCCGAGTTCTCCCCGATCGGGTTCAGCCTGTTCGGGTTGAGCTGTCCGGGTTGAGCCCTGCTACCTCTTGAGCACTACGTTGGTTTTTCCTTGAAGAGGAAAGGGCGATGCAGCAAAGCAGCACAAGTATTTGCCTCAGTTTTTGAGAACCAAGGTATCAATCCAGTAGGAGACCACGCGCGAGTCACCTCGTACCTACACAAACAAATAAGAACCTCGCAACCAACGCGATAAAGGGGTTGTCAATCCCTTCACGATCACTTGCAAGAGTGAGATTTGATAGAGATAATAATAAAAAGATATTTTTTTGGTATTTTTATGATATAGATTGAAAGTAAAGATGGCAAAATAAAATAGATTGGAAACTTGTATGATGGAGAATAGACCCGGGGGCCATAGGTTTCACTAGTGGCTTCTCTCAAGATAGCATAAGTATTACGGTGGGTGAACAAATTACCGTCGAGCAATTCATAGAAAAGCGAATAATTATGAGAATATCTTGGTATGATCATGTATATAGGCATCACGTCCATGACAAGTAGACCGACTCCTACCTGCATCTACTACTATTACTCCACACATCGACCGGTATCCAGCATGCATCTATAGTATTAAGTTCATAAGAGCAGAGTAACGCTTTAAGCAAGATGACATAATGTAGAGGGATAAACTCATGCAATATGATATAAACCCCATCTTTTTATCCGCGATGGCAATAATAAAATACGTGTCGTTTCCCTTTCTGTCAATGGGATCGAGCACCGCAAGATTGAACCCAAAGCTAAGGACTTCTCCTATTGCAAGAAAGATCAATCTAGTAGGCCAAACCAAACTGATAATTCGAAGAGACTTGCAAAGATAACCAATCATGCATAAAAGAATTCAGAGAAGATTCAAATATTGTTCATAGATAATCTTGATCGTAAACCCACAATTCATCGGATCTCGACAAACACACCGCAAAAAGAGTTACATCGAATAGATCTCCAAGAGAATCGAGGAGAACTTTGTATTGAGATCGAAAGAGAGAGAAGAAGCCATCTAGATAATAACTATGGACCCAAAGGTCTGAGGTAAACTACTCACACATCACCGGAGAGGCCATGGAGTTGATGTAGAGGCCCTCCGTGATCAATGCCCCCTCCGGCGGAGCTCCAGAAAAGACCCGAAGATGGGATCTCTTGGGTACAGAAGGTTGCGGTGGTGGAAATGGGGTTTCGTGGTGCTCTCGGATGTTTTCGGGGTACGTAGGTATATATAGGAGGAGGAAGAAGTAGGTCGGTGGAGCAACGAGGGGCCCACGAGGAGGGAGGGCGCGCCCCCTGCCTCGTGGCCTCCTCGGTTGTTTCTTGACGTCCACTCCAAGTCCTCTAGACCATGTTTGTTCCAAAAATCATGTTCCCTAAGGTTTCATTCCATTTGGACTCCGTTTGATATTCCTTTTCTGTGAAACACTGAAATAGGCAAAAAAAAGCAATTTGCACTGGGCCTCGGGTTAATAGGTTAGTCTCAAAAATAATATAAAAAATGTAAAATAAAGCCCATTAACATCCAAAACAGATAATATAATAGCATGGAACAATAAAAAATTATAGATACGTTGGAGACGTATCAAGCATCCCCAAGCTTAATTCATGCTCGTCCTTGAGTAGGTAAATGATAAAAACAGAATTTTTGATGTGGAATGCTTTCTAGAATATTCTTCAATGTATTTTTCTCTATTGTGGCATGAATGTTCAGATCCGAAAGATTCAAGATAAAATTTTATTATTGACATAAAAATAGTAATACTCCAAGTATGCTAATCAAGCAATTATGTCTTATCAAAATACCATAGCCAAAGAAAACTTATCCCTACAAAGTCATATAGTTTGGCCATGCTTCATTTTTGTCACACAAAATGCTCTCATCGTGCACAACCCCAATGACAGGCCAAGCAATTGTTTCATACTTAGCCTTTTCAAACTCTTTCAACTTTTACTCAATATATGAGTGCGAGCCATGGACATAGCACTATGGGTGGAATAGAATATGATGACTGAGGTTGTGTGAGAAGACAAAAAGGGAGAAAGTCTCACATTGACGTGGCTAATCAATGGGCTATGGAGATGCCCACCGATTGATGTCAATGCAAGGACTAGGGACTGCCATGCAACGGATGCACTAGAGCTATAAATATATGAAAGCTCGTCAAAGAAACTAAGTGGGTGTGTGAAGAAGTCCTGGATTAGGTGGTCTCCGGATAGCTGGACTATTGGACTATGAAGATACAAGATTGAAGACTTCGTCCCGTGTCCGGATGGGACTCTCCTTGGCATGGAAGGCAAGCTAGGCAATACAGATATGAAGATCTCCTCCCTTGTAACCGACTCTGTGTAACCCTATCTGAAAGCACAAGTGCTCCCTAGGTGGTTTTGATAATTGATGACAACATATCTCTTATTGGACTAACATTTCGATCTAGCATGTTTCAGATAAGTTCAACAATGGAGTGGCATGGACTAAAGGTTGTGGGAACTCCTTCAAGATGCTAAGGACAAGGGATTGGCTAAAGCTTTAAGCTCAAGACTCTTCATTTTATATTTTAGTGATCCAAGATCACATTGAGTCTTTAGGAAAAGCCAATACTATCAAGGAGGGATGAGGTGTTGCTTAATGAGCCTCTTACTTCATGTGCTTAATGATATGCTCCAAAACCCTCAACTACTTTCCCATATCCACATATGACCTAAACCCTAAGCCAAACTCGGTCCTACCGATTCTTCCTATCCGGCGCCACCGAGTTTCACTTGTCATTAGCCATTGCCAAACCCTAGCAATTCGGTTCTACCGATAGGGATCTCGGTCTCACCGAGATGGGGTTGCAAACTCTCTGTTTCCCTTTCGTAACTTTTCGGTCCCACCGAAAGAGCGAATCGGTCCCACCGAGATTGCAATGTAAACTCAGTGTTTCCCCTTTGTAACTTTTCGGTCTCACCGAAAGAGCAAATCGGTCCCACCGAGTTTGCCTGACCAACTCTCTAGTTAGCTAATTACCAAATTCGGTCTCACCGAGTTTGTGTAATCGGTCTCACCGAGATTACGTTATGCCCAAACCCTAACCATATCGGTCCTACCGAGTTGCATGTCAGTCCCACCGAAATCACTAACGGTCACTAGGTTTACATTTTCGGTCCGACCGAGTTTATTGATTCGGTCCCACCGAGATTGGAAAACTGTGTAACGGCTGGATTTTGTGTGGAGGCTATATATACCCCTCCACCTCCTTCTCATTCAGTGAGAGAGCCATCAGAACACACACATCATTCCAACTCATATGTTCTGAGAGAGAACCACCTACTCATGTGTTGAGACCAAGACATTCCATTCCTACCATATGAATCTTGATCTCTAGCCTTCCCAAGTTGCTTTCCACTCAAATCTTCTTTCCACCAAATCCAAATCCTATGAGAGAGAGTTGAGTGTTGGTGAGACTATCATTTGAAGCACAAGAGCAAGGAGTTCATTACCTACACACCATTTGTTACTTCTTGGAGAGTGGTGTCTCCTAGATTGGCTAGGTGTCACTTGGGAGCCTCCGACAAGATTGTGGAGTTGAACCAAGGAGTTTGTAAGGGCAAGGAGATCGCCTACTTCGTGAAGATCTACCGCTAGTGAGGCAAGTCCTGTGTGGGCGATGGCCATGGTGGGATAGACAAGGTTGCTTCTTCGTGGACCCTTTGTGGGTGGTTGCTTCTTCTGGACCCTTCGTGGGTGGAGCCCTGTGTGGACTCGCGCAACCGTTACCCTTCGTGGGTTGAAGTCTCCATCAACATGGATGTAGGATAGCACCACCTATCCGAACCACGGGAAAAACATCCGTGTCTCCAATTGCGTTTGATCTCTCCAAACCCTTCCCTTTACATTCTTGCAAGTTGCATGCTTTACATTCCGCTGCTCATATACTCTTTGCATGCTTGCTTGATATGTATTGAGTGTGTTGAAATTGTGCCTAAACTCCACTTAAACCGAAAAAGCTTAAAAATTGCAACTTTAGCACTAAGTGTCTAATCACCCCCCCTCTAGACACATCTACTTCTAGATCCTACAAGTGGTATCAGAGCTTTGGTCTCCATTGACTTGGTTTAATCACCATTGGAGGAAGATGGATGTGTCTACATTAGGGAGTCTTAGACATAGAGTGCCTATTCTTGAGGGAGAGTATTTTCATGAGTGGAAAAATGAGATGCTTGTAATCTTCAATAAATATCATTTGAACAAGTATATTGCTAGCCCTTGTGAACCCCATATTGATCCCTTGCATCCTACCCTAGATGAAGATATTGACATGATTCGCAATCTTAGAACTATTGAGCTCATCATTAGAGGATTGCCCAAAGATTTGATTGCTAGTTTGCCTACTCAAAACTGCGCCTATACTATATGGAAATTTCTTGAGGAACGGTTTCCCAATCATTCCTTGAAAACTTTGGATGAAATTCTCCATAAATCTATTGCCTTGAGTAAGATGAACTCTAGTGATCCTAGTTTTGGTAAAAGTCTTCTTGAACTTGCCAATCTTAAGCATGCTAAAGGAGATGTTGGAATCATTAATGATATCATACTCAAAGCTATAAGAATTCATAAAAGTGACCACTTTGATGATCATTTATCTGATGAATTACCCTCTCTAGGAAATGATGAATCACAAGATCATGATGAACATGAATATTACGATGAGGATGATAGTGACTTCGATCTTGATGATGCAATGAGACATTTTGGTCTTATGGCAAATCTTCAGGGATATGAATCAGGAGGAAATGAATGGGTTCTTGATAGTGAATGTACTGATCATATGACCGGAGATGAAGAGATGTTTCGTGAGCTTGCTGAAAATGACGGCCCT
>NC_053023.1:731331968-731568411 GCF_003073215.2 Triticum urartu | reverse complement strand
GAAGAAGTGGCTGAAGTAACTGCATTAGGTGGTAGTGGCTTTAGGTTTGTGGTCAACTTGCAAGAGGGGACATGTTCTTGTCGACAATGGCAAGTTTCTGGCCATCCTTGCAAACATGCTCTTGCATTCATCACGTCACTTAGCAATGCACACATACGACACTATGTGGACTTGTATTTCTCCGTTGATAAATATAGAGCAGCTTATGCCCAACTAATTCCAGCTATGCCGGACAAGACCCAATGGCCTAAATCTGACCATGGATTCTTCATGCATCCACCACTATTGAAGGCCACGGCTGGTAGGCGTAAAACTGAGAGGTACAAAGGTTGCGGTGAGAAGAAAAGGAAAAGTGGTCAACACTTATGCCCTATTTGTAAGGAATATGGGCATCATTGGCACAAATGTAAGAAGGGAAATCCAGAGGACATTGCTGCAATGATGGCTGTGAGGTACTCCCTCCATTCCGAATTACTTGTCGCAGGTATGGATGTATCTAGATGTATTTTAGTTCTAGATACATCCATTTTTGCAACGAGTAATTTGGAACGGAGGGAGTAGTATAGATTTACTCATTTTTGCATTATTCTTCCAACTATACATGTTCAATACTTTCTTATCTCTTGTGTGTAGAGAACCACCAAAGAAAAGGACAAAGACAACCAAAACAGCTGAGTTATCCATTGTGCCTTGCGAAGATGGAGTACCAACAAGAATGTGTTTTCCCCCAAGGTTCGTAATTTTACACTTGTGCTCATAAATACATGAAAACAATGTTTGAATTGTAAGTACCTTTCTTCTCACCATGATAGCAAAAGCTTGGAAACTACAACCAAAAAAAGGGGGAAACATGCTAACTCTAGTGCTGGAGCATCAAAAAGGTGATTACAACTAGTTCAAATTTTGAGTTTTAGTTAAATTAAAACTTGTTCTGTATTCTTATTGCTTTCTTCTCACCATAGCAAAAGCTTGAAGAATACAAACAAAAAGGGAAAAGGGGGGAAATCTGAATCGGTTCGATCCAAGAGGTATTGTTTCTCTTTGTAGTTGACATGTTATGAATATTTGTTTGGTTTCAATTGCTAAAAACTACTGCTGCCTTACATGCCTAAGTGCAGATCAAGAACCGGCTCAAAACAGCCGGAGCCAATTTCCATCGAGTTTCCTATGCACGACGATGAAACAAATGTTCCTGTGAAGGTTAGGGGCAAGAGTAAGGAGTGCACTGAAAAGATTCCTATGGTGCCACAAGACAGCCCAGCAATGTGCACAAGCAAAAAATTTAACTCTGCAAGCCCTTCAATGAGCACAAGAAGCAAAAGGCGGCTCAGTTTGTGATTCTCATGTTTTCCTTAATGTCATGGTTACTTTTGGATGTCCTTTTGTGCTGCTCATGTGATGTACTTGTGGACCTGACCTCATATGTGAAACAGTATGTGATGCATGCCAACTAGTACTGATGTATGTGGTGAATGTGAACCTAAATGTGATGTATGTGTGAACATGGTTGCTTCTGTTTGTTGTTCATGTTGTGATGCATATTGTGTGTATATATGTACATATATATGTGAATTGTGTGAGATATGGGATCAAATTACAGGGGAAGTTTTGCCAAATTTTCATTTTTTGAATTAAAATGAGAGGACAATTTTTTGGATTGAAATCAGATCATTGTCCAAGTTATGGGGTCTCAATTGGTCATTTAACATGACCAAATATGTAACATAAGTGTATATATTGTAATGTACAGATTTTTGCTCACTTTATGCACCAGGGGTAAAAAGGTATTTTCACATCTGTCTTTAACACCGTTAGTGAACAAAATGCATTAGAGTGTCATATTGGAAAAAAAATTAGTGCATGTGTCAAACAAGGAAGAAAATTTTCTTCAGGGCCAAATAGGGAACCACATTTTAAGGTAGTGTCAAATAAGGAATTTTCTCCCGGAAATATCTGTGTCCCTCTGCTTCCACCTACGTCCGAGCGAGTGTGAGAGAGAGGTAGTTATAGGGCTGCGCCAACAAAGATTCCGATACTTTTTTAAATAATAAAGTGGCGGAAGTTTTACCTAAAAAAAAGCAAGGTGAGATCTTTTCCTGGTGGCATGATAGGAACCGAATTTGTTATTTTTCTGGCCACTGGTCAGGCGCTGCACTTGCCTCCTTTTATTATGGAGAGTCTCCATCAAATCCACTATTAAAGAATAGGCATGAGACTCGTACGCAACCAACCAAGCTTTTCTTGTTTGAGAGCATGCTTGGTGGGGCGCCGTCGCGGAGTTTGACATTTGGGTGGTGCGATTCACACGTGCGCCGCGGCCCATTAGAAGAAGACAAGTGCCCCTTCTCTCGCAAACCATTTTTTTCTTCGAACCAACAGATGCGTTATCAATTACTCCTTCTGTAAAGATAGAGAAGTGATCTAAATGATTTTATAATTCTTTACAGAGGGAGTACTCTGGAGGACGACAATGAATCTGAATACATCCGAGAAGAAAGGAGGGAGTATATTTACCCAAACACATCTTCTACGATCATCATTAGCCTGTTTTGCATATCTATGTGCAGCCTCTTTGCTTTTTGGTTGATATATGTATAAGAGAGAAGGATTCAAACGCAGCTTCCATGTCTTGAATCTCATAACATATGTATGAGATGTCACCCCGTTCAAAGTCACCGATGTGATCTTCCGAACAAACTCTAGAGAATCATTCTCAATAGCAATCTTGTGGAGCCGCAAACTGAGTGCTAGACGGATGCCATCTCGAATTGCAAGGGCTTCCATGGACCCTGTGTTCTATGTGTGGTTAGAGCATCTCTAACCGACCCCTTCAAATATAGGGGAGGACACGGCCAAGTATCTTTTAGAGGAATACATTTGCTCCTCTAGCAAATGGTTGTTTCTAAGCAACCCCCAATGCCTAGCGGGGTAAAAAATGAGTGTCAAAAATACAAATTCGATGCACATAAACACAAATTTGGTTTAAGCTACTACATAAAACTTACAAAAACGAAATTTAGTGTAGATATTTTACATAAATATTTTAGATAATTTTGCCGAGTTTAGACTAGAACTCACTAAAACTACTCGCTATCCAACTTGTTCTCGAGCCTCCTCCAATCCGCTCTACCCAGTCCTCCAATCATAGGATAGGGGCCAGAGTAGTCATCCTCATGGTTGTCGCTGGAGAGATTGATAACCACGGTCCTCCGAGCCGCGTACTCCTTGTCGGCTTTAGGTAGCTCCGCCTCGACGCGCTTTAGGTAGCGGCAACAGAGTCCCTCCTTGTCGGCCGCGTAGGATTGCTCCGTCATGATGCGCTCGCGGGCCTCCTAGTCTTCCGGCCTCTCACGCGAGGTGGCAACCCGGGGGTTGACTGGCTCCAATGGCGGTAGGCCAGCGGGGAAGTTGCGCTTGCGGGCGGTGCTGTAGACATGCACCGACTTGATGTCGTCTGTGCACGGCCTGCTGCGTGGAGTGGAAGGAGCAAAGCCAATAGCACTTCCCAGTGTTGCGGCCATATATCTTGGCCATCCATGCCCCCCCCCCCAGTGTCACTGCCGCACGCCAATATAATTTGGCTCCGTTGGCAGCGATGACATGTCAAGGATGTGGGATGCGCCGACGCGGCAAACCTCGTTGCGGCATGGATCCGTGGGCCGATGTAATCAATTCTACCACTAATTTTCAAAATAGCATTCACCCATCCTCCCCTAGTGAATTACTCACACATGGCGATTGGATCACAAGAAGAAATCATTGAAGACGACATAAAGATGATCGATTGATGAATAGTCTTACAATCTTTTCCAATTTTGATGCATCGATTAAAATTATGGCTAACTCAAGAGAATGGCTACGGTAGTGAAGGTGGCGAGGGATATGGAGATGAGTGGGAAATGGAGACGACTTAGGTTTGTGAATGTCTACTAGTGGTGTTTTGCGATGTTTCCGGATGCCTCTGATGCTATATTAGACCCGAGCCCTTTTATAAAGTATACTTGGTTGGGCATCACAGAGCTCCTGGAGGTGAGTACGACTACTGGTACGAGCGGTCACGCTCTTACAAGGCATCGTCCTTTGCTCTGTTGCCTTCCTGGTGACCCTATTTTGCTTGGCTTGGCTTGGCTTGGCTCCCACACTTGGTGTGTCCCTTCCATGTGATGATTTTCTTTCATTTTTGGGTCCATTTCCCGTGCAGATATATTAAACAAAGGATTTCGAAATTTCTTGCATTCATTAGTCATTATTGGCAATATCGAAGTGATTCTCTCGGATATTCCGGGATTATCTTGTTTAAACAATGGTGAAAATGAGTTCAAAAATATCACACATCAATCACGGAATAATTTTCATCGCAACTAACATGGTTCCAACAATAAACTCAACTTCTATAAAACACAAGCGTACTGATGGTCAAGATTGAGTTTGAAACCATAACTTTAGTTTTTATTTGGATCCTATCACAATGTCTGTGCGTTGCTATGGAGTCCTAAAAAGGATTAAACGTTAAACCATGTTTTTTATTTCATATCATCTTTGTGCCGTTCATAGTTACAAGGAGAACGAAAAGACATGGCGATCGAGACTTGCATTGATGAAACTTAGAGAATCTTAAGTGGCCGAGGTATTGGCCTTTGGCAATATGTGGTCAGTTCATGCCAATATTCACCTTATTCTTCTTCTTCTTTTTCCTCAGGTGTGGTTAATTGATTCATTCTATTATTTCAAGAAGCACTTTAACATTACGTTTCTCTGTCCATCATACCAAAAGCACTCTAGTGGAGCTCACACCCTAATATATTATCTTGACGTCACCAACACAATGCAAAAGCATTGTTGCCTAGTGGACCGCCTAATAAAATGGAGCGGAAACAAAGGAAACTAAGTCCGTGACATTTGTTTTCATATTTTTCTCACAAATGGGAATGAATGTGAAATCTCCGAAAGTGAATACGGAAACAAATACTACCAAAAAATACAAAGAGAAAATGGTGCAGAGCGGATACAAAATCAAATGTTCGTGGGAACAAAAAAATTGTTGAACAAGAAAATCACAAGAAAACTAGCAAACTCTTTCAAACAATATGACTAGAACATCTTTTGATGACTCCTAAGCCGATGTCATAACTCATAAACCAGCTGCGCCACATGGAGGCTCCTCGACTTGGGGATTATGTTAGGTATTAGTGTTGTCCTTTTGGCCATGGTGTGAGTTTTGTTGAGTGTTGGATTGGGTTAATATATAGCCATGGTAAAAATGAAACATTTCATACTCATGGAAATGTATATTGCATTTCAGTGCTTGCCTCACCGGAAAATGCCATTTCTTTATCGTTTTCTGCATAAGAAATTCAATTTTAGTTTTGCAATATTCCTTCTTTGTTTCCCTATTTTTCTCTTTGTTTCCCTTATTTGGGGGAAATCCAGAAAGTTTCTGCTCTGTTTTCATCTCTAGACATCATTGTCACCATCTGAAAGCAATATAGCCTAGTTGACCACCTAATATATTAGCCTGACATCATAGTCGCAATCCAAAAGCACTATAGCCTAGTTGACCACCTAATTTATTATGATGTGGATCAAAATTTGTATTTTCATATATTTCCTGGTCAAAGATCTAGATTTTTTTTAATATGATTTGTTTGTTCCGTGTACACTAAAATGTGGAAATTTGGTTTTATATTGTAAAGATCCAAAATTGGCTTGTCAATGGTTCTAGTTTGCCATCGTGGTTTTTTCATATTAGATTTGAATATCAAAATTTTGAAATTTGTGCTTGCTCATGTTTTTGGCAAAAACGCATTGACTAATGAAGGTATGAAAGGTTTATACTCTGAGAGAATATGAAAATTTTCACATAAATAATAGTATAAATTACAAGGCTGATACATTTAAATTATTACACATCAAAAACATCTAAACCATTGTTAACAATGTTGCATTTTGTCATTGGCTCAAATGGGTGTTGCTATAATACAAAGGGGCACGACCTTCGCTAGTGTCAGGCCAAACTGATCTTCCATATCAATCCCATCCCGTTCCAGATTAACGGGGAGACTCCACTTAAACTGATTTAATAATGAAGCAAGCATCACGTGCACCATCCTAATTGCCAAGGCCATTCCAGGGCAGATCCGACGCCCAGCACCAAATGGAAGGAGCTCAAAATCCACACCCCTAAAGTCAATCACTGAACCCAAGAACCTCTCCGGCATAAACTTCTCAGGTTCTGTCCATACATCTTTATCTCGACCTATCGCCCATACGTTTATGAACACGCGTGAACCTTTAGGTATTGTGCAACCTGCTATTTTTACCGTCATCTCTGGTTGGCGTGGCAACAAGAGTGGAGCAGGAGGGTGGAGTCGAAAAGTCTCTTTTATGACAGCTTGGAGATAGGGCAACCGAACAATATCAGCTTCTTCAATGTTTCTTCTTGAGCCGATAATTTGTGCAAGCTCGTCGCAAACCTTAGCCATTGATGATGGGTTTTGGAGAAGCTCAGTCATTGCCCATTCCACTGTGCTAGAGCTTGTGTCACTACCGGCAGCAAACAAGTCCTAACATGCAAATATAATATTACATGAATATAGTCTAGTAAATGCAGATATTTGGATAAACTAAACAAGAGTCACACAAAGTACAATGAATTATTTGCTAAATGTGTTATAGAAAAATTTAAATTGCTCTAAATTGCACATTGCAATACTGTATGGAGGAATCACATATGCAATAATTCGTTCATATATAACATGAGATTTCGTATTCATCTCATTGCATTATAGTAGAAGCCATTGTTCTTGATCCAGTATTTCCTTCCGTAGACCGATGGTGAAGTGCAATCTATATGAGAGCTATGGTGGAAATTTTGAAAATGCGGCAAAATACAATATGATTGGTTTGAAACAACGGGAAAACCATAAGAATTTGTGTTTTCTTGTAGAGGAAAATTCCTATTGAGTTTTAGACAATTCAGTTCTTTGCCACACATGAATAACAATGTCGTGTCATGATCCACAAAATAGAAAACATGACATGTCATGCTTCCTATGAAATTCCCATGACGACACTATTCTACAGGAATTTTAGAGATATATTTATGGGTATCCAAATGGTAATTTTGAAGTTATATGTGTCCATGTTTCTGGTTGCATACTGCGGTGGATGACACCACGATTATTTTTATTTCCACGTTGTGTTTCTAAGTCTGTATAATCAGGGCCTCAAAGGATAGTGGTGTGTCAACTGAGTGGTGATAGTATAGTTATTTGGCATGTAGTCCTGCCGTGCTCAAACAAACTCTTAAACATTTGGTCTTATTGATAAGAGTAGGCGATTAACGTGCCACGAGAATCCACATTAGAATTTGGTCTAGGCATAGGGAAATAAGGGATAGAAAAAATCGACTATCAATAGAAGCAAGTATATAGTAACTCCATGTACTATCAAAGTTATATTTTTCATTTCCTGATCTCGATGCCAAATTCTGGCACCATCTGTTTGATCCCCGGGAGGGTCAGTGGACTAGGCTGGCCATGTGCTTTGATCCCCGGCAGGCTCATGTGCGGTCTATGGAATCAAAGAGTAATTTTTTTTCTATTATAATCGCAGAAAAAAAAGTTGTATGTTTACCGTGAAATGTGAGCGTAGCGTCTCACGGTCGAGCAAGTCCTTGCCATCCTCACGCGCCGCCACATCGAGCAGCACGTCGAGGAAGTCGTTCTTCCTGGGCTGGCCGGCGTCGCGGCCGCGCAGCCTCTGGTCCACCTCGGCGTCGAAGACCGCGTGCAGCCGCGCGAACAGCCGCGCCAGCCGCCGGCGCATGCCCTGCAGGTCGGCCGGCGCGAGCACCGGGAAGAAGTCGGACATGTTCGGAGTCCCCAAGCCTTCCATGATGGCCGTGATCACCTCCTGGAACTCCTCAGAGCGGCCGTGGTCGTCGAGTCTCGTCAGGTCGATGGAGAAGACGGTGCGCGAGATAAGGTTCAGGCTCGTCGTGAAGGCCACGCGGCCAATGTTCACCGCCGTGCCCTCGCGCGCCAGTCGCGCGACGTGGTCCGTGAGCTCCCCCACCTTGTCGCTCCGGAGGTGGTGGAGCGCGTCGAGCCGGTGCGGCGCGAAGAGCTCCGTGGCCATCATCTTGCGGAGCGCGCGCCACTTGGGCGCCGGGGGCAGCCAGGGGACGGAGCCCGCCGCGTGCTTGCCGGTGGCGTCGGGCACGGACCGGGTGGCGAGCACGGAGTCATGCCTCTGCAGGAACTCGCGGGCCATGGCGGGGGAGGAGACGACCACCGTGGTGACCGCACCCAGGCGGATGGACATGAGCGGGCCGTGGATCTTGGCTAGGCGGGCGAGCGAGCGGTGCGGCTTGTCGCCGAGGAGGTGGAGGCTGCCGATGAGAGGCAGTGGGCGGGGGCCCGGCGGGAGGCCGGAGCGCGCGTGCGCGAGGAGGTTGAGAAGATAGAAGGAGAGGAAAGCGACGGCAAACCATGCTAGCCAAGGCACAAGCGCAACCACGGCCGCCATTGCTTCTTTGTGCAGTTCGGCGTGCGGCACAGGAGACTAAATAGTACTCGAAGCTAGTAGTCAAAGCTAAGTTTTGGAGATTTTTTTTTAAAAGGCCTCATACACTATTATGTATTCAAACTAAAACATCGCCATTTGCTTCTAAACGAAGGGAGTATCATAGACACAACTTCATAGAAAAATATAAATATATTCAAAATTCCAGGGTGCTGAAATCTTTTTACTCATGCATCCATCCGCGACGTGTCTTGAGCAAATCTCAATGCCGCCTTTCGACCTCCGCCTCCGCAAAGCAAACTTTTTAAAATCTACGAGACCAGGAGATGCTGACAGCCGCAATCTGCGAAGCACGTCACCTGTCTAAGAACGTCGAGAAAGGCCTATGGAAGTTGTCAAGACCACTGCAGTTTGGCTGGGTTCTGGCTTTGAAGGGATTGTAAATCTTTGTGTACTGGATCAGCTTGATTCAGGTTGATTAATACAAATCCTTTTTCCCCCGCAAAAAAAAAAGACCACGAGAACCGGCGGAATACAAACAGATCCACCAAAAACCTAGACCAACCGATTCCCGAAAGACCTATCGGAGACACAGTTCACATGCCCTCTGCGGTCGAAAAATACAAACAAAATCAAAATAGGGCAGGGAGAATAGGGCAACCCTTGCTTGGCCACCCCAAATTATGACCACAAACGTTTACAAATTAGTATATTCTTTGTACACTTAATGAAAATAAATTGCATGACATATTAAAATGTCACAAGATTGGCCCTAGCTGGACTCCCCGCCCCCTCCCGCGACCCGCGCTAGGGATCCTCCCCGCCGCCGCCGGCCGCCCTCGCCCCCTCCCGCCGCCGCCGGCCGCCGTCGCGCGCACCCCCCGGTCCATCTCCCTCTGCCCCTCCTCCTCCCCTCCCTCGACGCTCCTGTCGCCCCCCGAGGCGGCGGAGCGCCCCCCTGCCCTCCTCCCCGTCTCGGCCCCCTCCTTCCTCTTCCTTCGCCGCCGTCGGCGGCGGCGGACGTCCCTTCCCCGCACGCCTGGAGGGGGAGTCGGGGCTCTTTTCCTGTTCGGCGGCGGTGAGGCCCGGCGACGGAGTTCTGCGGGCCTCGGGTGCCCTCGACGCGGCGGCGTGGCCGTTGGCCACGAGGCGGCGCGGTGGGCGGCTGGCCAGCGGCGCCCGCTCGGCGCAGATCTGGGCCCTTTCGGGCCGCATCTGGGCTGGGGCGGGCCTACGGTTCGAGGCGCGATGGCGTGGCTCCCTGGTGGTGAGATGAGGGGGGCGTCGCTGCGGTGGTGGTGGCTCCGGCGGCCGGCGTGCTGCAGCGTGGCTGCAGGGACTGTCCAGCCCCGTTGGGGTCCGGCCGAGCCGGTGGTGGCCTGGCAAGTCCCTGTCGCCATGTCCGGTCGGCTCCACGCGGCGGTGGAGGTTGTTCCCTCCTGTCAGCTGCCTTGCGGTTGCCTCCGAGCCCGGTGTCTTCTCGTCCTAGCTCCAGGTCTCGTGTTGGTGGCCTCAGTGAAACGGTGAAAATGGTGCGGTATCCGTGGTGGCACAGGCTGGTGGGCGGCATGTTGGACGGTACACTTTTGATTCTCTGAGGTGGCGGTGGTGGTTTCGGCGCGGGAGAAATCTCTGATGGCTCATTCGCCACCGGCGCGACTGCGCCCGTGGGCGTTGCCGGACCCTCCTGAGGGGCGTCGGTGATACCCCCTTCCCCACTGCCATCCGCATATCGGGGGAAACCGTAGGAGTTGTCTGGGCAGCAGCGGCGTCGTCGTCGCATTTCTTCTTGAAGATGTTGCTTGGTACACGAGGCTTCGGAGTGCTTGGCGGGTGGTGGTTCTTCTCCGATTGGTGCAGCGGGTGTCGGTCATCTTTGCTTAGTTGAGCTGCCGGAATCGGCATTTGTTTCTTTTCTTTTCTCCTTTTTCTTTTGGGCTTGTTTGTGCTGCGGCACCAATAAACTAGTTGTATCGGTTGGACGCTGCTTTATAAACTTTAACCGTTTGACTGTCTTCTTCATGACAGAGATTCTGAATTGTTATATTTCTGTAAGGCGCCGCACATGCCTCCTTTATTGTGGAGAGCCTTCATCGGATTACACAATCCACTACTAAATTATGGGCATGGGACTCATGCACAACCAACCAAGGTATTCTTGTTTGAGATCGCTGTCGCTGAGTTTGACATTCGCGGCGCTGCTCACACGTAGTGCTCCGTCGCTGAGTACCACACACCGGCTACAGGTGCAGCTGGTGCAAGCTGCCACGGCCGACTACAAGAACACATGAGCACCTCCTCTCGCCTTGTACAATACAAGGTGATTAGGAGAGATGCTTCAAAAAATAAATTGGTCTTTTAAGCCTGCCCTGTCTATAATCAAATAGGAGACGCATAATTAGACACCTTCGTATTGAGAATAGTACTCTAGTGTGTTAGAAAATATAATTTATTTTACTAGGCCTTCCTGAGTATACTCCTACTTTGCATTGTGCGAGTCCTAATTGTTTTCTTTGCGGCTTTGACCGTTTGACTGTCTTCTCCATTAGCCTTCCTCTAGCACGGAAACTTGAAATGAAATTAAATCTTTCTAGTCCATTTAGCACACTATTTCTGGGCTTTATTCATTTTTTGTGTCTTTAGAGACCGCCGTTAGCACAAGGCTAGGAAGCACTACAAAATAATATACACTCTTTCCTTTAGGAACCGACAAGAGCTCTTTAATGAGTGAATTCCACTTTTTACCCCATATTTATACATTTGTGACACTAATTACCCCTTCGAGTGAAAATTGGTCTAGAATACCCCTTTTGAAATCTTTGGACCCTTGTTTTTTGATGCGTGTCCATCAGGTAAGGTGTGAGGTGACGCCCTGTATCCAAAAACATATGGACGGCCACAAGGAGTGGAACAGATAGACAAAAGAAGTTTGGACAAGATCACCAATGATGCCCTCCGATCCTTACAGTTTTTTTTACGAATCAATGACGCAACATGCCGATCCTATCGATTATAAACAAACAAAATGTAAAACTGGGGTAAAACCGTGTTAAAAGTCTCCAAAATCTGACATTTCGATAAAAGTTCCGCTAAATAGGGTAATATGTGTCACAAATGTACAACTACAAGGTAAAAAATGGAATTCACTCCTCTTTAATTTTATTTAAGTAAAAGAAAAGAATTGGTTAGTTAATAAAGAACATTGGAAATTACTACATTTGCAAAACCCGAGCCTATGACTCCCCCACTCAAGTGAACAAAGACGATGCCTTACACACATGAGATTTCAGAGCCACCGTTCTGATTTTCACATTGGTTTTGAGGCCGTGCAGTTGCGACCAACTAGAAATCCATGTAAGCCACCGACATCCAATGAAAGACCGTATCCGCAAGGCATCACCTCAAGGAGGAAGGGTTAGGGAACGACACCGATGCCTGCTTCGACCGACGTCGAAACTTGAATTTTCACCTTGACAACCCGAGATTGAAATCACGATGGAGGTGAAATGGATCTACAATGACGCCGCCAAAAAAGGAACGATGTCCTAGGATGTTGTCGACACCGGCAGACCGAGGTCGAGTTAGGCTTTCACCCGAAGCTCACCCCCGTGGCTCAAGCTGCCGACCGCCTCCCGCAGAGCACACATGCCAGAACACACAACTGTGGCCGCCAGCAGAAGACATCCACCAGGACAGAGATCCCCCGTCGTGTTTGGCAGCTGGGCCCGCCACCACAACGATGGAGGTCGAAGGTATCGACAACGAATTGCCCTGGTGTTGTCAACGTGAGGGATATGGCTATGAGTATGTTTGGCTAAATGCACGCTCTTGTCCCGCAACTAATAAATGATCATCATCATAACAAAAACTCGTTCTCAAAGCACTTAAAATAGGATTCAACGTGCGAAAGTTGCAGCAATCCCACAATTGATATTTCAGAATTGACCTATTCTCGAAAGGTGAAAGCTTAGCTTGCCTACACATCAAATAGCAAACTAACACGGCAAGGGACAGGGTCGATCACTTCACATTTGACAAAAGAACGAAAACTAGCCCCGGAGTATATCGTTTACAACATTAACGGCAGCCCAAAGATTTACGCCAGCTCCGGCTGTTTGCAGAATGGCAAGATGGAGGAGAAAAGTGGTCTCCGAGCGTTCTCTTCGTCATCAAGTATGAATGGCCGGCTCCACGTTGAAGAGTCTGATTCATAGTAGCTGTTGAGTTTTGCTGCAAACTCCACGTCTCCGTGAGAACTGAAATAGACAAGATCTGTCTCTATCATGCCATCCACATTTTCGGTTCCATGTGCGGTCATATCGCCCTTGAGATAGTCGGCGAGATTCGGATAGACGAGCTTCCTCGCGGAATGCGGGCCATAGTAGCAACGACCTGTTACCAAAAATCAGAATTGTCATTGATGATTGTTGATTCAGTAAAAGAGACGGTACACTTCTATAATGTACTCCCTTCGTAAAGAAATATAAGAGCGTTTAGATGAAATTTGGAGCACATGCTTGAAAAAGTTCAGTAAAAGGCCAAAAGCTAAGGGGAATTGCATAGTTTGCTGGAATGAGGGGACTTGCCTATATATGGAGGGGGCAAAGGGCAGCAGAAATCTGGCTTTGGCTCAGCAGCATTCGGACCACGGTTCCCAAACCAATGACCAGGCTCCGATTCCCCGAATTCAGCGAAGAAGAGGGTGTTGATTTGAAGCGGTGATTCAGAAGCAGCCATGAAATTGACAGTGTAACGCTTGCCGTATGCTGTCCAGCCGCCGCCGAGTGCCTCCACGCCACAGATGAAGTTCACCCTATATCTTGGTTCCTACAACATGCAGCAAGCAGGGTCATCAAGTGAAGCAGCTGGCAGAGCAACCGAACTAATGATCAAATCAAAACAAATAATGTACGTACCCAGAAATGCTGCGACGCATAGTTCTCCAGCAGTTGCTCAAGCCTTTGAGCGAAGGAAGCTCCTCCGGGCATCATACTTTGATCTCTTCCTCGACACCACGCTGAGAGCCTTGGCGTGCATTTCAGGAGCCGGAGGATCCACCTGCACTTGTCTTGGAGTGCTGGATCTGAGCGCCTTGTCCAGAATGGAGGCTATGTGATCAATGGACACGACGGTGCTCGTCAGGGCACGCAGCTCGCCCAGAACACGAGGCCTCAGCAGGAGTTGCTGGTGGAGCAATGCTAGGTCGGTAGGCAGAGGGTGTCCGGCGGCCATGGCCGCTTCCTGGAAATGGCTCTTCGCAAGATTTCTTGATGATGATAACATGTCAAAGTGGGACGTGGATTTTGTCTAACTCGTTGCCCGCACATCTTATATCTCGGCCGCACATCAGCCATGCATGTCACATCACTAGGTCCACTATGCTGTCAGATCTGCAAGGTATCTCCGGTGTGTAAGACTCCCGAATAGATTGATGCTGGTGTATATGAGCAGTATTCCACCTGACGCGTCGTACTGTGGGGCCAAGTTATAAGATTCGATCCTACCCTACTGTACAGCATGCACCATTCCGTCTGCTTCTCCTATTAGTATTATCTAGCGCGAAGATTACATGCTAAATAGCATCCCTTGACGTGAGTACTAGTTGTAAGTTTAAGTAATAGTACTGTACTAATTTTTACACGTGTATATTAATTTATTTATTCACAAGGATTAAATATCCGATGCAAAAAAGTTCTTTGTGGTGAGCAAGTAACGTACCGGGACTGTTGGTAAAAAAGGACCTCATGAGCCTTTACAGCGTGGAGATTCGATTGCAAGGAGTCGTCCGTTGCACTATAAAAAGTTCTTTGAAGTTGCCAAAAAACGTTTACACAGGGAAACAAAAGTGTACACTACATAATGACTTAAGAATCTCTGAGACTACAGTTTAAAAAATTAACTAATTCATCGGCGGGGCACAGCTAGCACGTCACCAGTATGCTACGGCTGGCAGATGCTCACCTCCTCAACACAACATTGCACTACAAATAGAAATGTCTTAATATATTTTTAATATATTCTGTAAATATAAATTTTTTAATTTAGTTATGGGGTCGTTGAAGGAAATATGCCCTAGAGGCAATAATAAAGTTATTATTTATTTCCTTATAATCATGATAAATGTTTATTATTCATGCTAGAATTGTATTAACCGGAAACATAATACATGTGTGAATATATAGACAAACAAAGTGTCACTAGTATGCCTCTACTTGACTAGTTCGTTAATCAAAGATGGTTATGTTTCCTGACCATGAACAATGAGTTGTTATTTGATTAACGAGGTCACATCATTAGTTGAATGATCTGATTGACATGACCCATTCCATTAGCTTAGCACCCGATCGTTTAGTATGTTGCTATTGCTTTCTTCATGACTTATACATGTTCCTATAACTATGAGATTATGCAACTCCCGTTTACCGGAGGAACACTTTGGGTACTACCAAACGTCACAACGTAACTGGGTGATTATAAAGGAGTACTACAGGTGTCTCCAATGGTACATGTTGGGTTGGCGTATTTCGAGATTAGGATTTGTCACTCCGATTGTCGGAGAGGTATCTCTGGGCCCTCTCGGTAATACACATCACATAAGCCTTGCAAGCATTACAACTAATATGTTAGTTGTGAGATGATGTATTACGGAACGAGTAAAGAGACTTGCCGGTAACGAGATTGAACTAGGTATTGGATACCGACGATCGAATCTCGGGCAAGTAACATACCGATGACAAAGGGAACAACGTATGTTGTTATGCGGTCTGACCGATAAAGATCTTCGTAGAATATGTAGGAGCCAATATGGGCATCCAGGTCCCGCTATTGGTTATTGACCGGAGACATGTCTCGGTCATGTCTACATTGTTCTCGAACCCGTAGGGTCCGCACGCTTAAGGTTACGATGACAGTTATATTATGAGTTTATGCATTTTGATGTACCAAAGGTTGTTCGGAGTCCCGGATGTGATCACGGACATGACGAGGAGTCTCGAAATGGTCGAGATGTAAAGATTGATATATTGGAAGCCTATGTTTGGACATCGGAAGTGTTCCGGGTGAAATCGGGATTTTACCGGGTTACCGGGAGGTTACCGGAACCCCCCGGGAGCCATATGGGCCTTCATGGGCCTTAGTGGAAAGATGAAAGGGCTGCCCACAAGGGCTGCGCGCCTCCCCCCTTCCCCTAGTCCTATTAGGACTAGGAGAGGTGGCCGGCCACCCCTCTCCCTCTTTCCCCCTCGGGGAATCCTAGTTGGAATAGGATTGGAGGGGAGTCCTACTCCCGGAAGGAGTAGGACTCCTCCTGCGCCTCTCTCCCTGGCCGGCGCCCCTCTCCCCCCTTGGCTCCTTTATATACTGAGGTAGAAGCACCCTAGAACACACAAGTTGATCCACGTGATCTATTCCTTAGCCGTGTGCGGTGCCCCCTGCCATCATATACCTCGATAATACTGTAGTAGAGTTTAGGCGAAGCCCTGCTGCAGTAGTACATCAAGATCGTCACCACGCCGTCGTGCTGACGGAACTCTTCCCCGACACTTTGCTGGACCGGAGTCCGGGGATCGTCATCGAGCTGAACGTGTGCTCGAACTCGGAGGTGCCGTAGTTTCGGTGCTTGATCGGTTGGATCGTGAAGACGTATGACTACTTCCTCTACGTCGTGTCAGCGCTTCCGCAGTCGGTCTGCGTTGGGTACATAGACAACACTCTCCCCTCTCGTTGCTATGCATCACATGATCTTGCGTGTGCGTAGGAAATTTTTTGAAATTACTACGAAACCCAACAGTCGTTTTCCAAGATCCCTAGTGAAAAAACTTACCAATCGATATAACATTAAAGTTCTTCATGGTCGGGTGAAAGAGGCCCCCCTTTGAGTACGTATGTTTGCTATCTCTAAAGTTCTTCGCATTCGACCATAAAATGACTGGAACCGAGGATATAAAATGTGCATAGAAGGTTATATGGGACGTAGTGTCCAGTGATGAAAATATCACAATAATTATAAGGTTGTTTCCCAAATCCCTAGTGAAAAAACTTACCAATCGATATAACATTAAAGTTCTTCATGGTCGGATGAAAGAGACCCGACTTCGAGTACATATGGCTGCTATCTCTAAAGTTCTTCGTGGTCGACCATAAGGAGACCGGAACCGATGATATAAAGTGCACATCGAAGGTTATATGGGACGTAGTGTCCAGTGATGAAAATATCACAATAATTATGAGGTTTTTTTCCCAATCCCTAGTGAAAAAACTTACCAATCGATATAACATTAAAGTTCTTCATGGTCGGGTGAAAGAGACCCGCCTTCGAGTATATATGGTTGTTATCTTTAAAGTTCTTCACGGTCAACCATAACAGGACCATAACCGAGGATATAAAGTGCGCATCGGCGGTTATATGGCACATTCGGTATGGTTTCCTACCTTTGGTTCTGTCTCACACTTATTGTGATATTGTCATCACTAAACACTACATCACATATGGTATATGCATGATACGAGTACACTCAATCCATGTCAGGCTGGTCATAAAATTAAATGCATTTTTCTAAAATGTTGTATGTGAGACATGAGATCCAGAATTTGAGGAGATTAGCAAGGCAGCACACACACCACATCGTAATTCATACACCATCAGTGCTGACCGCACCAGAAAAAAAAGCCTCACCCCCAAATCCAACACAGCAGCACAAAAAATCTTAAGTAATAAGTACGTGCGATTGATGGACGAGACTTGCCTGCTCCCCTCCCGTGTGCCCATCCGTGCTCCCGCATACGTGGCTTGATTTGATTGGAACAAAATAAGGCCTGGCCCCACCCCCTTAAAATCAGGGGGGAGATGATTAGATTAGAAAGAAAAAAGAAAAAAAGACAGCCGTTGGATGAGGTGGGAGCACGGATGGGAGCACGGGAAGGGAGCGGGCAAGCCGGATCCGCGATTGATGGTCAAGCAAAAGATAAAAAATCGATGCCCAAGAATACAGATCTGGGAGGGAAATTTTGAGAAGGAGCAGAGGACAGCTCCTCCTGATTCTTCTTAGCAACCCAACAAAAACTAACAGCGACACATGAAGAATCGCAGGAAAGCAAATGGCATCAAGATTTGGGAAGAACAACCGCGGATCTGGGCCCTCGGCCTTCGAGCTCAGGGGAGGAACTAGTCGCCCGCGTCCTCCCCTTCTTGCTCCTCCTCTTCTTGCCTCCAACTCCATGTGTTGCTGCTTGGTGAAGCGCTGATGGGGGAAGAAAATGCATTACGGTGCTTGGGCGGCTCGCCGTGGAGGAGGACGTCGGAGAGGCGGGCCGCCATCGATTTCAGGAGCAGCAGAACAAACCCTGCCCATGGAGTTCACATGTTAAACAATCTTGCGGAAGGAAACAAAGAAGCACATAAATAAGCAGATCTCAAACACACAGATGAGTGGAACAATGATACGCATGCAGCCTAAGTAACAACTAGAAAAAATCCAACAGAGAAAATTGGGGAAAGAACTCACATGAGGCTAGATCTGGAGTCTGGGAATCGAAATTTGGCAAGTTATAAATCGCTGGGGTGGATGGGGCAACCGAGTGATGGTGTAGGCGCGCAGCTCAATGGTGTAGGGGCCTGGTCGCCTGGACAGATACGATGTGACTGTATCCGGTCGTATAACCGTGGGAAAAAAGAACTAGGGAATCGTTGGTTGGGACCCGGTGGGCCTGGGCGCGCTGATCCACATGATTCATCGACGGGGAGGATTCGCGTTGCGCGCACAAACATATAGGATTCGCCATATTCGGTCAAAGAGGTCGCATTGTGCACGGCAGAGGGTCTCTAGAGCCCACGCCGTCGAGGATCCGGGGCCAGGATTTTTAGAACATCTGCACCCGGGCCCTGCTATCCTAACTGTCCAATAATGCTTTAAGATCTGTGCAACACAACTAACGTTCTATCTGAAATTTTCTTTTTTTTGTTTTTTTGCATAAAACATGTTTTGAAGTTCAAACCTTTGCAGCGTGGCAAAGCTTTCTATCTAGAATCTAGGATAAATCTTTCAGATTTTTGGTCAAAAATAAATATACAAAAAATGAATCTAGGATAAATCTTTCAGATTTTTGGTCAAAAATAAATATACAAAAAATGATTTTAGAAAGCTTTGCCACGCTGCAAAGGTTTGAACTTCAAAACATGTTTTATGCGAGAGAAATAAAATAGAGAAATATGTTTGCACAAATCGTGAAGCGCAGAATGGATGGCTAGATAGGGAGGGCCTGGGTGCAGGTGCTCTATTATATATTTTCGGTCCGCAGTGGCATAGACGAGCTCTGTGAGGCCTTTGAGTGAGCGGACCTCCGTGCGGAGCAGTGTCCAGGATGTCGGTGTACGGCTCGATCATGCTGCGGTCCGGCTCAGGGAGAGGGCTGCGCGTGAGGTACCAGATGGAGTTGACGATGATGTTGGAGACAGGGTCTATGGAGCTGTAGCAGTGGCCGGCGACGAGGATGCTGCGCATGAGCGAGCCTCCTCCGGTGGTGCCAGCGCTAGTGCAGGGCACCAGAAGGGCGAGCGCCTTGACGTAGGAGGCGTGTATGGCATCATGGAGGCGCATCTTTAGGGACTGCAGGTACTCGCAGGCGTCGCCGCGCGCGCACGGGCTCGTCATGTTCAGGCCGTATTTTTGGGCCTCCACCTCTGCCTTGGTCAGACAGGCCGATATCATGGCAGCCATGTCCCCAGGTCGCCGCAGCGACGTGATGCGCTCGCCGGCTCGCCGGAACGTGGTCGTGGTGGTGGTCGTGTGGCCGTCGTCCGAGACGTCGACAGAAGTCGTCTCGACAACGTCATCGCTGACCTCCCGACGAACACGGACGACAACGACTCCGTGGCCGTGGGTCACTTGGGCATCACAGGGGCGGCTGCTCTGGCGACGCAACAGACAGTGGATGGCGCCGACATCGTCGGAGGTGAGACGGCTCTGCCGGTCACCTCCAACCAGCAGCTGCAGAGAGGGGGCGGTGGAGGTGGGGAGCGGGGACGTCATGAGCTGCACCAGCGTGTCGGGCGCGGGGTGACCTGCTAGTAGCGCCGCGGACATGAGGGCGACCTGCGTCCTCGCGGACCCAAGGTCAACCTGCTCATCATCAGCAGCGTACATGTCGTGCTCGACGAGCATGACGGCGAGCACGAGGTCGGCGCCGGCGCAGCGGAGGTAGCGGATGGCCTGTTCTTTCGTGAGGCATCCGAAGTAGCTCATCATGAAATCGATCAGACCATGCAAGGATGCCCATGCGACCTTGTGCCAGGCGTCCTTGTTTTTTCTCATCTTTTTTCGTGGAGAAGGTCGGACGATTGCTCCGACGTCGTCGTCCGGGAGGAGGGAGACGGCGTTGAGGACGATGTTGGAGACGGGGTCGAGGAGGCCGAGGCAGAAGCCGGCGGTGGCGAGGGAGCAGGCGAGGCCCGGCATGGTCGCGCAGGGCAGCCGGTCGAACGCCTCCTCGTAGAAGCCGGCGATGAGGCTGTGGACGGCCTGCTGCGACTGCGAGTCTTCTTGGGGCGCATCACCGGCTCTGGAGCAGCTGCTGTGTAGGCACGAGATGAGGCCCCTACGACTACGAGAGCCGCCGGAGGTGAATCGGGACGCCATCAGCTTAGCGGCTCGACGACGACCAGGCAGACAGGAAGAGACGGCTGGCTGTGGTCAATTGGAGTTCGATGATTCGATCAATTGGAGTTGTATATATAGGATCTGTCTAGGACACATCAAAGCTGATTTTCATTCTGTTTGTGGTTTATTTTTTTTGTCCTAGTTTTTTTTTATTTCTTGTTGATGCATTATATACTTGTGGAAGGTTAGATGTGACATCCTTAAAAAACATCTAGATGTGAATTAGACAAACTGGTATATATATACACGCGACGAGATCGATTTGTTGTTGTTTTCGTGATCGATCAATGGAACATTTGGTTGGTTTATCATTACAATTACACTTTCCTCTTCTTTTTTTCCCTTTTGAACAGTTTATTACACTTTCCTTTTCCCTTCCTGGCCGGTATCTTTCAATCTCCAAAGCCACGTATTTGGGCCCAAGCACATACTAGAAATCTATTACTGCGAGATGGTGGCACCTCGTCTCAAGTGATCGCTCATCCGGTTTTAAGAAAGGTTCCACACGGTTTTGTTTTGTTTTCTTTGTCAGTTTGCTGGGTTTTTTGTTTCCTGAATTCTTAAAAGCAAAGCTTTGTTTTGTAGAGCTCCCGAGCATACACCCCTTCGCGCCGTCCCATAGAGATCGCGGTCTCCAGGTGTTGGGCGGTCGGGCAGAAACAAACGAATCCTTGTTATCCACTCCTCTCTCTCACCCCACACGAATCACCTTCTCCCTCCACCGGTGCACACCTTCCTCCACACCCGGCCTCCATCGACCTAGCCCTCGCGCTGGCCCGCTTCTAACCAAATCCTGAGCCGGAGCTCCTCCTTCCTCAGCCTTCTTCTCCACCGGCGAACCACCCACCCCGACCGGCAGTGGAGCATCCCGCGCGAGCGGACATGCTCCCTTGTTCCTGACTGGTGGCGACGCGGCCCTGCACCCTGCTTCTCCGTCCCGGCGTCGTCCCCCGCCGCGTCAATCCCTCGCCGGGTTAATGTATCTTGTAGCTCGGGCATTCGATTCATGTCGGATTCAGGCCCTTCTCGTCCAACACGACAACAAAAGAAGGCAGCGGCTTCTCTGGCCGCCCCTTGCAGATTCCAACCAACAATACATGGAGGATCCTCTCACAACCTTGCCTCAAACACTCCCGTCCAGAGCTTGCCTGCAGGGGGCGGGTGGATAAGGCGCAATACGTCACTATAGATTCCCCTCCTGCTATTCGTCCACAAGGTGAGGCGTTCTGAACCAATTGTGGATTTGCCAAAGCACATGCTTTGTGTTGCCGCGAGCGTGAGCACGAGTTGCTCGGAGATGTGGTGTGTTGCCAGAGTTTATAGTATGAGTAGTTGCCAGATCCCTTTCCCACATAGTGTGTCTTTTTTTTTGTTGTACACAAAAACTTGCCTAACTATTGATTTGTAGTTGCCTCAAATGTTCGTCAATTTTGCCATCTCATCGAGGTGCTACACAAACTTGATGGAAATTTTGATTACCCAGAACCTAGAAATTTTGGTGCACACCAACGAACGCATGGAGATATGAAACTAGCCTAGTTACATTTCTGGCCACAACTTGCCTAATGTTTTTTATATATGCCGAAAGCTTAATTAATGATTTTGTTAGTAGGTTGCCTGATATGTCTGAACTAGCAAGTAACATACAGAAACACTGTCTGCTTGGATGGTCAAACATTTCTGTTAATTATTGTATCCATATATCAACCCAATGATTTTTGTTAGTTGGTTGCCTGATATGTCCGTCTGCCTAGTTAAACATTTATGTTTATTATTGTATCCATTTCAGCTAAACTGAAACTTGTATAGGAACACATCAGTTTAATAATCAGAAAGGCCTGCTTTATACAATCAGAACTCCAACCGTTCTAATGTTAGTACAAGATATGTGTGCAAGTAGAAGCACATCGGTGCTTGCTGAATAATGCTACCAGAATCACATTAATTTTACAAAGGATTATCACATAGCATTATTGTTTAGAAATGGGTACTTCGGAACAAACTGCGTGAGAATACAATATTGATGGTGACACTAATAAGCATCTTTTTGCTGGTACTTAACGACATGGTGTTGTCATCAGCTAAGCTGAATATAATACTGCTATTTGCCAACCGTTATGTTTATTTTGTTTTTGTTTTTTGAACCAAATTCTGCTTGTTTATACTGCCATTAGAAGATGCCACCTTTAGCTTCAACTTCACGTGGTTGTAGGACGCCCTGGACCCTTACATGAGCAGGAAGGCGGTGGAGCTGCACTGGGGCAAGCACCAGCAGGACTACATGGACGGGCTCATCAAGCAGCTCGCCATCAGCCCGCTGTATGGCCACACCCTCGAGGACCTCATCAAGGAGGCTTACAACAACAACAACCCACTATCCGAGAGCAACGATGCGGCCGAGGTAGTTTCAGCTTCCTATTTGCGCACACTGAGATTTCATCTTCTGGTAGCTCCAGCTTCATTGACTGTTGCAGGGAGATGAAACAGGGGGATCCTGCTGTATTTTGATTGCCGCAATTATTTGTATCATGTGGTGTGTTGGTCTGGAACCATCACGTCTTCTAGGAATCGAAGCAGCCGGAAGGCGGTGGCTCTCCCGAGGCAGGTGCGCTGCAGCAGATCGAGAAGGATTTCGGCTCCTTTAATTTTAGGGAGGAGTTCATGCGCTCGGCATTGTCATTGTTGGGGTCCGGTTGGATTTGGCTTGTCTGTAAGTCTCCCTTAACTATTTCAAAGTGTATTCACAATAATAACTATTCAAAGTACATGCTATTTCTGTCCAAGAGCCCAGTTAATATTCTCACATAACTAAATCCTTTGCTTATTGCAGTGAAGAGAAGCGAGAGGAAACTCATAGTGGTTCAGGCGCAAAATGCTATCAACCCACTTGCTTGAAAATTATTTGCATTTTGCCTACATCCCAGCAGGACTTGCTATTTATTTTCCCTATTTGCAAGCAAGAAGCTTTGCCAACCACTTTCAGGTAAACCTCATAAATCCCCAATACCTTTCCAACTAGTTTTTTCTGCCTCCCCAGTAGCTGGATGTTAGCCTTTTTTGTTCCAGCAAATAAAGTGAGTTGTTTGAAACTTATATGCAAACTGCCTACATCACAACAGGACTTGCTCTCTGGCCCCCATTTATTCGCAAGCAAAAAATGTTTCACTCACAACTTCCAGGTAAACTTCACACAAACCCCAGAGCTTTCCAACATGTGTTTTTATGCATCGCCAGTAGGTGGTTGCAATTTTTTTTCAACAAAAAGAGGAATTGTCTAAAACTTATATGCAAATTGCCTACATTACAAGAAGACTTGCTTTTGATTTCCCGTTCTCCTTTTTTTGGTGACAAACTAATAAGCTGGCTGCAAAAATAAGTTTTGACTCACAAAATTTGCATAATGCAAGCACAACTTGATCCTTTTTGTGTCTGGTGAGTTGATGGCGATCGATAATTTTTTCTGGGTGCGACAAACCATTGCTCTACCTCGAAGTTAGACATTTATCTTGGCGATGTTTGAGAGGGGCACGGGTGGGAAGTTGTGAAGCAGAGGCTACGAGTTGCCAGATCTGAGGGCGTGAGTTGCCATATGTGCAGTACGAGTTGCAAGATCAATGGTTTTTTGAACTTGGCACTAGTGTGGTTCCCCCCTTTTCACAAAACTTGCATAACAATTGATAAGTAGTTGCTTGTTTTTGCTTTTCGACTTGCCCAATGGTTGTCGTTTAAACATCAACCTGGACTAAAAATGAGGGATTAGGCAAGTCCACACTACTAGACCAGGCAAGTCAGAGTGCATTACATAGTGCATTGCAACTAGTGATGAGTAGGACTTGCTTGACGTTTGGGCCTCACTTGCTAGTGTTAAGTATGTGACTTGCTTGACATTTGGAAAACCTTTTGTTCCTCTTAAACTATGTATTTGTGTGTGATATCCAGCCTATCTCTTTTAATGAAACTTTGAGTTCCTGTTTATTGCGTTTTGCAAAGAAGCAAGCATGATCACTTCTTTCTCTTCAAGAATTATCTTTTTTACAGGTTACTACATCATCTCAGACAACTGTGTTCAGATTTATTTCCTTTTCTCAAGCATGTTTTTGAATTTTCTGTGCAGTTTTTAATAACCAGCATGTATGTATTTGCATGTTTTACAACAAAGATTGCATGTCACAAAGCATAGGAGACTCGGGTGTTCTTCATGGTGCGGGATCACCTGCACAGGAATATGACTTTCCTTCTGGGCAAAATTTTCTGTTTTTTTACCAGTTTTGTAGGCAGGCTGGAAGATACATGCATGCTATTCTTGGGAGTTTTTCCTGTATTTGTTCTCCTCCTTTTGTTGTTTTAGGTACTGGTGGTTTTTTGGGGGTGTTTATGTCAACTAGTAACCATGCTCTGCACATATTCACACACTTTACTTTCTGCATCACCACTTAGTTGCCTGCAAAATCCACTTAGTTGCCTCCTGCATCACCACAAGTTGCCTAAAAACACAGGGGGAGCGGCGGATGTCTTCAGGTTAACTTATCACCAGTTTTGCCTACAGATGCACACATACTTGCCCGCAGTTTATGTGCCAAGTTGCCTAGATGGCGTAACAATTATGGTTTAGGGTAAACATGAACACAAAGCCACATGTTGCGTACAGACATTCATATACTTGCCCGCAACTCTTGCGACAAGTTGCCTTAACAAATATGCTCCAAGGAATAGAAACACAGACCCACGGGTTGCCAACAGACATTCACACGCTCGCTTCCACCAAATGTGACAATTTGCCTAGCAAGAGACACAAATCCCGTTTATGTCCACTGTTTTATGGAAGAAAAGCTCCTTCTTAAGTTGCCTATTCATTTACCACAAGTTGCCTAAATCTCATCAGTGTTTTGTAGGCCAGAGGAGGAGGAAGAACTAACCCGTCGACTGGAGAAGATGGGGCAGAGGTGGTTGATGCAGGAGTGGCGACGTTGCTGCTGCTGGATTTAGGCCTTGTAGGAACTTTGAAGAGTTAGATCCATGGATTTAGAACCATGGAGGAAAAAGGGGGAGGAAGAAGGAGGGGAACGGGAGGTAGGGAGAGGGGTTCGCGTGGGACGCATGCTGGGCAGGTGTGCGGAAGCGGTTACAATCACACGAGATTCCTTGTCGGCCATGTGCGGGAGCGGTTATACCCATTTCCTTTTCTGTCGTGCCAACTGTTCAGGGGTTTTCACTTTCCTTTTTTGGGTGTGTGCCCTATAATACTAACTAGCCAACAGGTGCTCCCTAGTCACGTCCTTTTTGTTTTGGTATTTTTTATCTCAGTTTGCTTAACTTTTTGTTTCCTTTTTCTTTTTTTTATTTTTCTCCTTTTCTATCTCAGATACATGCCAATGTTGTGATACGCCCTATTTTTTTATCAGTTTTGCTAAAGCACATCTAGATGTGCCATAAGTATTGCACATCTAAGTCATATGTCATTGATCTTACTTGAGATTCATGTCAATATTTTCTTTTTCTTTTTTCTTTTTCACTTTATGCTTCATTCACTCACTTAGATGTGCAATAACTAGAGCACATTTAGATGTGCCCTAGACACACCCTTTTTTATATAGGTTGAATATTTTACAATACATGTCAATGTTTTTCAAATTCTCATTGAACATTTATTCGAATATACATGTTGAACATTTATAAAATGCGCATTGAACACTTCCTTAATACACAATTTATATTTTTAAACAAATGTTGAGCATTTTTCAAAAATGTCATGAACATTTTCCAAAGTTTCCCATTTTATTAGATCAAAGTGGGATGAGATAATGTAGGTATGGTTAGGCACACATCTAAGTTTTTCTTTCGACTCTTGATCCACATGACAACCCCAATGTTACCTCAGACAACTTCGGAAGTTATACTAAACAATCACCTTACGATCTTTATCGTTTTAACTTATTATCCGTAGAGTTACCCCAATGCCACTACGGGCACCTCCGGAAATTGTACTAGACCTGCATCATGATCTCATTAGTTCCAAAAAGTTTCAATGCAACATAAAGAAACTCATAGCAAGAGCAAGATTCAATTCACTACAAAGATAATATGAGGGGATACATACATACTTCAACTCCATTAACAAAGCTGATTGCAATCAAGAATGGAAACTTACATGATCAAATGAGAGATATAGAACCCATAGCTACTGGTATAAACCGTCAACCTCGAGGGTTAAGTACTCGTAGATCATCATAGGAGCAGCAATGGATGACGGAGATGTTCACGAAGATGAAATTTCCACTATGATATAGTGCCGGAACAAGGACAAAACCAAGATCGCAGTGGACCGGGAAGTGGCAACGGCCGAAAAATTAGGCTCAAATTATGTCGGATGTTTTTTAGTACATATGGAGCTACGGGCGTCGAAAGGCGGTGGAGGCAATGCCCATGCCCCTAGGTCACACCAAGGGGGTGGGGGGTGGGGGTGGAGGTTGTGCCCCTCCCCCTCTAGGTGACCTTCTGGCCCTTGGCTTGAAAATTGGCGTCCTATTTTTATTTAATTTTTGGGCTTCGTAAATTTTATATGCTGAAAAGTCCAACAAACAACAACCGACTCTATGCATTAGATTAATATGTTAGTCCAATGAAAATCAAAGAAAAATATGCCGAACTTATGTACCAATTATGTGAATATAGGATGAAACTTTAAAAGTTATAGATTTGTTTGAGGCATATTATTAGCCGAATGGGCGCCGCCGTGGGAATTATGGCCATTTCGATGCATGATCATTGGGAACCCCCACGCACTCGTAATCAGGGACGCGTGATCAATGTGTTCATACTCCTTTTTACATTCTCATTGATCACACGGAAAGACGACGAAGATCAGACACCAACGATCGTCCAATAGCTCCGAGGTCAGTGATGGACTACAATCATAGACCGGACAAATATGACAGCTCATCGGTGATAAAATTTCATCCGCACAACCCGACGTAGGTGGAAGAACACCTTATCATTTTTGTTGTGGGATAGAACACCTTATCATTGATGGGTTATTTTTTGACCGGTCAATGTTAACTATCTTTGTCGACCGTGACAGGCTCATCACTGACGCCTGGCTAGGTGTCGGTCAGTGAGGAGTGATCAGTAGTAATTTGATTTGTAGTACTAGTGTGCATATATAGTTCCTGCTAGCCGGACATTGTAAAACTGGCACGGTGATTGCTAGCTCAAAGACATGGTTGACTATACCCTAATTACAAACTGAAAGTGGTAAGATTATTTTCACCAATCCACACCTACAAGTGGAGAATCAAATTAGTAACACCAAACAAGCTGTACAACCCAATTAATTAATTGAGGTTCTTTTCGTGACTAGATTTCCATTTTGGCTTGAGCAAACTCTTATTTTTTTCGATAAAGGCTTGAGGAAACATGCATGGCCGAGATGAACTCATGTGGCAGTTGAAGAACCGTCCCTCCATAGCCAACCAAATCGTTATTAGGGCTTGCAGTTGTTGCAGTGATGGTTTTGCGCGGACAACTCGGATGCACATCGGTAGCAGAAGCTGTATCCACACCTACAATCGGCCGGAGAAAATCAAATTGTCAAACAAGCCGGCCGGGGAGATGAGCTCAAATCATGCATGCATGATGGATGAGATCGTAGTAATCTACAAGGAGAACGTAGCTAGGATGATGGATTTGACGTACCTGCATTTGATGTAATTGCACCCTTCGGATTTCTCCACGAACATCTGGCACTCGGGGCACCTCTGCCACCCCTCCCTGCCGACGAGACGCCGGAGCAAGAGGTCCTCCCGGCCGCGCTCGTCCTGCCCGAGCTTCTGGAACTCCAGGCACCCGAAGCCGACGTGCCACGGCACGGCGCACCGGGCGCAGAAAAGCCGGTGGCAGTGCGGGCACTCCGCCTCCGCGATGGCCGCCGCCCCGGCCTCGTCGTCGGCGAGCAAGAGCGCCGAGCATTCCGGGTACGGGCAGTACATCCTCTTCGCGCCGATCGCGAGCTCGCACAGCAGCAAACCCCACTTGTCGAGGAGGTCCGTGGGGATGATGCTATGGCATCTCTCCGGCTCGATGGTGCCGTCCTGGCAACCTGGCTGCGGGCATTCGATGGGACATACATTGTCGTCCAGCTTCGCGGCCACGTACTGGGCGACGCAGCTGGAGCAGAAGGCGTGGCCGCACGAGTTGATGATGAACTTGAGGGCGCCGGGCACCGTCTCCATGCAGATGGCGCAGTCGAAGAGCTCGCCGTCGCCGTCGACCGGCGAATCTCCATTGCCCTCGGTGAACAGAACCATGTCCACGGGGGGCTGATGTTGCGGCATCTTTCCGGCTCGGCGGCGCAGTCCTTGCAGTTGACGAGAAACACAGCTCGAGCAGAAATCATGGGCGCACGAGGTGAAGCTGGGCCGTATACATGCACATGGCACGACATGCATGCACTTGGTGCAGTAGAAGTGCTTCCCGTCGCCGAGCCGTCCTTGCAGTCGACGAGAAACACAGCGCGAGCAGAAGTCGTGGGCGCACGAGGTGAAGCTGCGCCGTACACATGCGCATGGCACCACATGCATGCACTTGGCGCAGTAGAAGTGCCTACCGTCGTCGCCGTCCGCCGGCGAATCTTCATTGCCATCGGCGACTGTGGCGTGGTTGATGCGCGGCGTTTCATGCCTGGGTACAAGGGGGGTTAATTTGAGTTCCTTTGGGCCGGCAAGCAAATACTACAAGAGATCGAGTAGAGACTAGGGAGTAGAACTCACCGCACCATGGGCATGGGGAGGAGGCCGTCTTCGTCCTCACAGTCGGGGCATTCGACGGGAAGAGCAACGCCCTCGCGCTGCCTCATAGCGACGTACTTGGCGACACAGTTGGAGCAGAAGGCGTGGTGGTCGCACGAGCCGAAGCTGGATTTGTGGACGATGGGCGCCGTCGTTATGCACATGGGGCAGTAGAAGAGCTCACTGTTGCCGCCCAACCGTGAATTCCCATTGCTATCCATGATCAACGTTTCTCGCCTAGTTTCACGCGAGCCAGTCGGGACCTGAGTAGTATGTTCGTTGCCGTCAACCGGTCCGCCGTTGCGCGATGGTACTAGAAACATTTCAGGCCTGAGTAGCACTTGGTTCATACTCCATCCGTTCCTAAAAAGTCATTTTTAGAGATTTCAATGCTGACTACATACTGAGCAAAATAAATGAATCATACTCTAAAACATGTCTATATGCATTTGTATGTAGTCTTTACTGAAATCTCTTAAAAGACATACATTTAGGAACAGAGAGGGTAGATGAGAAAAATCCATATTATAACCATGAACCATTCCATCTGCCTAAGATTCAACACCGGACTCTCAAATCATCTTAAGATTCAACCCTGAATTATCAAAACCGGCTAGAATCAACCTTCCCTCCGCCGAGTAGGCCAGGCTTTGATCCACTTGTTATTGATCGCCGCGTGAGCTTGGCCAGAAATAGATTTTTAAGGGTATTTTTGCAATTCCCTTAAAAAGAGGGTATTTTTGCAATTTGGTCGGCAAAAGGACCAAAACTTTCCCATAATGCTCATCATTTTTCACTTTTTAAAAAAATTTCTGGATGCGTTCTCATCTTTTGGTCAAAATTGACAAAAAGGGGCTGAAAATGAAACTTAAAGGTATTTTTTAATATCGTTGGCAAAAATGACTGGAAATTTTCTAGGATGATTAGTATATTAGTCTTGAGTTTACTTTTTTAAATGGGTATTTTTGTAAGTCTGGCCAAAAAGGGGTTGAAAGTGAGATGTAACGGTATTTTGAAATCTGTTTGGCAAAAATAACTGAAAAATTCCCAGAATTATACTAGTATTGATTTAATAAAAAATTGAAACTTCCATTGTTTGGTTGACAAAGAAGGGATGACAATGAAATTTAAGGTTATTTTTAAAGCTGTTTTGGAAAATGGTGGCAGCAGCTTTCACAGAACGATAAGTATACTAATCTTGGTTTTAGAGAATTCTTTCATCTTTTTGGATGTTTCCTTTTGTTTGTCAAAGTTTGACCCGAGAAGCGCTGAAAATCGCACATGGCTGCTGACTGGGATGCTTACCGGCCAATCAACAGGTCATAATCAGTCCTACTCAGCGAAAACCAGGTTCAGAGGGGAAAGGCGTTGAATCTTAGCAGGTTTTGATAGTTTACGGTTGAATCTTAGATGTTTTAGAGTTTGAAAGTTCTGGGCTGCGTTTGGCAGCTCAGTAATTTTGATGTTTTGCAAGAATACCGTGGTTTTGAAAAAAACAACAACACGGTTTTCAATACTTTGGAGGTGTTTAGCATCAGTAACTACTCTTTTTTTCATAACACACACACGCCGGTATCGCCGGCAAAGCGCGAGAAAGTAAACAGGACTCACCTCACCGCGAGCGCGACGATCACCGTTGCCACGGCGAGTCCCCAGCAGCACCATGCTTTGGCCGGCCAGCTGAAGCCACTTTTATCTGCAGCAGGCGGTGCTGGAGATGTATGCGCGCGCGTGTCCGCCGGGATTGGCGGTGGCTTTGACGGCGTCGGCACTGCGCCCGAGCAGCCGCTCACCGGCGACGGCGAGACCGTCTTTTTTATCTGCAGCTCAATGGGGCCGACGGCGAGCAACGCGATCGTCTTGGTCAGCTTGTTAGTTTCACCGTCGACGGCGCTCCTCTGATAGCAGTAGCACATCTCCGCCTCCAAGGCCTCGCTCCCGTTCTTGGGCACGAGGACGAGGAGGAGAAGAAAAGCGGTGGAGGAGGAAACGATCCCGGCCATGATCGTCGGTCGTCGCTGTGTGATTCCTCTTCCCTCCTCCGGCCAAGGGCCTACCGCGTAATCGTATCCGCGTGAAACCCCTCGACGACTTCCCGCCATGGCATCACCATCGAAATTTCACTTGTTTACTTTCTACTATCAAATTAACCGGCCGTCGCCGTCACCGTCGCCGTTGCGTGGCCTCTTTTCTCTTGTTTTTTGCGATTGTCCACACGGAGTGGAGCTCATCGTCATATAATATAACTGGAGACGTTGGGTTGGGTAGGGGGGGGGGGGGGGGGGGGGGGGGGGAAGATGAAGATGGGTCAAAGATGAGGTGTTTGGGTACATCAGGAATACGATCGAGGAATGATGCAAGCAAATAGTAGTTGGGAGGATGCAAGCAAATGGTTGGATCGCTTTCATGGCTGATAGATGAAATGCACTGCCGGAAGCAATGGACCGTAGTACGCGAGGACTGAGTATAAAAGGATCCAGAACGGCTACACGACCTCCATGGAGACGCGCAACCTACACAGATTGGTTCTTTCTTAATTTCCACCAAACTGCATCCGACTTTTGCTCAGTAAGTGCCACTCGATCGGGCCCACCCGGTTTGGAAATGACACTCGTTTACAAACAGAGATACCCTGAATTAACTAGCTAATTCTCAGCTAACTATGCTTAAGGCTGGTCATAGTGGGGAGTAATTTAGACTAGTGTCATATATAGTCTAAGTTAGTATCTTCATAATGCAAAGTAACATAATAGTAGTATCATAGACGACTTCATTTATTAGCTCGTAGACTCATCTTGTCTTGAAAAGCGCTATGTTACAGTAACATATTATGTTACCACCTCTCATTAATTACTTGCCACATAAGCAGATTTTTCTCGAAATGCGCTATGTTACTAGCTAAGTTACTCCCGCTATGACTAGCCTAATATTGATCCAAGTATTGATAGTTGTGTCTTTCCCGATGGCTTTTTTAGCAGTCACCACAAGTTGCATTAGTAGAACATAAAGGCGCGCGTTGCCACGCCCATCCATCTTGAGAAAGAAGTTATACAAATATTTGATAAAATTACTGAAAGTGCGTTATATCGACTAGAGGGGGGCGGGGGTGAATAGGCGATTTTTATGAATTCTTCACTAAGGAATTTGCCGGTGAGGAAATTCCTTAGCGAAGAACTACTTGCAGCGCAATAAGTACTCAGTAGTAAACATAACAGAAGACAAGCATAGTCATCATGATGAAATGAAGACAATCGTAGAGTACAGAAAGCGTAATCACAGGATAACACAGGATGAAGACAAATAGACTGAAGAAATTGAACTGAGGAAATTGAGAAAGTCTTCAGTCAAAGTCTTCAAACACAGATATGACAAGCACACACCACAGTAATGAGGAAATGAAAGAGTTGAGGAAATAGAACCAGTTGGCTTGGTGAAGACAATGATTTAGTAGACCAGTTCCAACTGTTGTCTCAGTTGTACATCTGGTTGGAGCGGCTAGGTATTTAAACCTGAGGACACACAGTCCTCTCCGTATTCTCCTTGAGCTAGGGTCACACAGACCTCGCCCAATCACTCGTGATAAGTCTTCAGGTGACTTCCGAACCTTCACAAACTCGGTCACTCGGCGATTCACAATTCCTCTTGGACGCTCTAGACCATGACGCCTAACCGTCTGAAAGAAGCACAGTCTTCAAAGGTAACAAGCGTCGGATCCACGCAGGATCAATCTCTTCAGTGATGCTCAATCACTTTGGGTTTGTAGGTGTTTGGGTTTGGGTTTTCCTCACTCGATGATTTTCACTCGAAGTCCGGAGGATGGGATACTCTCAAATGACAAGTGTCAGTTTCTTTTAGAGCAGCCAACCAGTTAGTGGTTGTAGGGGGCAGCTATTTATAGCCTAGGGAGCAGCCCGACATGATAAGACATAAATGCCCTTCAATGATATGACCGTTAGGTGGATAAGATATTTTGGGACAGCTGGCGCGCAGCACAGCAACGGTCGGAAATTTGAGGCTCAAATTCCTCAGGCCTATCATGTTCCTCACTGTGTAGGCAATCCGCACTGACGAATTCCTAACTCCTCAGTCAGGACAAATTCCTCAGAGACCAGAAGAACTCCGTCTCTGTCACTAAAGAAATTGACTGAACTGTATGAGATTTTCAATGGCTTCACTCGAAGGGATTGATAGGTGTAGGATTTGAGTTGAGCATCACATGGAAATTTTTTCTTAGTATTTCCTCGACCCCCTTTAACAATACGGTGTTTCCTATGACTCAAGAAAGAGAAAAAGAAACTACGAAAACAAAAGTCTTTATGCTTCATATTCCTCGAATGAATACCAAGTCTTCAAGGTCATACCAATTTCTTCACTTTCAAAGTCTTCAGAAAGTCTTTAGAATACCAAAGTCTTCAGTCGAAGAACTTCATTTTTAGGGGTTGACTTTCTCTGTAAATATCAAACTCCTCATAGACTTATAGACCTGTGTACACTCATAAACGCATTAGTCCCTTAACCTATAAGTCTTCAATACACCAAAATCACTAAGGGGCACTAGATGCACTTACAATTATGCCAACAATAGATTTGATAAAAATTTAAGTTGTTCTGGATATAAATGGCCCACTCACATAGATGATGTCGTATCACGTTTATCTGAACCGGGAGTGCAAAGGTAAACATAAATTTTTCTTTCTTTCTGGGCCAAATGTACTTAAAGTTGCATTAGTAGATACCCTTTCCTCTTTGTTTCAAAAATTGTGGCTACCCTTTTCTTAAGCAAATTGGTTGTAATTTGAATAATTCTAAAACATTGAAAACAATTGCACAAACTCCTCATCCATTTCACAGAGAATTTACATGCTTGATTTCATGTAGAAGCTTATATGTTTCATAAACGATTTATGATTCTCCATGGATAATCTCTGGAAAGTTTACACCATCACACCAACCATTTCTTGTGTGCTTTCTACCTTTTTTGATATCATCTCACAGCAGAGCACTCATATATTGCCAAATATTCAAATTCTAGTAAACGTCACTGACTCACTGTGCCATTGCTTGTTCTTCTTGAGTTTGTGACAACTTCTGATTCTAGCTCTCCCCTTTATGATCTGCAACTTTCTCGAGTTTATCCAGAATCTCTAGCACTATTACTTCTAAACCACGGAAAGATCCAAAGGTTGAAACTTTGATCGTCCCGTTTTACCCATATATACTGTACCCTAAACCCTAAACCCTGAACGACCATCTTGCACCACTCTTGTCCTTGTGATCCCTACTTGGCATTTTGTCAAACCTACATATTTAGGGCATTCAAGTATATTTTATCCTCACAAAGAGGACGAGTAGTTTAATCAAGTGGCACGCTCAATATCAATGATGTTTTACATTGACAAAAGTACTTATATTTAACAAAATTACTTTTGATCATGTGTAAGATAACAAGGTTTTTAGTTGGAAGAGGTCTAGTAACATAATTAGCCAGATGATTCGATGTAGGTCATCACCACTAACAGGAAATGAGACCCATTAGTGGAGACATGTCCTAGGCCAACCGAAGAGCCCCCTAGGAAACTTTGGTCCAGCACCAAGGCTTATAGGAAATTTTGCCCTAAAATTTTCTTCTGTCCTAGGCATTCTTCGTCCAGAGCGATGACTCCTTAAAGATATTCTACTTCAGAGCAATGACCCAGTTCATTGAACCTGACAGAAACAACCCACTTTCATCCTCATAATCGGTATAGACACTCCAAGGATTTTCACTAGCTACTTATTGTATCTCAAATCTGGCTGAACTTCTATCTCCACCATAGTTGCTTGCTTCTGAGGCTCTCGCAAACACTTCAACCATGACACAGAAAGCATATCATGCATCCCTGCAAAAAGAAGGTAGTTGCTCTAGACAGTAAGCATGTTCCTCTTTTTTTTGTATATTGATTTTATTATAGATTTATAGAATTTTTAAATGGTTATCTCTGGAGGTCTTCTACGGTACCTTCCACGATATTAACCATTTATTCCAGGTCACCCCGCGGACTAGATCGATCCATACTCCTACATCCAAGATTTTAAATAGAAGATAGCAGACTAGATACAGATTCAGGTCCATGCAGCGGAATGCGAATTGCAGGCAATACTGCGGGCTATGCTCTCATTGCGGATTTAGAAAAAAATCATAAATTTGAGATTGTTGTCAATATTTCTAGATCATGGACAAGAAATATGACAGTTACTTTTGAGCATTCATCATTTATATAAGAATATAAACTATAACTGAACAATATTTGGTCGTCCAAGGTGCAACCATGTAAGCAAGACACATTTACACAAATAGATTACACAACAGAATAATAAACACTTTATAGCAAGAGATGTTGTGGATAGCGGATGATATAGCGGTCTGACAATTGATATTGCATTCGCATCATGACTACACGTTATTTTCTAGCGCAACCTTAGACTAATAGCGGTAGTGGCAGGGTGATGCTGTCGCTGTTGTGGTCGCAATAGCGAGGTAGCGGACGCAATTTAAAAGCTTGACTACATCTCAACGTGAATAGTGGAATTATTTTGTGAAGGGGTAGAACAGGAAGGCACACAAAAGAGATCCCGAATTTTTCTTTGAGAAAATCCCTTGTTGTCCTTCCTAAACAGAAGAACCCCTTGCTTTCCAGGCTTGACGGTTAATGTTTTGTGGATCCCCAATGCCCTGTCCTCTTTTCTCGTCTCCATCCTCGGCAAGAGAACCATGGCCTAGGCCTAGGCCGGGCACCTGTACACACAGCCAACATTTGGACAGATTCAGTTTTAAAAACAGCATTTGCTATGATAGAATCTGGAAAAGGATACAAAATACTCTGTCTAAAATACCCGGTGAATCAATGGTTGATCTTGTTCAGTACTACTCCCTCCTGGAAGTAGTAAATTGTGCTGTAAAATCCTCCAGTGGGCAGGCCTCCGTGAGCGTCGCTGAGCACTACAGCGTGTTGGCCCCAAACGTGAGCGGGGCCCAGCTTCGGCACGCCCCCGTGCACTCCAAGGTGCGGTACTTTCACATGTCGGAGGATCTCTCCGAGGACGAGGTCGTCACCCTTGTCAGCGGTGAGGGTTTGCTGGACCTCATTGCAGCGGCGACTGCGGTCCACTGGTTGGACGTCCCAATGTTCTACGCCGTGGTCAAGGGCGTCCTCAGGAAGCCCGGCTGTGTCTTTGCAGTGTGGGGGTACAACCTGGACATCGACCAGTTTGGGAGCAAACTTCAGGAGCAACCCAATGTGGTCATTCGCCCGTACATCGACCAAAGGGGTAAGCTGGCCTTTGATCAGCACCGCGAGCTCATGTCGGTCGTCTGTCCATGTCGGCTGGCTTCCCGTCTCAGCCCACGCCGATGGGTTCGAATGGGAATGGCAGCTCGCGGTACATGTCCAGGGCCATCCGAGCCCTTGGGTCAATGTACGGGCCAATGGCTGCGTCGAGCCACTCCTGGAGCCTCCTTCCAAACGGGTGGATGTCGAGGTTGTACCCCACACTGTGAGGACGCCACCGGGCTTCTTCAGGACGGGTTTGACCATGGTGTAGAAGGGCGGGACGTCAAACCAGTAGATCATGGTTGCCGCCACGACGAGGTCCAGTTAACCCTCATCGTCGGCAAGAGCAATGAGGTTGTCCTCGGAGAGACCCTCCGGTTTGTGGAGGTACCGCACCTTGGGGTGCGCGGAGGCGTGCCCAAGCTGGGCATCGCTGACGTAGGTGGCCACTACGCTGTCGTAGTGCTCCGCGACGCTCACGGTGGCCTTCCTACTGCCGCGGCCGGCGTCCCAGCTAGGCACGCTGGTGGCCGGTGGTGAGAAAGGCGAGCATGGCGAACCACTCGTTGGGGTACCGCGGTCGCTTCTTGGCATACGCCTTGTTCACTATGAATTGCATGACTAGATCAGAAGGAATTTATAGACCACCCATGAGAGCAATCTGAGAGTCATAAAAAAAAGAAAAAAGCGCTGGAAAGTTGATCTGTACCTTAAAGTTACAACACGCTGGAAAGTTAGTTAGCTTGTACTCTAAAGTTAAATGGCTGGAAAGTTAGTTAGGTCAGGCGTGTCGTGTCATTCGGATCTGCACTCTAAAATTAAAAAAGACGGAGGAATATTATGGCCGGTGTAGTGAACAATTATTTTGATGGATGGGCAAGCAAAGGCAGGTGGGCTTCATGAGGATTAGGATCGATCCATCCTGTGCCCTTTATATCTCTCGTGTCTATCCTCTGTTCGCCATTGGAGCTTCTTTTGCCGCCGCCATGAGAAGCGAGTCCGGTCACCGCACCGTAGGCATGCAGGCGGACGGGCCCGTGAAGCCTGCCAGGGTCTGCATCAATCAATATTGCATTGGCATGGTTATTAAGTCTAGCAATGATTAGCTTAGTTTTTGCTTCGCGGACACGCACGCTTGCATCCCTGCCACAGTGTATGTGAGTCTTTCACCGTCTGTCATTTGCTATTAGTCGACATACTCCGACGAGAAAAAGTAGGCTATGGGAGACGGCGGCGCCTAGACTTCTGTGAGCCGGTCCGTATTCCATGTCCTACTCTGCGGTGATGGGGCCAACATTTGGGCGGGCGTAACCGGCCACCGGACATTGGCACGACGAAACCGAACGGGCTCCGCTTTAGATTAGGTTTCACGTGCATCTAATTGTATGGATTTGATCGGGTTGTGGGACATATTATTTGAGGACTCACCGACCATTGTACGTGGACGCGTTTGATCGCCTTCACGGGCGTTTGGGGAGTCCGATTTGTTGTATCCGGCTATAGTTACCCCCTCTTCCTAGGCTCAAAATGCTTGCCACTACAATCAGACAAGAGATCCTAAGATAGACATGCTCTGTTTTGCAGCGGTTCGACACAAGCGCAGTTCTTTACGGCAGTAGTCCCATTCTTGAACTGCGTCAGAGCATCTCCAACAGGTGCAACGCGCGGCGCGCTAAAAAGACGTTTACGGCGCCAAAATAGCTAGCGAAAAATTGTGCGCGCCACTCCAACAGGCGCTGAAAAAAACGGCGCGTGCGCCCTGCACAAACCACATTTACAAGCAAAACCAAGAAAATCAAACACATAAAATAAATCAACAATAAATAGTTCGATTTTATTACAACTCAAACAAATAGTTTATCTTTCAATACAACAAATAGTTCAATAGTCAACATCAAACGTACAACATCAAACATACAAATCATCATGCATTTTGTCGGCCATTCCATGCCCACCCACTCCTCGATTAGATACTTCTGAAGATTATCATGTGTTTCGGCACGTCGAATGGCATGATAGGAAGCAAAAAATCGGGTCACCCTCGCAGCCCTCCGCCACACTCGCACGGAATGTCCCAACAGCTCATACTCAAAGTAGTCTAAATCTTGGCCATGCTCATTCTCGATGATCATGTTATGCATGGTCACACAAGCGTGCATAATGTATCAAAGGATCTTTTAATCCCAAAATCTAGCCGGTCCTCTCACAATAGCAAATTGGGCTTGCAAAATCCCAAAAGCTCTCTCCACATCTTTCCTAGCCGCCGCCTGAGCATTGTGGTAATCAAGATTTTTCTTACCTTTCGGTTTTTTCAACGGCTCACAAATGTTTGCCACTTATGGTAGATGCAATCCGCAAGATAGTAGCCATAGTTGTAAGTATGGTCATTTCTACAAACTGCACCGGTGGCAGTTCACCATTTGTAATCTTATTCATAAGTGGTGACCGATTAACAACGTTGATGTCATTCAAAAATCCAGGCATTCCAAAAAAAGCATGCCAAATCCAAGTCTCTTGATCGGCCACCGCTTTAAGGATTATAGTTGAACCCTTTTCCTGGCAATTGTCCATGCCATGCCTTAGGACAGTTCTTACATATCCAATGCATGCAATCTATTGAGGCAAGTATACTTGGGAACCCACGAGCTTTGTTCATCTCCAAAAGTCTTGCCGCGTCTTCAGCATTAGGAGCTATCTAATACTCCGGACCAAACACTTGCACAATTCCGGCTGCAAAGCGCTTGACACACATGATGACTTGACTCTCACCCATGGCCAAGTGGTCATCAACTAGATCAGCCGGAATACCGTATGCCAACATACACAAAGCGGATGTCACCTTTTGAAAGGTGCTAGGACCGAGTTCTCCGGCGGCATTCCCCCTTTGCTGAAAAACCCGATCATGGCTAGCCAGTTTCTCTACAATGCGTCTGAACAACTCGGTGCTGATCCTAAAACGGCGCCGGAAATACGACTCAGGGTATATGGGATTATCCGCAAAATAGTGCATCATCAATCTGTTGTCGGCATCGATCTTATCCCTCCAAATTTTCTGCCGATCCATAACCGAACCAACATGCTTCGGCTTTTTATTGATGTGCATAGCTAGGATTATTGCAAGGTCCTCCTCCTCTTCAATATCAAATTCTTCGTCGGAAGAATCATATGACGAACTCATCTACAATATTGAATTTAAACCAGTCTATAAAAACTACAAATAACATGCATCAAATTCATCTACAAAATGTGAACTTGAAGCAATACATACCTTGTAAGTGTTTTGTCAAACATCTTGTGGGCGCCGAGCGGCATTAGGCGGCCGGGCGCTGTTCATCGGAGGAATGGCGCGCTCGACGGGCGGTGGTGACTAGAGGGAGGTAGAGGAGCAGCGGCGATAGGCCAGGGAAGCGCCGTCGGGTCGCCGGAGGAAATGGGGTGGTGCGGGCGGTGGCGCCAGCGTTAGGATATGGTGGTACGTGAAAGTCACGGCGCAGGCGCTCGACTGTGCAGCGCGCGGGAGCGGGTGCACGAAATAAGCGGCGCGCAATGCCATTTGGCTCTGCGCGCTGAACCACTTATGCTGCGAGCGTGTTTTTTGCGCCTGCACTGGAGCGTCCGGAACAGCTGCGCGCGCGCAAAAACCCGATTTTTTTTTAACATGGCGCTAATATCGCGCGCCTGTTGGAGATGCTCTAAGGCTTCTAACCTACGGACTTGAGTTCTGCTCTGACGAAGCACTTATCAAATCAGTGACCCCGTGAAGGAAAAAGAGAGTAACCCCAATGTGCCAGCGATGATATTAAGCTCTTGTCCTCCATTCTTCTTTCTCACAGCACGTTGCTGATACAATCTACTCCCTCCGTGAATTTTCTTTTACGTGCAGCATGCAAATTAGATGGAAATGGGTTAATGATTATTGTCCTAGTCTTTTGGTGAATGCTGGTGGTGATTATGGTTGCTTGCAGGGAATTGCTGAGAGGCACACTCAACTATGTCATTGTGCGAATGATTATTGCCTAGTCTTTTGGCGTGATTCCACTATCGGGTTCGTATCCTTATCGATGATGCGCGGTGGCGATGGTAAGATGGAAATGGGTTACATGCTCTGTTTTCGCTGAGCATCGGCACCTGCTTGCATCTTGGCTTCACAGGCTTTGCTGACATTGTTGGGAGAAGATTCGGCTCACTGAAGCTGCCATTCAACAACAAGAAGAGCTGGGTCAGGAGTGCCGCGATGTTCATCTCTGGGTTCCTGCTATCCACTCTGTAGGGTTCTTGGGACGCAATCCTGTCACCTTGACAGGTTTTCGCACGCGCTGTTGACTTATTCGATTTGTTCCGTTGTTGCAGGATGTTGTTATACTGCCCATGGCTTGGTTACATCAATGTCAGCTGGGATCAGGCGTTTGGTAAAGGGAAATGTTTATACCCGGCGCACGGGGCGTGCGATCCGTTTTTCCTTGTTGCGCTAAGTCGCTCGTCCACGCATCCAGGCCCACATGCAACACCCTCTTTCTCTCTTTCCTAGCCACGCATCTACGGCCTTATCCATCTGCCAACCGCTCTTCTTCCTCCCCAGCTAGACCAGAGCACACGCCATGCCGATGAAAGGCAACCGGCTAGACCAGATCCCACTCGCCGGGGTGGTGCTCCTACCCCCCCCCCCCCCCCCCCCCCCTCCCTTGTCCTCACGGCGCACTCCGTCCATCCATCTAGCTCCACTCCAACGACGACCTCCCCCCTGAAAGCTACAACCAGCTGAGACAGAAGCTGCAACCGTCGTCTTTTTTTTGCTACTACCCGCGACGGATTTTGCTACATTCATCACGGCAGGTCTGCGACCTACTAGCGCGGTAGCTTTTTTGTTGCAACCGTCCTAAGATTTTGCTACTACCGGCGGGATTTTTGCTACATCCATCATATGTGGGGGAGACCGCGACCTGCGACGGCAACGACGACGAATTGGTGCAAACGGACATGGAAAAAAGCTTCAACCGGCCTAGTATAAGTTACAACCGATGGAGGAAAAAAGCTTCAACAGGCATGACAGAAAAGCTTCAATCCTTATGGAAAAGCTGGAAACAGCTACGGAAAAAGCTTCAACCGACCATGAAAAAAACTTCAAGCTAGAGCCAGCAATGGTTATGACGGCGAGGCTACGACGGGTTGACGGCGAGGACCTGCACGCGATTTTTTGCTGCAATCGACAATGGGAAAAGCTACAACCGGTGCCACGTCTTGCTACTCCCGGCAAAACCCGACGAAGGTTGAATAAAATTGTGGTCGGCGCCGTGACTGTCGACATGAATGGTTGTAGCGATTCATGTCACCGGTCGTAGCAAAAATGAACCATGGTTGAAGCAAAATACATCTGCACGTGGATGATGAAGGAAAAAAGATTGGTTGGGCGTGGCCATGGCGACAGGGCTGCAGCGAGGGACAGCGGCGGAGCTGCAACCTGAGCTTCACCTGTCGCTGCTGAGAGCTACAACCGCAGGCGCAGCTGTTTCATGGGTCAAGGCGGCGACGAGGACATACGGCGAAGGTGGGGACTGGCGACGAGGACGGCCGGCGAGGATGGGGACCGGCGACGAGAACGGCCGGCGGGAGTGGGGACTGGCGACGAGGTCAGCCACCGGAGGGGAGAGGATGCGTGCACCGAGTGGGAGATGTGATTTCCAGCAAGAGGAAGAAGAAGCTGCAGGGCAAACCCTTTTTTTCCGCCAGATCCAATGGCCCACGCGGCTCAAATCCAACGGCCCTGACCCAACCGGTCGAACGGTTGGGCCGGTGCGCCGGCGCAGATTAGTGCCCGTTGGTAAACTGGCTCTTGTTACACTAGCAGCAACTGCGGTGGAGTGTATTCCTGTAACTGAAGTTCTAGATGACAGTATATATGTTCCTTTGGCCACCATGTTGGTAGCATTTCTGTTGTTTGGCCACACTGCAACTTTTATATACGAACAAATGTTTTGAGCTCCTCCTGTACTGGCACCAAAAGGTTTTCTAATATCCACTTTCCCCTTTGAAGCAAAAAAGAGGTATCAGGACACCCGTGTCTAGAACTCTAGATACACATTTATTTTCAACATTTACACCAACATACATCAATCCGTACTCAGCCTTCTCAATTTGTTTCGAATGTACAATTTCTTCGGTGAGCAGACAAACCCCATACAATAACACATCGAGCAATAAGGGAATTATTCCTAAATAGTACAAAAAGGATGAAACATTGGCCTACTGTTACAACCTCATATTTGAAACATTGGCCTTGCAGTCAGCTGAGCTTTTCGTGGATGATCGGCAACTAAGAAAGACGGGCAAGTACAATGACACCGGAAGTGTGATCAATGCGCCCTTAGGTTTCCGCTTCTCCCGGATGACCGCTTCTTCAATCATCGGCAACTTCTGATGAATCTTCTTTCATATGTAGTTCACATCACCATCTTCTGGGGCAGAGCCCTTGCTACTATGGTGACTGTTTTTGTACTCAAAGATATGCTGGATTTCAGCCAGGTTTCTTCTGAATTCATCCTTCTGCCGCTTGGGGATATTCCTTAGGTAGTTTGTTAGCCATTTGGGGATATTCCATGCTTCCTTCCCAAAGGCTATGCCCCGTAGCAAAATGCACGAGCAATTACCCAATATGGAGTCCAGGTAAAAAAAAAAGGCTGCACGCAGCCGCTGCCTCCTCCTCCAAAAAGAAATCTAGGTTTTCGGGCCTCTTGTCGGCGCCGCCGCAGCGTGGCCCTAGGGCCATGGGGCCGGCGTGAGGACTACGTTGTTAGTCATTACTTTAAGATTTGTTATGATTTGTGTCCTGTTTATGAAGGCGAGAGGGCAGCGGCTCACTAAAGATGGAATAAAGGTCTACCGCCTAGCCCCCATTCCGGTGGTGCATCTAGCATCGTTGGTAGGCGTGTGGAGGTGTGTCTCCTGCAATCTATCCTCGGTGGATTTGCTCATATCTGTTTGTTGCACGCCTATGTTTTGGTGGTGCGTCTAGCATCGTTGGTAGGCGTGTGGAGGTGTGTCTTTGGGTTGAATCCTTTCGATCTACATTATTCGTCATTGGCGACGGTTGCTACTGTGCGCTGGTCCGATGGGTCCTTAGCACAACGACTTTTCGACTGTCTACTACAACAAGTTGTGTTCGACTTCGGCGAGGAAGGGGTGATGACGGCAACATGCTTTTGGCTCGCTTCAGCTCTTGTAGTCGTCGCTAGGTGGTTTACAGATATGGATGTAATTTTTATTATTTCTGGTGTTCGTTATACTTCCATGATCAAAGATGGATAAATCGGAAGTTTTCTCACATATTAAAATACCTAGGATGGAAAAAAAGACAAAAAAGAAAAATGCCGTTCAAAGCTAACCTCCATCTCAGTACAACGAGAAGGGGTTTACTATGGAGAGTGTGATAATATTTGTAGAAGCAATAACTATGAAAGATTATGAATTATAGTAGGGTTAGTTTAATTTGTGTTGGCTGGTCACCTTCGTGGGCTTTCACGCGGAATTTTCTATGATGGCTTCGTCGACCCGGCAACGCTTGAAGCTCTTGCATGCAGCGAGGCACTAGTCCTCGCCATGGATCTTCAAGACTACTCCATTGAACATATAAACCCTGAAGAACTCCTAGGCAGGACCGAGCTAGCCACGTCGCCTCTAAATCGCTGCTGCCATCGCTTGTAATTTCGTGCCCCGCCAAAGGCATTTTAGTAATTTCACGTACAGGCAAGTACAGGTGTATAAAACTCACCCGCTGCAATGGAGAAACCCTAGCCGTCACCCGCCCCCGCGCGAGAGCGACCTAACCGGCGTCCCCCCGTGAGCCCCTTGCCGCCGCCACCCCTCCCCTCTGCCCCATGCCGGATCTGCCTGCCGCCGCCGCCACCGCTCTCCTCTGCCCCGTGCCGTATCCTACCTCCTCCTCCCGCTACCCTCATCCCCTCTTGCCGCCATCGGGTCCTCTCCTCTCCCCATCGGTGCGAGTGCGTGGGTCGCGGCGTGCGGAGAGCGAGGAGAGGGAGAGGGCAGACGCGTGAGGAGGAGGAGGCCACGGCCATCGGCTCCTCTCCTCTCCTCGTCGTCTCCTCCCCTCTCCCCGTCGGCGCCAGCGCGCTGGTCGTGTGGCGTGATGTGAGCGAGGAGAGGGAGGGGGAAGATGCGTGAGGAGGAGGAGGACCAGGCGATGGCGTGCTGCTGGAGTGGAGGAGTGGTCGTCCGCTGCACGTCGTCGTTGTCCCCATACCCAATCTGGCAGCGGCAGCTGCAGGCCAGTGCGTGCGTCAGCTAAAGGAGCATGAGTGAAGAAGTCCTCCTCCAGAATCTTGCCGAGATGCTCCTCTCTCTTTGCGTCTTCTTTTTCCTCTGTACTTTGTTTTTACAGTATTTGCCCTATCCTGTTTGATGATTTGTTCATGAGCTAATTTGTTCTTATTGTGGTTCCACTTCTATTTCTATCTCGCAGGATTTTGTTCCAATGACACGTTGCTGACTATTTGAGTTTTTGGAATTTAATGAAATTCTGCTCAATCAGGTAAACCTTTTGTTTTGACCATTTGCCGTTAGAATATTTGAGGCACTTGACTAGACAGCGTATACCAAGTAGTTCATCAATTTTCTTGCTGGCCTGTAGTGTCCGCCATCATGTAATTTTAGGACCAAATTCAGAGAAAACAGTCTCATTTCTAAGAAGGTATGATCTATATCTGCTTGTTCGCCTCTATGAAATTGTTGAAGAACCTGTCAATCCAACGGATTCAGTTGCACAATATTCGATTTGATGGTTGACAATATGCAGAGCATCTTGAGAGCCTCCTTCATGTTCTGGATAAAGCAGCTGACGAAATAGTACGCTGATCCCGTCCCTTGTTGACGATGAATTTGCCTTGAGCACTGCGGTTTTGTCAATTTGGCTGAGCTTGCTGTCCTCTAGGTTTTATGTACAGAGTTCTTAGAAATGAAGCAGCTGCAGAAAAGGGACATCCCGAGGAGAGGTACACCAACGCCTTTTTTGGGTACGGACCAGAGGACTCACATTTTGTTTAGAGCTCACTTAGTGTAAGCTTCAAATGTCAAAACACCCATGACATCTCTTTGTCTTCCAGAGACTGTATGTTTTTTCTATTGAATTAACACGTGAATTCTTTTACTAGCAGAAGTGACGATATTGGATCTGGTTTTGGTCATTTTGGAATTGCTGTTGAGGATGTAAGATTCTCTCTCCATTTTTTCTTTTTTCAGTTGTTGACGTTCAGTACTATGTCAGTCCATCTAATATTGTTACTTCTGCTTTCTGTAGTTAAGCAGCACTAATTGTTTATCAAGTATAAGTAGCTCATCTATTGCTTCCTCCAACACGATTGAGCTTAGTTTCAGATCCGCCACAAGTTCAAACACGATTGAGCTGATGGGTCGTGTTGGAACTAATTTTGTTATTAGTGCTAGGTTTAGATTATTTCTTCTTTTTGAGTTAGCCAGGTAGCGTAGCAGATAAATACGCAGTGGAAGCATGCGTACTTAGTTGTGGCAGCGCCGCGTGAGCTTCCAGTTAGTTATCTGCAGATACTTGGGTTGGACTCAAGCATATACGTGCAGTTAGCTAGCGTAGGAATAACCGGATCAAGCCAATGTGTGTGGCTGGCCGTGGTGTGTGCATGCATGGCAGGAGTGGTGCGCGTGTGTGCATGCTAGCTAGGTAGTTAGTGGGTCAAAGTAGTGGCGTGAGTTTAGACGGCACTGGTGCTGGCCCTGTGTATATATAGTTTGCATTGCGTAATAGAATAAGCAGGCCGGGAGGGCTGTGGAAAAATATAGGTTTGTGTCACCAAGGAGGAGAGCTCTCGGCAAAGCCGGTGCTGGTTTCTTCCTTGGGCATGTGTGTAACCAAGGAGGAGAGCTCTCGGCAAAGCCGGTGCTGGTTTCTTCCTTGGGCATGTGTGTACGTGTGTGTTCATGAGAGTGTTCTTGTGTTCTTGTGAGAAACCATATACGAGAGAAGAGAGAGTTGAGAGGAAGAAGAAGAGCGGCGCTGCGAGGATGAGGCGGCGCCAACAGGTTGGGGGCCGCCGGTCGAGGCGGAGGGGAGGAACACCTCCCTCCCTGACGCCATCCTCGCCATCTGTGTCGCAGGTGCTGCCACAGAAATTTGTTGTGCCATGGTCTTTTTTCAGGGGGGAAATGGTACCTTATTTACTATTTAGTTGACTACATGCTTCCTGAGGTGCCTTTGTTTCGAAATAGTCATAGAATATGATTTTCAGATTATTTATTTGAAAGCATATATTGGGCATACAACTGAAATCTCCTTATGTTGGAGTCGATTTCCACCACCCTTAAATTCCCTTAGTATGACTCTTTATATAACCTTTAAGGCAAATGTGAAGTTAACTCAAGAATTTGCCAGGTGATTATGCACTGACACTTCATTTTATCTCTATGATCTCCTCATGAAAACAATCATAGTGCAGGATGTTGTTCCCCAATTTGTCATTTATCTTTGAATATCCCTTTATATTGGGGCTACTACCTATCTAGCTCACTGAGTGTTATCCAAAGTGCTCTTCTAGCTTACACTGAATGATACAAAGGTGTCTTCTCTGCCTTTGTTTTATATTTTTGCTAAACATGCTGGTATGTATCTTCATTTGTATATCATCTCCTGTGTTTTGTGATACTTCGCCGGATTCTTTGTTAATAGTTTGAATAAAGTCTCTTAAACAATCTGATTAAAGGATAGCTACAATGAATACATGTGTAGTTAAATCTAAATGCATATTGTTTTGGCTAAGAGTTAAATCCATATACCTACATTGTTGTTGTTTTAATTTTCCTCAGTTGCACCAGTGTGATACTACTTTTCATGCCTCTGCTAATTAACGGAATAGTTGTTATAAAGGTCTGATGCGTGACGAAATCCTTGGATTTGCAAAATTACCACTCTGTTTCTCTTAATATCATTTTCTTTTGATTCAAATTTGCTCTTGTTTCGCAGGGGCGCCATAGCTAAAATCTGACGTGAGAAGTGCAGCCACGACAATGGGCAGCCGAATAAAAAATATAGGGAGACACAAGGAGAATATAACTGGTCATACTTCAACAATGGCCACACTACTTATGATGGTTCAAGAGAAGATATCCGTGATACTGAGCCTGGTGATGAGGACATCAAGACAAAGATATTAATTCACAACTCTGCTGTTGATAGGTTGTACAAATTTACAAGGTACCACTATTTCTTTCTATGTATAAATTTGTGAGCACAGCTACTTGGAAATTCAGCGATTCATGGTGGAAGCAAGTTTTTTTGTTTTCCTTTAGTCATTTCATCATGTGTTCACATCTTAGTTTCTTGCATTATGGAATTATTTTGTGACATCAGACATGTATTCTTGCCATTAAAGTGTGACAGATGTGCCATAGAAAAGGTGTCATCCATCGGGACCTTAAACCAGAGAACTTATATGCGAACAACAAGGAGAGTTCTCCTCTAAAGGCAATTGATTTTTGTCTATATGTGTTCTTTAGGCCGGGTATGCTCAGTAGACAACTGATGCTCAAGAACATACGTTTGCAGCTTATAATCTTGACATGCTAAAATAAGTGATGTAGATCTTCCTATTTTTTCTCTGGTTTGTGTAGTAATTTCAAGCCTACCAATATATATGTTACACAGTGAAGTCCTGAATCTACTGTTATGACAGAATTTGAATTTCATTGACTTCTGTAGGCACCATGATATGTAACTTATGTTTGTTGCTTCGGAGAGTACTGCCATGCTGTCATGGTCTTCAAGATGTGGAAGGTGACTTTTGCTTGATCTAGAGTGGATGTTGAGTTGCCTTGTGGTGGCAGTAGACAAGGAAGTCGCCCATCGATTGATCTTGAGATGGCCATGTCCCTGCATTGCGGACGGTGAAGACAGTGTGTGTGGTATGAGCCCTGTCTCCTCCAACTTATATTTTGGAAGCATGTTTTCATCACTATCCGCGCCAAATTTTCTGCTCATCCAGTCCTACAATGTGTTCCTCCTATTCCATGGTTGTACCATTTTTGCTGTGCTCTGTTTGAGTGTCTGGCATCCTCTCTCTGCCTCAGACAAGAGATGCACTAGCTGCGAGGAGATATGGAAGGGCCAGTTTGGAATCTTCATGGAACTACTGAATTTGAACGCATACTTTGGCCTCTTTCTGGTCCAGCGTTTTTGCATCAACATTTGAATCATTTTTTATAAATGTCTTGAGAATATGGTGATTACGGTTGTCTGATGTTCAATTCTGTTTTTAGCAAATTATTCAGGAAGCCACCATCCTTAGTTGAGGCTGATGAGTGGAGGAATTATGTAGTACTGGTGGCACGCAGTTCACACTCCAACCCATTTCGAGTTCATCTCCCGTCAACCCTACTGCACACCGCCGACAAATAACCCTGCGACGCTAAATCCCTTTGTTCCATGGTCTGATGAATTTAACAGAAAGCCTCAAATAGACCGGCTTGATCCGTAATGTTTCATCAAGAAAAATGTTTTTTTTCGTGTCTCTCGTTCTGCACTACTCTTTACCAAATTATATATTGTAGGGAGCCTAGGAGAATCAGCTAGGGTTATGCATCACCTGAAGTGGCACCCTGCAGCAAGCTTGCGTTCACTACATACAGTTCACATCGATTGTTTATAGGAGCTTTATAGAAGTTCTTCCATTGACCCCTATGTTTGCCAACGGAGTTAGTTGATGATTCCTACATGGAGAGGATTCCGATGTTGTATATTGTTTCTTACAAACCAATAAATGGTAGCTCTCAGATTAATAATTCTCTCTCTATATGTAATAATTCTCTCTTTGAATATTAATTAAAGGAATGTCTGTTGGCATTTAAGTTTTACGAGCTTGTCGATTTCTTCAAATCATTATAATAGAGTGTGTAATATTTCCTTGGTATATCTGTAGTAAGGTATCGCCTACTTGGAGATATAGAGGTTTTTAGGACACCACACACATTTATGGTATGTTGAAAAGGGAACCAGATCTATGTTTTTAATGTTTAACATTCATATGAAGTTTTTCTGCAAATGTGACCATGGAATCCATATTTCTAGGTTCGCTTTTAATAATATGCATGATCTTTCATTTGTAGTTCCAGAGACCTGCTACATATTCATAATTTCATACTCCCTCCGATCCGTAATAAGTGTCGCGGGTTTGAAATAAGTTGAACTAACCTTAGTTCAAAACTACGATGCTTATTATGGATCAGAGGGAGTAATATATTTTCAGCTGCACATCAGAGTGCCATTTCATCTATTTTCATTTAAAGAAGTGAGTAGTGCACATTGTTAATGATATAAATATTGTCAGTGACCAAATTAATAGATTTATGCATTCGATTGTATGTACCAGAATTTTTAGAGTACATGCTTGGCACTACATCTACTACTCTTAAGATTATGTGGTGCTGCCTTGCTGACCCAAATGTCTGGGGTCTCTTTAAGGAGAAGCCAGATGGAACAAAACATGATAAAGGTCATTTGCCTTTCTCTGGGTAATATCGAAGTGACTGCTCGGCTACTAACCAACGTCTCACCTTTTGTTTCATTGTGTATGCTGTCAACTGGCACTGAAGAAAATAGTGATTTGTTGCTAACTGACATAGTGAAAAAAAAAGAAGAGGTATAGTTGAATCAATAGTACTTTTCCATAAGCATGTCTCATGTAGCTAAAAATTTGCATCTTTTTTCTCATCATGTAGAAAAATTAGCAACGAGTCGTCCTTGCCTGCACACTCCCACAGTTGACAGGCAAGAAGGGCAGGAATTAAATCAGTAACCTCATGTATATAGATTCCATCTTCTACTCACCTTTCTAAGAAATTCTTTTGCGTTTGTTTTTCAGCATGTGGTTTGTTGGATCTAGCCAGAACTGGTTACCATGATTTATCTATTGGCTCGCATTGGGAAAATAATTATGCTTTTCCTTTTGTTATAGTTCAGCCAACAATAGAAATAGGCAACATCATGTTAGTTAAATGCAACCGTTATGGTTCTATGATATTATGATATTGGTACGGCTTGGTCCATCAAACATCACTTGTTGTCTACTTATTCTTTGCTGACTTCCTTTTTTTATCTCTTATGAAGAAAGGTTATTACTCACTTTATTTATGATGTCCTGTTTCTTGTCTCACGTTGCATCATTTCAACAGGTGTGAGTCTTTTGGTGGTGCCTTTTGGAGATAATAGTTATGTAACAGAGATAATAGACAAAAAACAAAGAAGAATTATCGGGTACTCAACTATGATATGGAAGGCATTTCTGCTTTTGTCAATGACAACCCACCAAATACACCCATCACGAAGAGTTGCTTAGATGTTGAGGTCATTTTTCATACCAATGGAACATGTAGCGATGACTCTACCTGATGTAAATGACTGCATAACTTAGTTAACATAAGCTGAATGACCAGAGCTATCTATATGATGCATTTCTGCCTATGTAGCTTTGCTTATCATGAACTGATCTCATGCCTTTCTTTTGGCCTATAAACCGACCATGCATTGTAGTATATAATATTATGTATGAACAGTGACTGTGTATGAACATCATACCTAGATATTTATCTTCTTATGCTTCAAGTATTTTATGGTTGGTCTCTAAATATTCTTACTTGCATGGTTTGAAAGCTCGGTTTGCTCTCGCCCTTTGCGCCATTGGCGCAACTGGTCAGGATTAATTTCATTGCTCAAAACTTGTCAGAAATATCTTGGAAATTTTCACATATACTACTACTTATATAATAAAACTTTGTGAAAATGACTTTTCAGGAGTATTTGACTGCCCTTTTCCAGATTTGGTTTCAAATATGCCCTGAGTTTGGGTTTGAACTGTAAGCCGGTGATATGAAATTCTGAAATTCATTAATCTTTCACAAGAGTTTGTAAATAACACATGACTCGGAGATATAGCATGGAGTATGACTTAGACGTGTCAAACTATTTTAAAAATTTGTTTGCAGATAACTCTTGGTTTGGATCAGTTTTTTTCGTCTTAGAAAACATGTATCATCACGAAATATTTTAATGCACATTCTTACAATACTTGGCCTACACTTGGCCTTTGCGCCATTGGCGCAACGGGTCATCTAGTATGCATTGCATCTGACTCATCTGAAGTGGTGGCAAACACTCAGACCTTTGCTCTGTGTTGATATGTTGCTATACTTCGTGAAATAAATCATTGACAGGGATCGTTTCGAGCAACCAGGGTTATTCATGAAAAGCGGGAGCACAATGTAGAAGCTCATTCTTCGGCTAAGGCTGCTACTTCATTTTCTTCCGGACGCCATGTGTGGCTTACTGTCTTGCCCGATATCATATGTATGCCTATGACCATTGATTAATAAAGGTCTATAGTTTCTAAAAAAAATTACTCTCCTGGTAGCGAGCGCAAACATATAAAGCTTCGTTAAGTATGTCTTAAAAACATAAAGCTTCATTAAGGTAGATTAGCTGGCAATCCTTTTGCACCGTTTTAGGAAGCTTTCGATGGTTTTTTTTGGTTATTCTTTCCTTTGCTATTTTTTTTCTGCTAGGTTTTTGTTCTGTTTTATTTTTCTTTTATTTTTGGGTTTTCTTTAAATTTATATTTTAATTTTTTTCATTGTATAATTCATGACCTTTTCAAATCCGTGAACAAGTTGAAAAATATTTTTAAAATTCATTGAATGTATTTTCGCATTCATGATTTATTAAATCCATGAACTTGTAAAATTCTTAATAAAATATTTAAAACTGTGAATGTTATAGTATCAAATGTGTGAATTTTTCAAATACGCAAACGTTTTCTAAATCCATTAACATTTTTTCAATTAAAAAAACATGAGTTCTCAAACTTTTTTAAACAGTATCTTTTGAAATTCATGATTGTTTCAAATGCGTAAATAAACAGTATCGGTTTCTTCTAATCTAGAAAAAAAAAGATCGAGTGGTGAGAAAAAAGTTCGTGCCAGCGACGGACTGCTATTAATTTTGGCTGCGGCCCACGAACGTCCGAGGGAAAGGGCTGGGCGGCGCCTTCACGAAGCGCCGGGAGACGCGCGCCTCCCGTCGAAATAGCCGTCCGATTCTCCTCAATCTGAGAGGATTATCCCGTAATTGAAATCTGCAAACCCCAATCGTCTTCCTCCGGCGGCGGCTCTCATGGCGTCCAAGGCGCTTCTTCCTCGGGAGTGCCTCCCCCGGCGCAGTCCCCGCGGCGGCTTGGAGCCGATTACAGTCTACGTCCGCGTCGACGAGGAGGGGAACTATCACCCGAGGTACATCTCCGCCAAAGTTGGGCGAGTGTTCCGAGATCTCCAGGATCTTAAACAAGCAGTCCGTACATTCTACACCAGCCTCTACATCGCCCGTCACCTCCTAAAGAGGCCTCTGGCTCCGCCGCCGTCTCCGACGTGTGTACCTCTCCCTCTCCCTCTCGAATCTTATCTTCTACTTATTCCAGTTTATTACTGTACTACTTTATTTCGTTTCACTGATCGATCAATGGAAATTCCAATTTATTTTGATTGCTTTTCCTGCCAGCGACGAGGTATTCCAGTTCAAGTTCGTGGTGGAACCTGCAGCAGATGTGTCGTCCCTCAAGGCTAGTACATCATTGGAGGAGAAATCGTCCGGTTCCGACAAGGTTCCTGATGAGAAGCCTGCAGAGGTGTCTTCCCTCAAGGACTCGCTCAAGGCTACAACATTGGAGGACAAATCGTCTTCCTCTGGGCAGCAGCCGGATCAGGACACGGTTATGGCCTCACCACCATCAGCGAACTGCCTTGCCTCACCTTCTGGACCAGGCATTTGGCAACGAGAACGACAGGACTGGTGTTTCGGATATTACATCAGGCTTGATCTTAAGGGATCTTTCCACACATATCCGAATGCAGGCGGGCCGTTTAAGAGCTTAGAGGAAGTCGATAAGGCTATGGATCGCTATTTTCATCAACATCGGGATCCAAAGCTGTAAATCTCCTCAACTCAATTCTGGATGAATGTTCATCGCTCTTACCATAGTGCATATCTGCTATTGACTCGTTATGTCGAATTTAATAACAAATGACTTTTCAAGCTGGATTCCTCTGATAACCTAACAATTTGATTGTAGGAAACACAACTAGTATACAATGATGATTTGTAGTATATCCCTGTTTCGATGGCACCAAAAGTTAGTGGTATACTTTTGTAAATGTATTTGCGAGACAGTTGTTTAAATAGTGCATGTATGTATGTATGTATAAATCATAGAAATAGCTGAAACTAATATAGTACTCCCTCTCTCTGGAAATACTTGTCTGAGGAATGGATGTATCTAGATGTATTTTAGTTTTAAATACATCCATTTGTATCCATTTCCACGACAGGTATTTCCGGACGGAGGGAGTATCACACACCTCTATTTCTGTCAATTAATGGTGATAGCCAGAAAGTTCGTCTCTGTTAGTTAACTAGGCCAAACAGTTTGCAACCTTGAAATCAAAAAAGGGATAGCTTTTTCTCTAGGAGTAACGCACCGAGAACTTATACACATGTGAACAATCCTGGTTTTCTTTTCAGGTCTTGTTCTTGTTGCTCACCAGTCTGCAACCTTCTGTCCAAACTAGTGCATCGTAGTCCTACTGATAACATTAACTTTTGTACAGTATAACTTACTATTGTCCACTTCTGAGAAAGTACAAGCTACTAACCATATACAATGCTCTGATCTAAATTAGGCTAATGAATAAAGGTGGGGTTCCGTCACGAGAGATTTCTATAGAAAAAGCTCGTTATTGGCCTGATGGCAGAAGGAAGAAGCTTTCCAGATCCTATATCATCAAGCAATTCCATAATCAAATGCGCCGATTACTTCAAGCTTTGGTGGACAAGCATAATGAGGATCACAGCCTTTCGGGGGTTTGCTCTCTCTCCTCTCTATCTCTCTCTCTTTCTCTCATTGTTTTATCCATGCAATAGTTGTTGATCAGACCCATGCTTCTTACGATAGGATCTTGCATATGAACTCAAAGATGTTTTGCACGCCACAACAATTTCTGAGGGGCGTACTACATGCTACTATCATCTCAATTTCACGGTGACTAAAGGAGCTGGTGATTCTAACACTGGCATTGAAAACCTTTTCTTTGCGGAAGTCAAATGTGTGCTACAAGGAAAAGAAGAGGAATTTTCGGTCACCTGTTTCTGCCCGGTTGAATCTACCGATAATGGTACATTCTACCCTTTTCTTAGATTTTGAGTATTGATGAAATGCATTTTGTGGTTGGCACCAACTTGAGATTATCTGTTACATATAGCCATAAATGTGTTTCTGACCACAGCACTTGATCTTTAGTTTCGTGAGTTGTTAGTTTGCCCCTTGCTTAGATCCGTGAGCTTTAGATTTGTGAACATTTTCAAACTGGTTCATGCATGGCCATGACTGATGTGTACAAAGAAAATCTTTTACTTTCAGTACTTAAAATAGTCAGCAATTATGATGTAGTATTGGTGCCTGGTTGGTTACCTTGCAGTTAACTCTTTTCTTGTGTTTTTTGTTAATATAAAGGATACTGCTATGGTTGTACCATGCATAGGGATGTCAATATGAAGCACCCCATCAGTGCCGATGCATACCTTGCCGGTCAGGTGAAGGCGGGATATTATTGTTATGAAGGCTGCAGCAGCGACTCAGACGACGAAAATGTATGAACGATACCATCTTTAATTTTTTTGCTGAGCCTTGTACCATTCTTGTTGCTTTGCTGTTAACTATACATGTGTTTCACCCTCTTTTGCAGATGGAAGCTAAGAAAGGAAAGGTAAGATATATTTGGACGGTAATGCCATTCTTTGACACTCTGACGTTAATTAGTACAACTAACACAATGCTCCTGGTTACTTGGTTGGTTGTAAATCGTTTCTCGTGTATTTATTTCTGTAGGACGGTTGCTGATAAAACGTGTATGAAGATGTTGACGCAGCCTCCGACTATGAGGGCTTTTGACGCCGACAACATGACTTTTGACGACGCCAAAACCTACGTTTAGCTAAAATAAGTAGACGTAGCATAAAATTTGAGATGAGCATAGCACAACAAGGCCAGCTTGCCTCCATGTCAGAGAAAAAACAACTTGATTGCTCCTACTTTCGTACGCAACATCTATGCTAGTACATAACTAAGAGGACTACGAAAAATGACGGGTGATCACTCGACGGCCGCCGATGCACATTTTATACATCGCTTCACTTCTTTGAAGAATGAATTGCTGCCGTGTTCACCATGCAAAGAACGTTTTTGATGCAAACAACATACGGCAGCAAATACAACATAGATGTGCGTTCTCGTTTCATACTAACCTGGGTGGATGTGATAAAAACGCCATGGACAAAGCGGTCGCTAGGATGGAGATATGAACACCAAATGAAACATAGATAATTCCCAATATTAATATGTGACAGCATCTCTACTAAATAGGGAATAATTATCTCTATCAATAAGCAGAAGCAAACAACTGAAAAAAGATAACCATCTCATTTCAATCCTTACATTCACACGCCAATTTGGCCTCACCTCCGCGCCCCAGCCTCACTTTTGAAAGCCTGCAAGAGCGCGAGAGATGGGAGTAAGCACAATATCCTGCAATCAAATGAAAGAGAGTCAGGGAGCAATTAGCATTTTTGTCGTGCTCCCCTGCTCAGACCATATTGGTGCCGCCACATCTCGTTCAGAAAAAAAAGCAGTAGCAACAGCACCCAATCCCCATGGAGATATCTCAAGCAAGGTGCCCCTTCTCTTCTGTACACATCACCACTCCTCACCATCCAGCACCGGCGGAGCCTCATAGAGGCCAAACAGATCATGACCCTGCCTTCCAAAACTGCAAACAAAAAATTACTACTATGCATACTAAGTGTTTGATCCAACCCATTAGTGAATAATACTCCTCCCAACCCCATTATTAGTACTACCTCCGTCTAGGTGAATAAGTCATTTGCGTAGTTCTAGGTCATCGATTTGAGCAATTAAATATGTGTTATATGTCATGAAAAATATATCACTAGATTTCTACACGGATGTAGTTTTTAGATATATATTTTTTGTCACGTATAATACATATTTAGATAGTTAAATCATTGACCTAGAACTACGCGAATGACTTATTCACCGAGACGGAGGTAGTAGATGAATACCCTCGATGGATACACACATGCATATTCGTGTGTGAAGCTAGCTAGCTACTCCATGCAACTTGATTGAATGTTGTACGAGCAGCTTCCTGCTGCATGTGCACATAATGCTTGCTTACTGCTACATTAGATGGATTCACCCGGCTGGTGGCTGCCTGCTGCATATGTTGGCATTAGGTCGATTCGCCCCCTGCTTGCTGCTGCGCCTACACGGACCATCTCATGCTATGCGCGCAATCGGCAAGACGATGAGCTGACGACCGTTGATGAGCCAAGCTGCCAAAGGATGGAAGGAGTATATGTTCGATTACAGTGTAATTTTACTTCTAGGCTATTTTGAATTAAAAATTTGCTTTGAGTTGAAAATTTGCCCCCTTCCTCCTTGATTGCTTGCCACGCTCCGCCACTGCCATCCAGCGCTGCTCCTCCTCTTCTACATCCATCTCCCACAAGTGGCTTGCGTCACCCCTCCCCCAGCTCCCACCTATCAACGGATGGCCGTGCTCCACCCGCACCCTCGTCGCAACGCCCGTGCTCCAGCCACACTTATGAAGCCGCATAGAGAGCTCAGGCTCCCTTCCTCTTCCCTGACCGTGGCAAGGGTGAAGTTGCCGCCCCGTGCTCCCTAGACCTCCATCCGCCCGTGATCCATCCCCCTACCATCCAGAACGGGCATACAAAAAAACGGGGCCATCCTGTACTCCCTTTCCCTCCTCCACAACCAAGCAACTGCCACATGCTCGTCCACCAAGCGTCAACTGTGGCGCCCGGATCGAGCATGGATGCACGCGCCGCCTGCCGGATCTGGCACGGATGCGCGCGGTGGCTCCTGACTTCCCTGATTTATGGGAGATGCCGTGTTGGGCATGCGATGCCCTGTCGATCGATGGGGTGAGGGAGGCTAACGACATGAAACGACAATGTACTCCCCTTTAATAGTAGAGATATATGGAATTTTTTATTATAAATTCTTGATCAACCAATATTTAGCACCTGGGGAGCTGGGCCAATAAATAAAGCCTACATGCTACAAAACGAATAGGAAGGGCTCATATGGACACAAAATCAAGCATCTATCCCCATTGGATGTACATATTTTAAGCACGAGCACTTTTGAGTTTCAGTTATACAGGTTGTTTTAGTAAATTCGAAGTGCAAATGTGTGATATATTAAGAGATTTACTCACACTGCATATGCAGTACATGAGCGGCAGCCGGCAGGCATAGCAAAAAAAGGAGATTCTAAACTTCACAGAAAACACAAGATCACCTTCCAATCTGAGTATAAAAGGGTCTCATTCAGATCCAGAAATATCATAAAAAACATGTCTTTTAGGAGGCATATCTAGGAGTTTTTCTGATGATGGTGAAACAAATCCCTACATTACATATAGTTTTTAGTATCGCAAGGAGCGTACAGTTGACAATATACAAAATGGTACACCAATAACAAAAAGACTGCCCTTTTTTACTAACCTAAATTTGATCTTCAATTTGGCTCCTGACTTCAAGTAGAGGTCAATATAGCAGCAGTAGGAGCTGCATAATAGAACATACAATTTATACTAAGCAGGCAAAAAGAAGGAATGACTGAACAGATAAGCAATCTAGGCAGACAATTAAGATGTTACTACAGAGCCTAGCTAGCTGCTCAGGTTTATCAATAAGCTCACGGCATGGTCCTTCCCTGTCATATGCATTTGCATAGAGCAATCCAGAATATGCACATAGAAACATTACCATGCAATGATTTACATCCAGGTTGAATAGATTATAGCCAAAGATTTAGTATGAATGTCACCTGCCCTTCGTACTGATCGCAGTAAATAAAAACATATAATTTGATACATTTTTTTCTTCTGTTACGGTCTAATGACATGGTTGGTACAATTTAACATACCTTCCCTAGTCCAAAGGGGACACAAGCTTCTATTGATAGTCCAAAGAGGCTAAGTATGCATGCTTAAACAATACACCATGTCTATTTAGTCACATGTGAGCTCTTCTTGATCATGAAAGGTACCAGCCGTACCAGGTACCACAAAAATAGTTCAGCACCATCCAAATTAAATAAGGACCGAATAAATTGGCAATGAATCCTAATGCAATGATTGGAATAAGAATAAGACAAAAAAGAGAAGCAACATAATAAACATAGAAAGATTAAACGGACAGGTGATATAATGTCTGCCTCTTCTCGGAAAATCTAATGGCAACTCTATCAATTTCAAGTACTCTTATTATAGATAACATCAGCATAAAACTTATGTATATCTATTGATTCAAGGCTACGGATTTCTTTCTTGAAAAGGAAGACAATTTATATATGAAAGGTAGCGGCTTTCATCGAAAAAGATTCTTGCTCCTGACACATAATTTCTTTACTGGTTTCTCAGCTACGGAGAAGAAAACGATTTCTTACCCACACACAGAACCAATGGGCACCAAGAGCATTTGCTCATTTCAATTGACTTGATGCTTCAAAAAAGTGTCTCCTCTGCCCGAACAACTGAACAAATGTTGAAAACTCAGAGGCCATGGCATGCTAGAAAGGGAGGGAGGGAAAGGAGAAAATATTACATGAACAGCAGCTCGGGTCTCCCATGTCAGCTCACCCCCTCAAGCAGGCCCAGATCTCTTTCCTTGCGCCCGTTCAAACAATCGATCCGTCCGTTGTATGCAGGGGATTCCACAAATGCGAGCCATGGCGGTGAACCTGCAGAGCAAACACATGCAATGACTGAAATGAATGGGATGCTTTTCTCGGTTCTTCGAGGCCCATGCATACTCGAACAGATTGATACCTGTGTTCATCCTCCAAACAGGGCACGGCCGGCACGGTCTCCTCCAATCAGTGCAACGCGACCACACCCTGCTCTGTTCGGCGGCGTCTGCGTCATCGGTGGGGATCCGCAGCAGCGGCGGCGGCCGTGGGGATCCGTGGCCAATTCTTTTAATAATCAAACATGACTCTTGCATAAGTGATATCAGTATCCGATTAAGATGATTTTTTAAGGCACCAAAATAAGAACTGGGTGAAGACAACAATAATATATATTAGTATCCGAGTAAGATGATCTAGCTAAATACATGTGGGTTGCCACAGAATAACTCCTCTTGACATGCACGTCAATTGCCTCCCTTTAATAGCCCTCCCTTTAATAGCCCCTAATGCATAAGTTTACAACTACAAGTCGTGCTTGGGAACAAGATCACAAACATATATTTATTTCATTGATCAAAATAGATTTATAATAACTTATTTCATTTGTCGAAATAGACCAGTAATCCTAGAAGAAGAAAAGTAATATACAACATATATTATAACTCCGCACTACGGTCAACCAGCTACATCACCCATGCGGCTTCACCTTCGACAACTAATAAAATTTCTAATATCATCCACCTTGAATAATATAATAACATTCACTTTCATTTTATTTTTATCTTGGAGCCTCATGGTCACATGTTCTAGGAATTTTTAATTTCAGACAGCAATGGTATCTACCAGCAACAAGATTTCTAGATGTCCAGAAATGCAGTATATTTCTGTGTATGGCATCATCAGAATTATCCATGCCATTATAGGATCTATCAATTCAAAATAAGTGAAAATAATGGGTGTTATCCCAGTTTGCGAAATTGATGAAGTTTTACCTTGGCGCTGAAGCTGCTGGAGAACTACATCGCAAGCAACCCAGAGGAGAAGCTTCCTTGACTTCCTTTTGATACTCATTTGCTCAGTCCCATGCTTATCAATGGTGGCTGCAGAAACTGGAATCAAGGAGCAAGCTATGCTTTTGCGTCTTTTTCTTGGCCCTCCGGAAAAAATCATTAAACAGTTAGGCAATTAATTCAGCGGGGTAAATGCGGAAAATTGTATGTGATTTTCCTATCCTTGGAGTGAATATCCTAAGTAAAGTCGAAGCAAAGGAGAGCCAATATGCTAACAGTTCATAGCACAAGTTTAACATACATGACAAAAAAAATGCCGTCGCTGCATTTTTGCAGAGCATGCCTACCATGAGATGAATATTAGAAGACTGATTGGGCCGAGAAGGCTGAGAAAGATCATCGTGATGGTGCTGGTAAACACATCTTGGGTTGGTTGGCTGGATTATACATTCACTCTCGATGGAAATCCCCAACCAGAATGTACATTTTCTAAACCAGCAGAATATCAAAGAAGAAATTCTGGTTTTTGGTTGGTGGGATATCAATCCACATATTAAATTGATTCTAAACCCGGAACCAACACTACAAGCACAACATTAAGTTTATGGGTTCGAAAGGTACATCAAAAAGTATCTACAAACAGTTTAACTTCGAAACAAGAGATTGAGATGCATGTCCGTATGTAGGTTTATTTGTTTTCTTAGCAATGAAAGTAGGAGAGACTCTTATTGTTCAATTAGGCTATAGAAAAAACAAGTCCATTTCTCTTGTCAAGCAAAATAACTCAGGAAGCTAATTAATAGTGCAAACGGAGCTTACTTTTTTCTAAGGAAATTATTTGCTTCACATAACATTTGTTCCTGCAATATTATAATTATAATATCATGTATTGTTGGTAATAGGCAAATTTATATCTGAACAAATTCTATGAGAAAGCGACGGGGCTCCATGAAACTACACGGCTCCCTGAAACTACACATTATACCCTTTGTATTAGCCAAGATCAAAAAATAGCTAGGCATTGGTAATCATGATTGTACCTTATAATCAAGTTATTTGTTGCGTTGATGTCTGGGTTGAAGTATATCCGAGACTGCTCAGTCGTACGCAAGATAGCATCTGAAATTCAGTGCATACAATCAGAGGCATGTTACCTCCAGAAATCCCTATCAAAAGACACTGGTTTCCTTCCCTGCATTACATATGCCAAAAGATACTAAGCATAACATTAACCCATTTAGTTGTCTAGATAACCAGATTAAATCATAAGCATTACATGGTTCTTATTTTAGTGAAAAGGAATACCGTTGAATAATGATTACCAATGCATGTCAGCATGCATAATTCAGAAACCACACGTTTAATCATTTAGGGGGCAGATACATTTGTTTTCAGAGCCTGCAACTATGAAATGCTAGACAAGTTTATTGTCCTACTAAAAATATGAGGAAATTATCAATGTCAAAGTTGTTGTGTCTAGTGCCAAAATTAACTACTATATCAGGTTAGGTCTGCTAGAAATAACAGTGGTAAGTAAGAAACGTGACAAAAATTAAGCATCGACTCATATGTATACATGCAAGTCTAGCCAAAAGCTTTGACACGCAAGAACAACAATAACAATGAACCTGCTCGAGTCTAGGCATATACTTGACTTCCCGTGCAAATCTATTCGCTATATTATTTACCCATAAATCACTCTTCATTATCTTCTTATTTCTCTAACAGCTATATCTGCATGACCAATCCAAGTTCACCACCTCTGATAATGACATATCCAACTCACAATCCCCCCTTCCACCTCCACCAACACACTTAGAATTTCAAACACTTACCGGTGCACTTGTCTTCCACGGCTCATTATATTTACACGGTGTAATGCAACTTCTCGAACTTCATCCCGGCTCATTAACTCCACCACTCTAGCGCACACACAAAATATTGATTATGCTCTATAGAACAAAGAACAAAAATGGCACACTGTTTCGAGAAGCTGATCAATACTCGTAAGATCTGTAGTAGGTACAGATGTTGCATAAGTTGATGTACTTTCTGAAGCCGGGATGACCATGCTAGAAAAGCAAGTTGTTTGCAAATCTAATTGGATGAATAAACTGGAAGTACAAATGTACTTAAAATAAAGAAGTTTTGATCAAGTTCATTAATAAATAGGGTTAATTATCCTTTTTCCCTCAGTGGTGTTCATGTACTCAGTTTTGTCCTCATATGCGAATTGTGCTCAGTTTTGCCCCTAGTCCATGCGCACCGACTCGTTCCGTGAACTCTGCCGTCTCCGTCAGGTCAACCTTTTGACTCGGCCCTTACAGGTGGGACCAGGCGGCAGAGACGGCCAATTTTATTCAGACCGTTACACGCGTGGCTTGTGGGACCCAGCAGAGAGTCGTTGGCGGGTGTGCTATATAAACGGGCGACAGTGGCAGTGACCACGGCGACAGAGAGCACGACGGTGACCACGGCGAGAGAGAGAGAGCACGGTGGTGGGAAGCTAGCTATGGAGGGCGCGGCGGTGGGAAACTAGCTGTGGAGGGCGCGGTGGCGTTGAGATCCCCTTTGGCTCCGAGCTCCATGTCTTCCTCAAGCTCCCACGCCACCTCGCGGATGCAGAGTCGGGCGCGTGTGGACATGCCTGTCTTCGTCTGTCCCGGTGCCGGGCGGGCATTGATCGGAGGGTTTCTCACACACCGAGGAACCAGAATCGTCTGTTCTACGTGTGCAGCGAGAATGGGGTAAGAATTCGGGCAATTGCACCATTTTCGTGGTCGGGATCTTTGAGCAATGGGTTGATCTGTTTGGTGTTCATGCAGGTGACATGCTTCTTTCTTTGGGTCGATGCTCTGGCCAAGACTCTGATGAATGAACTGCAAGAAGAGCATGAAGAATGGTTGCGCATGCTGCCACGAATGGCAGTGGCCGCAGCACGAGCTCCGGAAGAAGAGATGGAGGGCGAAGCACGCACTGACAGAGAGCTAGCTGTTGAGCTTAGGATGTTGAAGAAGAAGGTTAGGAAGCTTGAAGATCAAGCACTACCAATACCCATTTGCAAATACTTTTGTGCATTTGTAGGTATGGTAATCGCACTGGTTGTAATGTTGAAAATGTATGGAAAGACATGAATTATGGACGAATTTGTAATCTTGAAATTGTATGAGAAATTCACCTAGTTTAAATGTTGGTCAAAGTTGTTTAAATGTTGAAAAAAAGAGAAGAAGTGACCGACATTTAAATATGTTGAAAAAAGGAGAAGATATGAGGAATTCAGAAACTTTTGATCAATGAAATGCAGCTCTCTGCTCTGCCTTTCTGTCAAAAAAAAGGTTGCTCTTGGGCCAAATTCAGAGCGTAGAGCCAAGTGCAGGCTAGACTAATGGGCCAACTGCATCCAATTAGGCCAATTCGGGGGTTCTCTTGCGTATTTTTCTGTTTTCCGTTCTGATTTAATTTAGGCAGTAAATCATAGTGCTGAAACTTTTTGTGGAAGCTAATTGAATTATTCTAGAGCCAAACAATTAAGGTTAGAAATTTTTTGGAGCTGTTAATTAATCCAATTCAAATACACCATGATTTAAATCAAAGACCAAAATGTCATGAAAAATGTGCCTCAGCTTTGGTAAAGGTTTACACCTGGTGCCAAAATAAATGAACATTTTTTAAGGGCATTGCATTGAGAAAAAAATAATTTGTCTAAAAAAATGAAGGGTGGAAAATGCACAAAAAAATGGTGCGGCTGGGGACTCGAACCCAAGACCACATGGGTTTATGGTGTTTAGGACTGCGTTGGTAACCTCTAGGACAGATGGCAGGACTTTTACATGGGTAGGGAAGGAAGGTATACATAGTGAGACTGTGAAATTTGTCAAAAAAATAGTGAGACCGTGAATGTTTGCACACGTGTGAGAGTGGTTTTTCTTTGTTTTGCACTGAAATTTTGGAGGGTTGGAAGGTTGAAAACGTATGTTTGCACTAACACATGATTTTGGTTAGAGTGGCACTTGGTTTAGGATTTAAAGGGAATAAATTTGCATGTTAGTTCATGACTTATTTTTTTGAATGAAACAGAGGGCTTCTCACCCCCTCCGATTTTCATTAGGGTTTTCATTAATGAAAACCACAAGTTCTCGAACTTCATGACTTGGTTTAGGGAAGAAATGATATGTTTGAGCACGGACATTTTTTAACACACATAATAAACCCTAATAACTTAGATAAGATGCAACACACCGTACCATTACTATAAAAAGTTCACGGACACATGACGAAACATGACACGGCACGACACGACATAGAAAAGCAACAAAATAAAAAAACGAAACATGACGAGCTTGACTCCGGGCTTGAACATATTCTTCTTGAACTCCTTCTCCACCTTGGCCTCGCGCGCCCCTTCAACACGATCTTCATCTTCACACCTCCTCCTCCTCGTCGTAGGGAAGGGAGTGCATCTGGCCTGGAGTGGGGAAGATGCTCTCGTAGTTGGTGTAGATGTTGTAGACGGTGAAGAAGATGGCCTCGCAGCCGCACCAAAAGACTTGGCCGAGGAGCTTGCGCGCGTCAAATGGGTTGGTGAAGGTGACCGTGAGCAGTAGGAGGTTGCCGCCGCGGTCACGAACCTCGTTGAGGGTGAACATCCTCGCCGAGCCCCGTGGGAGGTGGGCATAGCCGGCTCTGAGGAAGGCGCAGGTGAGTTCGACGGAACCCCTCCACCTTGATATAGCCCACACACGGATCTCCCTGTCCACGAGCACGCCCGGTGGGTAGCGCACCTCCGGCACGACAGGCGGACGGTTGAAGGTCGGCCCGTTGAACTGCATCTTCACTTGGTCTCGCTTGGGGAGGGCTCGGTCGCGAGAATGGACCGGATCTGGCTTGTGGGTGGGAGAGGAAGAGAGGCACCCCATTTATAGTCCTATGGGTGGAAGAGGAAGAGAGAAAGGATGAGAACGGTGCGTGTGTGAATCCGGATGCGTGTGTGTATCCGAACGCGTATGTGTATCCGTTACGTTTTGCACTCTTAAATTTTTGCACAAAAATGATGCGTGGGGCGCGTGCGTGCATCTGACTCACCGCATAACTCTTTGACCAAGCGGTGCATCTGACTCGCTGCCCTGAACCACTGCCCTGAACCACCTAGCTCGCCTAGCGCGCCTCGCTCGCCTCGCTCGCATGCATGCACGTCGCCGCCTCCCGCACATGCAAACCCATGTCGCCGCCTCCCATGCATGCAAGGCCTGGAAAGGCTGAGACGGGATATTTACTGTGGTCTCAGGCCCAGACAACGAGACGGCCCAACGGTCCATCCAGCGCGCCCGATATTTGTTTAAAAAAACAATCTCCCAGCCAATCAGATTGCATCTCGCGGATCGCCCCCCTCCTCCCCGCAAATTCATTCTAGAAGGGTGAGATCGACGGCCCTTGATCGCCGCTAGGGTTAGATGAACGGTCCTTGTTCAGCGCTAGGGTTAGCGGGGTTTGGGAGGGGTTTGGAGCAGTCAAAGCTATGTTTGACCAGATTTCAAATGAGCATAATAAATTAAATAAAAATCAGAAAAATTAAAAACCTGCGCACATAGTCTTCTTATGTCATATACTAACGATTTAAGTTAAAAAACAAGGTTTACATACATTTAAACGGTAAGTTCATGTGTATTGTGTGATATCTCAAGTATCTCAAACTCTCTTGTATGAAGTGAAGAGAAGTGTTTTGGGGAAATGAACATGAAAAATTCAAAAAACTCACCACAGCTTCATTTTGGAGTGATTAAGAAGGATCCAGGCTTAGTTTTTCATTTTGATGTTTTACACTTGTTTAAATCTTGGTCAAAGTTAAGTTTGACCAGAATTCAAATGAGCAAAACAAAATTAAAAAAATCAAAAAATGGAAAAACCAGCGCACATAGTCTGTATATATAGAATATATGTGTAGGGAAGTTATTTGGATGATTTAGACAAGGTCGAAAAAAACCTTGCTTACAAATGAGGCTGTGTACCCTACCTTTGGACCCCTCTTTTTAACACATTTTTCATGAAAATTTCAAAAACCTCACCGCAGCTTCATTTTGGATTGACTAAGAAGAATCCATGCTTAGTTTTTCATTTTGATGTTTTAGACTTGTTTAAATCTTGGTCAAAGTTTGGTTTGACCAGAATTCAAATGGGGAAAACAAAATTCAAAAACATCAAAAAAAGGAAAAACCACGTGCTCATTCAAACATCATCCAACAGATTTAAATATCATGTCAAACATACTTCTAACATAGGTCCAACATCATCCAACAGAAATACTGAAGGAAATATGCCCTAGAGGCAATAATAAAGTTATTATTTATTTCGTTATATCATGATAAATGTTTATTATTCATGCTAGAATTGTATTAACCGGAAACATAATACATGTGTGAATACATAGACAAACAGAGTGTCACTAGTATGCCTCTACTTGACTAGCTCGTTGATCAAAGCTGGTTAAGTTTCCTAACCATAGACATGAGTTGTCATTTGATTAACGAGATCACATCATTAGGAGAATGATGTGATTGACTTGACCCATTCCGTTAGCTTAGCACTTGATCCTTTAGTTTGTTGCTATTGCTTTCTTCATGACTTATACATGTTCCTATGACTATGAGATTATGCAACTCCCGTTTATCGGAGGAACACTTTGTGTGCCACCAAACGTCACAACGTAACTGGGTGATTATAAAGGTGCTCTACAGGTGTCTCCGAAGGTACTTGTTGGGTTGGCGTATTTCGAGATTAGGATTTGTCACTCCGATTGTCGGAGAGGTATCTCTAGGCCCACTCGGTAATGCACATCACTATAAGCCTTGCAAGCATTGCAACTAATGAGTTAGTTGCGGGATGATGTATTACATAATGAGTAAAGAGACTTGCCGGTAATGAGATTGAACTAGGTATTGAGATACCGACGATCGAATCTCGGTCAAGTAACATACCGATGACAAAGGGAACAACGTATGTTGTTATGCGGTCTGACCGATAAAGATCTTCGTAGAATATGTAGGAGCCAATATGGGCATCCAGGTCCTGCTATTGGTTATTGACCAGAGAGGTGTCTCGGTCATGTCTACATAGTTCTCGAACCCGTAGGGTCCGCACGCTTAACGTTCTTTGACGATATAGTACTATGAGTTATGTATGTTGGTGACCGAATGTTGTTTGGAGTCCCATATGAGATCACGGACATGACGAGGAGCTCCGGAATGGTCCGGAGGTAAAGATTCATATATTGGATGATATGGTTTGGCCAAGGGGTCAGGCCCATGGGGCTATAAGTCGGTGCAAAAGGTGTTTTGCGGAGGCCAGGGGGCCAAACGCCGGAGACCCTGGGCCAGACGCCAAGGCCCATGGCGTCTAGGCCAGATGCCAAGGATTGTGGCGTTTGGTCCTGGAGTCCGAGTGGGACTCTTGCCTTTCAGGCAAAACCGACTTTGAGGAGGCTTTTGCTCCAAGTTTCGACCCCAGGGCTCAACATATAAATAGAGGGGCAGGGTTAGCACCAAAGACACATCAAGAAACACCAAGCCGTGTGCCGGCAACCCCGTCCCCTCTAGTTTATCCTCCGTCCTAGTTTTCGTAGTGCTTAGGCAAAGCCCTGCGGAGATTGTTCTTCACCAACACCGTCACCACGCCGTCGTGCTGCCAGAACTCATCTACTATTTCGCCCCTCTTGCTGGATCGAGAAGGCGAGGACGTCACTGAGCCGAACGTGTGCAGAAATCGGAGGTGCCGTGCTTTCGGTACTTGGATCGGTCGGATCGTGAAGATGTACGACTACATCAACCGCGTTGATATAACGCTTCCGCGAACGGTCTACGAGGGTATGTAGACAACACTCTCCCCTCTCGTTGCTATGCATCACCATGATCTTGCGTGTGCGTAGGAATTTTTTTGAAATTACTACGTTCCCCAACAGTGGCATCCGAGCCTAGGTTTTATGCGTTGATGTTGTGCACGAGTAGAACACAAGTGAGTTGTGGGCGATATAAGTCATACTGCTTACCAGCATGTCATACTTTGGTTCGGCGGTATTGTTGGATGAAGCGGCCCGGACCGACATTACGCGTACGCTTACGCGAGAGTGGTTCTATCGACGTGCTTTGCACACAGGTGGCTGGCGGGTGTCAGTTTCTCCAACTTTAGTTGAAACGAGTGTGGCTACGCCCGGTCCTTGCGAAGGTTAAAACATCACCAACTTGACGAACTATCGTTGTGGTTTTGATGCGTAGGTAAGAACGGTTCTTGCTAAGCCCAGTAGCAGCCACTAAAACTTGCAACAACAAAGTAGAGGACGTCTAACTTGTTTTGCAGGGCATGTTGTGATGTGATATGGTCAAGACATGATGCTAAATTTTATTGTATGAGATGATCATATTTTGTAACCGAGTTATCGGCAACTGGCAGGAGCCATATGGTTGTCGCTTTATTGTATGCAATGCAATCGCCCTGTAATGCTTTACTTTATCACTAAGTGGTAGTGATAGTCGTAGAAGCATAAGATTGGCGAGACGACAACGATGCTACGATGGAGATCAAGGTGTCGCGCCGGTAACGATGGTAATCATGACGGTGCTTCGGAGATGGAGATCACAAGCACAAGAAGATGATGGCCATATCATATCACTTATATTGATTGCATGTGATTTTTATCTTTTATGCATCTTATCTTGCTTTGATTGACGGTAGCATTATAAGATGATCCCTCACTAAATTATCAAAGTATAAGTGCTCTCCCTGAGTATGCACCGTTGCGAAAGTTCTTCATGCTGAGACATCACGTGATGATCGGGTGTGATAGGCTCTACGTTCAAATACAACGGGTGCAAAACAGTTGCACACGCGGAATACTCAGGTTAAACTTGACGAGGCTAGCATATAACAGATATGGCCTCGGAACACGGAGACCGTAAAGTCGAGCGTGAATCATATAGTAGATATGATCAACATAGTGATGTTCACCATTGATACTTCTCCATCTCACGTGATGATCGGACATGGTTTAGTTGATATGGATCACGTGATCACTTAGGGGATTAGAGGGATGTCTATCTAAGTGGGAGTTCTTAAGTAATATGATTAATTGAACTTAAATTTATCATGAACTTAGTCCTGGTAGTATTAGCATATCTATGTTGTAGATCAATAGCTCGCGTTAGCTCCCCTGTTTTATTTTTGATATGTTCCTAGAGAAACTAAGTTGAAAGATGTTAGTAGCAATGATGCGGATTGGATCCGTGATCTGAGGTTTATACTCATTGCTGCACAGAAGAATTATGTCCTTGATTCACCGCTAAGTGACAAACCTATTGCAGGAGCAGATGCAGATGTTATGAACGTTTGGCTAGCTCAATATGATGACTACTTGATAGTTTAGTGCACCATGCTTAAACGGCTTAGAATCGGGACTTCAAAGACGTTTTGAACATCATGGACCATATGAGATGTTTCAGAAATTGAAGTTAATATTTCAAGCAAATACCCGAGTTGAGAGATATGAAGTCTCCAACTAGTTCTATAGCTAAAAGATGGAGGAGAATAGCTCAAGTAGTGAGCATGTGCCTAGATTGTCTGGGTACTACAATCGCTTGAATCAAGTGGGAGTTAATCTTCCAGATAAAATAGTGATTGACAGAATTCTCTAGTCACCATCACCAAGTTAGTAGAACTTCGTGATGAACTATAATATGCAAGGGACAACGGAAACGATTCCCAAGCTCTTCGTGATGCTGAAATCGACGAAGGTAGAAATCAAGAAAAGCATAAAGTGTTGATGGTAAACAAAACCACTAGTTTCAAGTAAAGGGACAAAGGGAAGAAAGGGGAACTTCAAAAAGAACGGCAAGCAAGTTGCTGCTCAAGTGAAAAAACCCAAGTCTAGACCTAAGCCTGAAACTGAGTGCTTCTACTGCAAAGGGACTGGTCACTAGAAGCGGAACTACCCCAAGTAATTGGCGGATAAGAAGGATGGCAAAGTGAACATAGGTATATTTGATATACATGTTATTGATGTGTACTTTACTAGTGTTTATAGCAAACCCTTAGTATTTGATACTAGTTCAGTTGCTAAGAATAGTAACTCGAAACGGGAGTTGCAAAATGAACAGAGACTAGTTAAGGGTGAAGTGACGATGTGTATTGGAAATGGCTCCAAGATTGATATGATCATCATCGCACACTCCCTATACTTTTGGGATTAGTGTTGAACCTAAAATAAATGTTATTTAGTGTTTGCGTTGAGCATGAATATGATTGGATCATGTTTATTGCAATACGGTTATTCATGTAAGTTAGAGAATAATTGTTGTTCTGTTTACATGAATAAAACCTTCTATGGTCATACACCCAATGAAAATGGTTTGTTGGATATCGATCGTGGTGATACACATTTTCATAATATTGAAGCCAAAAGATGCAAAGTTAATAATGATAGTGCAACTTATTTATGGCACTGCCATTTAGGTCATATTGGTGTAAAGCGCATGAAGAAAATCCATGCTGATGGGCTTTTGGAATCACTTGATTATGAATCAGTTGATGCTTGCGAACCATGCCTCATGGGCAAGATGACTAAGACTCCGTTCTCTGGAACAATGGAGCGAGCAACAGATTTGTTGGAAATCATACATACTGATGTATGTGGTCCGATGAATATTGAGGTTCACGGCAGGTATCATTATTTTCTGATCTTCACAGATGATTTGAGCAGATATGACTATATCTACTTGATGAAACACAAGTCTGAAACATTTGAAAAGTTCAAAGAATTTCAGAGTGAAGTGGAGAATCATCGTAACAAAAAATAAAAGTTTCTACGATATGATCGCAGAAGTAAAATATTTGAGTTACGAGTTTGGCCTTCAGTTAAAACAATGTGAAATAGTTTCACTACTCACGCCACCTGGAACACCACAGTGTAATGGTGTGTCCGAACATCATAACCGTACTTTATTTGATTTAGTGCAATCTATGATGTCTCTTACCGATTTACCACTACCCTTTTGGGGTTATGCATTAGAGACAGCTGCATTCATATTAAAAAAAAGGGCACCATCTAAATCCGTTGAGACGACACCGTATGAACTATGGTTTAGCAAGAAATCTAAGCTGTAGTTTCTCAAAATTTGGGACTGCGATGCTTATGTAAAAAAATTTCAACATGATAAGCTCGAACCCAAATCGGAGAAGTGTGTCTTCATAGGATACCCAAAAGAAAATATTGGGTACACCTTCTATCACAGATCCGAAGGCAAGTTATTCATTGCTGAGAATGGATCCTTTCTAGAGAAGGAGTTTCTCTTGAAAGAAGTGAGTGGGAGGAAAGTAGAACTTGATGAGGTAACTGTACCTGCTCCCTTATTGGAAAGTAGTTCATCACAGAAATCTGTTCATGTGACTACTACACCGATTAGTGAGGAAGCTAATGATGATGATCATGTAACTTCAGATCAAGTTACTACCAAACCTCGTAGGTAAACCAGAGTGAGATCCGCACCAGAGTGGTACGGTAATCCTCTTCTGGAGGTCATGTTACTTGACCATGATGAGCCTACGAACTATGAGGAAGCGATGATGAGCCCAGATTCCATGAAATGGCTTGAGGCCATGAAATATGAGATAAGATCCATATATAAGAACAAAGTATGGACTTTGATTGACTTGCCCAAAGATCGGCGAGCCAATGAGCTTAAATGGATCTTCAAGAGGAAGACGGACGCTGATAGTAGTGTTACTATCTACAAAGCTAGAATTGTCGCAAAAGGTTTTCGACAAGTTCAAAGTGTTGACTACGATGAGAGTTTCTCACTTGTATCTATGCTTAAGTCTGTCCGAATCATGTTAGCAATTGCCACATTTTATGAAATCTGGCAAATGGATAAACAAAACTACATTCCTTAATGGATTTATTAAAGAAGAGTTGTATATGATGCAACAACAAAGTTTTGTCAATCCTAAAGGTGCTAACAAAATATGCAAGCTCCAGTGATCCATCTATGGACTGGTACAAGCATCTCGGAGTTGGAATATATGCTTTGATAAGTTGATCAAAGCATATAGTTTTATACAGACTTGCGGTGAAGCCTGTATTTACAAGAAAGTGAGTGGGAGCACTACAGCATTTCTGATAAGTATATGTGAAAGACATATTGTTGATCGGAGATAATGTAGAATTATTCTGCAAAGCATAAAGGAATATTTGAAAGGAGTTTTTCAAAGAAAGACCTCGGTGAAGCTGCTTACGTATTGAGCATCAAGATCTATAGAGATAGATCAAGATGCTTTATAAGTTTTTTCAATGAGTAGATACCTTGACAAGATTTTGAAATAGTTCAAAATGGAACAGTCAAAGAAAGAGTTCTTGCCCGTGTTACAAGGTGTGAAATTGAGTAAGACTCAAAGCCCAACCACGGTAGAAGATATAAAGAGAATGAAAGTCATTCCCTATGCCTCAGCCATAGGTTCTATAAAGTATGCCATGCTGTGTACCAGACCTATTGTATACCATGCCCTGAGTTTGGCAAGGGAGTACAATAGTGATCTAGGAGTAGATCACTGGACATTGCTCAAAATTATCCTTAGTGGAATAAGGATATGTTTCTCGATTATGGAGGTGACAAAAGGTTTGTCGTAAAGGGTTACGTCGATGCAAGTTTTGACACTGATCCAGATGACTCTAAGTCTCAATCTGGATACATATTGAAAGTGGGAGCAATTAGCTAGAGTAGCTCCGTGCAGAGCATTGTTGACATAGAAATTTGCAAAATACATACGGATCTGAATGTTGCAGACCCGTTGACTAAACTTCTCTCACAAGCAAAACATGATCACACCTTAGTACTCTTTGGGTGTTAATCACATAGCGATGTGAACTAGATTATTTACTCTAGTAAACCCGTTGGGTGTTGGTCACATGATGATGTGAACTATGGGTGTTAATCACATGGTGATGTGAACTATTGATGTTAAATCACATGGCGATGTGAACTAGATTATTGACTCTAGTGCAAGTGGGAGACTGAAGGAAATATGCCCTAGAGGCAATAATAAAGTTATTATTTATTTCCTTATATCATGATAAATGTTTATTATTCATGCTAGAATTGTATTAACCGGAAATATAATACATGTGTGAATACATAGACAAACAGAGTGTCACTAGTATGCCTCTACTTGACTAGCTCACTACTACAAAAAGGGCTATAGATGGGATTGACACTAATGGTGCACCAGACAAGCGGTGCGCCATTAGTATATACTAATGGCGCACCACCTTCTGATACGTCATTAGAGTTGAAACTACTAATGGCGCACTTGACCCAGGGTGAGCCATTAGTATCAATTTTTTTTGAACTAGTGCGCCTGTCCAAACATACTAATGGCGCATCCAGACACAGTGCGCCATTACTAGTTGTAACTAGTAATGGCGCACCTGTCGGAAAGTGCGCCACTAATGTTGTTTTTTTAATTATATTTTTTATTCCTTTTTTTGCAAAACTACTAATGGCGCACTGTCCTACAGTGCGCCATTACTAGTTTAAACTAGTAATGGCGCACTGTGGGACAGTGCGCCATTAGTATGTTTTTTTACAAAACTACTAATGGCGTACTAATGGCGCATTTAGAGTTGGTGCGCCATTAGTAAGTGGGCAGCAACAAGATATTTTGGACAGCCTCTCCTACCCACACTCACTTTCTCCCCACTTCATTCTCTCCACCTCCTCCTTGTCTCGGGTGCCTCCTCTTTTTTACCTCATTTCCACCATAGATTCATTCAATTTAAGTTGTTAAATTACCTTGTTTTGATAGGTAAGTAAGGGGGGAAGCTATATTTATGTTGTTCTCCCTACAACAATGTGCACATGCACTTTTTATGGCCTAGCTAGATCTATGTATGTTCGTGGTGTTGCATATGTTTGTGGTGTTGCATATGTGTTTGTGTTTGGAGGTGTACCGGTATTTGAAATGCGATAGTTGCCAATATTTTGCCGGAATGTTGATTCATTTCCGTTTCGGCGAGAATTTTGGCATTAAGCATTCTTTTTGGTCCTATTTTTAGGGAAAGTCATGCCAAATTTTTTCTTGGTTCTAAAATATCGTTTTGCTCTACCCCGCAGGCGACCATGGTCCGCATGATGACCGAAGGCATCGTGAATAGGTTTTTGAGGTCCGCGAAGGCCGAGATGCTTCAAAAGAATGAGACGGAGATAAGATGTCCGTGTCAAAGATGCAAGCTGAATTGCCTTATTGCGGACCCGGAATCCGGGCAGGTGCGGGACCACCTGCTCTTGCGTGGTTTCATGGATGGCTATCGGTGGCAAGGTGATGAAGATGACTACGAAGTCATCCATGGGGGCCGGGCAAGAAATGAGGAAGGGCAGCAAGACAACCACCGCGGCTCGGGCGGGCGAGAAGACGAAGAATCCCCAGGAGATGATCACGACGGTGATGCTGTACACAGTCATCATGTAGAAGATGCAGGACATGATGATGAGGAAGATGCCAGAGCAGACGACGGGCATGATCATGAAGATGATGATGCCGGCGGAGCAGACGACGCTGGACCATCGATGGGCTGGGTGCAGGACCCTCATATTCAAGAGCTGCTTCTCAAGCAGACGGATAACGCAAGAGCTGCCGCCCGAGAGAAAGCCAAGATGGATCAACTTGAGTTAGACACGGTTACTCCATTGTATGAAGGATGCAGGCCCGAGGATACCCGCCTGAAAGTAACGCTCATGGCTCTGGAGATGAAGGTAAAACACAAAATGACCGACGCATGCTTCGACGAGAACATGTCATTCTGGCACGAACGTCTTCCCAAGGGGAACAAGTGCCCGACCAGTTTGGAGGAGGCGAAGAAAATCGTGTGTCCTCTGGATTTACCGCACGTGAAATACCATGTGTGCATGAACAATTGCATCATTTATCAGGACGAGCACGTGGAGTCTACCATATGTCCGGTGTGCGGCCTCACTCGATACAAGAAGAGGAAGAAAGCTCCTCGAAAAGTGGTGTGGTACTTTCCGATCACTCCTCGTCTGCAGCGGTATTTCACGAACCCTAAGGTAGCAAAGCTCCTGCGTTGGCACGCGGATAGGGAGGAGAAGAAGCGAGAAGATGATGCAAATGATCCGGAGATAGATAAAAAAGACAAGAAGCTGAGTGACCCTAAGGATGCGAGCCAGTGGCAATCGTTGAACTTTGAATATCCAGAATTTGGGAAGGATCCAAGGAACATCGTGCTGGGCGCGAGCACCCATGGAGTCAATCCGTTTGGCAGCCAGAGAAGCACACATAGCACCTGGCCTGTGTTTGTGTGGATGTACAACCTTCCCCCTGGTTGTGCATGAAGAGGAAGTACATTCACATGAGTATGCTAATTGAAGGGCCGAAATAACCAGGGAACGACATCAATCTGTATCTGGGGCTGCTGAAGGAGGAGCTAGACACAATGTGGAAAATGCCAGCCAATACGTGGGACGCCGCAGAGAAAGAATATTTCCCTATGAGAGCCGCACTGCTCACGACGGTGCACGACTATCTCGGTTACGGATATCTCGCGGGGCAGGTAGTCCACGGATTTTCTGGATGCGTAAGGTGCATGGATGACACAATGTATCGCCAGCTAGATAGAGATCCCGGGTCTTCGAAAACCGTGTTCATGGGACATCGAAGGTGGCTTCGCGACGATGACCCGTGGAGGAAACGCAAGGATCTGTTCGATGGTGAAACCGAACCCCGAAAACGCCCGTGTACGAGGAGCGGCGAGGAAATAGACAAGCTGTTGAAAAATTGGAAAGACTGCCCACTGCCGGGAAAGAAGCAAAAGGCGCCAGAGCCGGGAAAGAAGCGAAAGGCGCCAGAGCCGCTGCTGAAGGTATGGAAAACGAGGTCAGTTTTCTGGGACTTGCCGTACTGGAAGATCCACCGTGTGCCTCACAGCCTTGATGTCATGCATATCACGAAGAACGTGTGCGAGAGTCTGCTTGGTACCCTGCTCAACATGCCAGAGAGGACCAAAGATGGGCCGAAAGCAAGGGCAGACTTGAAATCAATGGGCATCAGGCAGGAGCTTCATGCTATATATGATGATGATGATGATGAGGCGAAGCAGGACACAGAAAGTCGTCGCAAAGGCAAAAAGGCCAAGAAGACCGGAAATGACTACCCTCCCGCGTGCTTCACTCTAAGTCAGGAGGAGATTGAGCAGTTTTTCACCTGCCTCCTAGGAGTAAAACTTCCTTACGGTTACGCGGGGAAGATAAGCAGATACCTAGACCCAGCGAAGCAGAAGTTCAGCGGGATGAAGTCTCACGACTGTCACGTGCTGATGACGCAGATACTTCCAGTTGCAATCCGTGGGATCATGGATGCGCACGTCCGTGAAACGCTATTTGGCCTATGCAACTTTTTCGACGTCATCTCTCGGAAGTCGATTGGCGTGAGGCAACTCAGAAGGCTACAGGAAGAGATCGTGGTGATACTATGCGAGCTTGAGATGTACTTCCCGCCCGCATTCTTCGACGTTATGGTGCATCTGCTGGTCCATATCGTGGACGATATCATCCAACTCGGGCCGACGTTCCTGCACAACATGATGCCATTCGAAAGGATGAATGGTGTCATCAAAGGATACATTCGCAACATGTCACGTCCAGAGGGAATCATAGCCAGGGGCTTTCTGACCAAAGAGTGCATCTCCTACTGCACGAATTATCTAGGCATCGAGAACCCCGTTGGTCTGCCCGTCAACAGGCACCTCGGCAGGCTCGCTAGATGGGGTCACCGTGAGGGTCGCTGCGAAATGCATGTCGACTTCGAGGGTCGACTCGCCGACTTTGAAAGAGCAAACCTAGTCGCGCTACAACACATAGACGTGGTCGATCCTTGGGTGGTAGAGCACAAAACCTTTATTAAGAAGACGTACAATGACCGAGGCCAACAGAGGACGGACGGAGATATACTCAAAGAGCACAACTCATGTTTCACGCGTTGGTTCAAGCAGAAGCTTCTGTCGTACCCTTTACATGAGGATTCTTTCGCGGAAGAACAACTCATATTCGCCTTGTCACAGGGCGCCGAGCACAACCTAATGACCTATGAGGCGTACGATATCAACATCTACACATTCTACACCGAGGCCAAGGACATGAAGAGCGATGGTTATCAGAACTCCGGGGTAACGATGGAATCCTACACCGGTAACGACAAGGACAGATACTACGGAAGGATCGAGGAGATCTGGGAGCTGAGCTATGCTGGAGAGAAGGTCCCGATGTTCCGTGTCAGATGGGCGAAGAGCGTCCTAAAAGAAGACCGGTATTTCACCACCATGGTTATACCCGAAGCCAAATCCAAGACCGCGGGCGCAAACATCACCGCGAAAAATGAGCCATGGGTACTGGCTTCCCAAGTGGACCAATGCTTCTTCATTACCGACCCGTCAAAGCCCAGTCGTGTTGTCGTGAGGAGAGGCAAAAGGAAGATCATCGGAATGGATGGAGTAGCCAATGAGGAAGACTTTGACAAGTACGGCGACCCGAGGATCGAACATGACGACGATGATGAAGTAGCAGCATACACCACAAGAAGAAGCAGGACCACCCTACCTAAAGGACGTCCGTTCCACAGAAGAACTCCATTTGCGAAAAAGAAGGGCAAGAAGATTGTGAACAGATAGCTAGCTAAGATCGATTGTATTTAAATCATAGCCTTCATTTCTCGATTGTATTTCATGGGCACTTTTTGAACTATCATGAATATTTTTAAATTTCATGGACACTCGATCTCGATCCCCCTCCATCTCGATCGCTATCCCACCTCGGCCAGATCCGGTCCCCCTCGCCGCCGAGCACCCCCCGGTCCACCGGCCGCCGCCGCCGACCCCCCGCACCCTCGATTCCCCTACTCAACCGCCGCCGCCGACCCCCCGCACCCCTCCCCTACTCAACCGCCGCCGCCGACCCCCGCACCCTCCCCCGCTCCACCGGCATTACTGTTTGATGATATTTTTAAAAAATTATTACTGTCTTATAAAAAAATATTACTGTTATGATTTAAACAAGTTTGAACATATTTAAACACAAATAAGTATCAAACAACATTTTAAATGCATAAAAAAATTGTGGAGCCTGGGAATCGAACCCAGGACCTCCTGGTGTGAGAACTGGCTGCTGACCAGTCGAGCTAGTAGAGGGAACTTGGTGTGGATCAGGTCAGGTGGAAGATAACCTGTTGGCTCAAGCAGAAATCAAAAAAAAAAATACTAATAGCGCACCAGGGTGAGGTGCGCCACTAGTATGGATGTACTTATGGCGCACCGAGGCGTGGTGCGCCATTAGTATTGTGCCGCGCCCATCCATATTTCCTCCCCGGCCCAAACCTATCCCCTCTCTCTCCCTCGCCCTCGCCCTCGATCCCCTTCCCCTCTCCCCTCTCGACGCCGCTGCCCCGCCGCCTCGACGCCGCCCCGTCGTCCTCATCTCCTCCCAAACGCGATCTGGATCGGGGCGCCTTGCCCCTGCGCCCATCGCCGGCGCCCCGTCGTCCCTTCCGCCCGTCTCCAACCACGCCGCCTGAGGCCCCGACGTCGGCGCCGCTCTCCCCGTCGCCCCACCTCGTTGGACGCCATCGCCCCGCCGCCCTCGTCGCCGGCGGCCGGACGCCGCCCCGTCCACACCACCGTCGCCGGAGCACCACCACCACCCGGACCTCGTCGCCTCCTCCCCTGCGTCGTCGTCGTCCCCGACATCCTCCCCGCGCCCCACTGCCCTATCCCTACGGCCCCCGTGAGCTCCCCCTCCTCCTCTCCCCCTCTCCCCCTCGCGCGCACGCGCTTACGTCGTTTAGCACATTCTCGGTCATGTCCCGGATTCATGAGTGGTTGCTCGGCTGTGTCCGTTGACGCGGTGTAGCTCTTATGTTCGTCCAGATTTGGGGGGATCTTTGCGCACTGGACCTACTTTCATGCGTTCATCAAATTGGATGGTTGCTCCGGTGTGAATTTTTAGGCGGTTTGCTATTTGGGGGTTGATTTGAGCAAGTGCAAGTTTTACTAGTATGCACTGGCAACAATCGCTGAATGCTGGCCTTTTGTGATTATTATGTGAATCTTCTGATGCAGGTAGTTGCTTAGTTATGCCCATTGACATGATAGCTGTTCTGCTTGTGTAGTGGGGGAATTGGGGATGTCTGCAAACCTGCCTCTCAACTGATTATATTTGCTCATCATGCTTCTATTTTTTTCTTTCTATTGGAGCTTTGGTTGGATGGTTGCTGTGATATGGGGCTTTTAGTTTGTGTGGAATTGGAAAAAATATCAGTAGGCACTGGAAAAAATGTGTTAGTGTTGGCCTTCTGTGATCATGTGAACCTTCTAATGTAGGTTGTTTCCTAAGTTATGCTATCGACACAATAGTTGTTCTAATGGTGTAGTGGGTGATTTTGGGATCTTTGGCAAAAACCTGCCTCTGAACTGATTTTTATTTGTTCATCATGCTTTTGTACTATTGGAGCTTCAGTTGGGTGGCTGCTGTGATATGGGGTTTTAGTTTTCTTGGAATTGGGGATTGATATTTGGATATACAGATAGGATTGCAAATGCTGTCAGTAGGACTGACTACTGATAGGCACTGTTGTTGGGGAACGTTGCAGAAAACACAATTTTTCCTACTCGTTTCACCAAGATCATCTAGGAGTTCATCTAGCAACGAGTCATTGGATGCATCTACATACCTTTGTAGATCGCTCACGGAAGCGTTCAAAAGAACGGTGATGATGTAGTCGAACACGACGTGATCCAAATCACCGATGACCAGCGCCGAACGGACGGCACCTCCGCGTTCAACACACGTACGGGACGGGAGACGTCTCCTCCTTCTTGATCCAGCAAGGGGGAAGGAGAGGTTGATGAAGATCCAGCAGCACGACGGCGTGGTGGTGGATGCAGGGCGTCACAGTAGCAGGGCTTCGCCTATACTGCGAGAGAGAGACGTAACGGGGAGAGAGGGAGGCGCCAGGGGCTGGTGTATGAAATCCCTCCTATCCCCCACTATATATAGGAGGGCCAAGGGGGGGTGGTGCGCAGCCTAGGAGATCTGATCTCCTAGGTGCGGCGGCCAGGGGAGGGTTTCCCTCCCCCCCAAGGCACCTCGGGGTGCCTTCCACCATTTGGACTCCTCCTTGGTGGAAACCCTAGGCGCATGGGCCTATAGGGGCTGGTGCCCTTGGCCCATATAGGCCAAGGCGCACCCCCTATAGCCCATGTGGCCCCCCGGGACAGGTGGCCCCACCCGGTGGGCCCACGGGACCCCTCCGGTGGTCCCGGTACAATACCGATAACCCCGAAACTTGTCCCGATGGCCGAAACAGCACTTCCTATATATAATTCTTTACCTCCGGACCATTCCGGAACTCCTCGTGACGTCCGGGATCTCATCCGGGACTCCGAACAGCATTCGGGTTTCTGCATATACATATCTTCATAACCCTAGCGTCACTGAACCTTAAGTGTGTAGACCCTACGGGTTCGGGAGACAAGCAGACATGACCGAGACGACTCTCCGGCCAATAACCAACAGCGGGATCTGGATACCCATGTTGGCTCCCACATGCTCCACGATGATCTCATCGGATGAACCACGATGTCGAGGATTCAATCAACCCCGTATGCAATTCCCTTTGTCAATCGATATGTTACTTGCCCGAGATTCGATCGTCGGTATCCCAATACCTCGTTCAATCTCGTTACCGGCAAGTCACTTTACTCGTAACGTAATGCATGATCCCGTGATCAGACACTTGGTCACTTTGAGCTCATTATGATGATGCATTACCGAGTGGGCCCAGTGATACCTCTCCGTCATACGGAGTGACAAATCCCAGTCTTGATCCATGTCAACCCAACAGACACTTTCGGAGATACCCGTAGTAGACCTTTATAGTCACCCAGTTACGTTGTGACTTTTGGTATACCCAAAGCACTCCTACGGTATCCGGGAGTTACACGATCTCATGGTCTAAGGAAAAGATACTTTGACATTGGAAAACTCTAGAAAACGAACTATACGATCTTGTGCTATGTTTAGGATTGGGTCTTGTCCATCACATCATTCTCCTAATGATGTGATCTCGTTATCAATGACATCCAATGTCCATAGTCAGGAAACCATGACTATCTGTTGATCAACGAGCTAGTCAACTAGAGGCTTACTAGGGACATGTTGGTGTCTGTTATTCACACATGTATTACGATTTCCGGATAACACAATTATAGCATGAATAAAGAGAATTATCATGAACAAGGAAATATAATAATAATGCTTTTATTATTGCCTCTAGGGCATATTTCCAACAGTCTCCCACTTGCACTAGAGTCAATAATCTAGTTACATTGTGATTAATCGAACACCCATGGAATTCTGGTGTTGATCATGTTTTGCTCTAGGGAGAGGTTTAGTCAACGGATCTGCTACATTCAGGTCCGTATGTACTTTACAAATCTCTATGTCTCCATTTTGAACATTTTCACGAATGGAGTTGAAGCGACGCTTGATGTGCCTTGTCTTCTTGTGAAACCTGGGCTCCTTGGCAAGTGCAATAGCTCCAGTGTTGTCACAAAAGAGTTTGATTGGCCCCGACGCATTGGGTATGACTCCTAGGTCAGTGATGAACTCCTTCACCCATATTGCTTCATGTGCTGCCTCCGAGGCTGCCATGTACTCCGCTTCACATGTAGATCCCGCCACGACGCTCTGCTTGCAGCTGCACCAGCTTACTGCTCCACCATTCAACATATACACGTATCCGGTTTGTGACTTAGAGTCATCCAGATCTGTGTCGAAGCTAGCGTCGACGTAACCCTTTACGACGAGCTCTTCGTCACCTCCATAAACGAGAAACATTTCCTTAGTCCTTTTCAGGTACTTCAGGATATTCTTGACCGCTGTCCAGTGTTCCTTGCCGGGATTACTTTGGTACCTTCCTACCAAACTTACGGCAAGGTTTACATCAGGTCTGGTACACAGCATGGCATACATAATAGAACCTATGGCCGAGGCATAGGGGATGACGCTCATCTCTTCTATATCTTCTGCCGTGGTCGGACATTGAGCTGAGCTCAATTTCACACCTTGTAACACAGGTAAGAACCCCTTCTTAGAATGATCCATATTGAACTTCTTCAATATCTTATCAAGGTATGTGCTTTGTGAAATACCTATGAGGCGTCTTGATCTATCTCTATAGATTTTGATGCCTAATATATAAGCAGCTTCTCCAAGGTCCTTCATTGAAAAACTCTTAGTCAAGTAGGCCTTGATGCTGTCCAAGAGTTCTATATCATTTCCCATCAACAGTATGTCATCTACATATAATATGAGAAATGCTACAGAGCTCCCACTCACTTTCTTGTAAACGCAGGCTTCTCCATAAGTCTGCGTAAACCCAAACGCTTTGATCATCTCATCAAAGCGAATGTTCCAACTCCGAGATGCTTGCACCAGCCCATAAATCGAGCGTTGGAGCTTGCACACCTTGTCAGCATTCTTAGGATCGACAAAACCTTCCGGCTGCATCATATACAATTATTCCTTAAGGAAACCATTAAGGAATGCCGTTTTGACGTCCATTTGCCATATTTCATAATCGTAGAATGCGGCAATTGCTAACATGATTCGGACGGACTTTAGCTTCGCTACCGGTGAGAAAGTCTCATCGTAGTCAACCCCTTGAACTTGTCGATAACCCTTAGCGACAAGTCGAGCTTTATAGATGGTCACATTACCATCCGCGTCTGTCTTCTTCTTAAAGATCCATTTATTCTCTATGGCTCGCCGTTCAATGGGCAAGTCAGTCAAAGTCCATACTTCGTTTTCATACATGGATCCTATCTCGGATTTCATGGCTTCTAGCCATTTTTTGGAATCCGGGCCCGCCATCGCTTCTTCATAGTTCGAAGGTTCACCGTTGTCTAACAACATGATTTCCAAGACAGGGTTGCCGTACCACTCTGGTGCGGAACGTGTCCTTGTGGACCTTCGAATTTCAGTAGGAGCTTGATCAGAAGTATCTTGATCATTATCATTAACTTCCTCTCTAGTTGGTGCAGGCACCTTAGGAACATTTTCTTGAGTTGTGCCATTTGCCGGTTCAAGAGGTAATACTTCATCAAGCTCTACTTTCCTCCCACTTACTTCTTTCGAGAGAAACTCTTTCTCTAGAAAGATTCCGTTCTTGGCAACAAAGATCATGCCTTCGGATCTTAGGTAGAAGGTATACCCAATAGTTTCTTTAGGGTATCCTATGAAGACGCATTTTTCCGACTTGGGTTCGAGCTTCTCAGGTTGAAGTTTCTTGACATAAGCATCGCATCCCCAAAATTTTAGAAACGACAGCTTAGGTTTCTTCCCAAACCATAATTCATACGGTGTCGTCTCAACAGATTTCGACGGAGCCCTATTTAAAGTGAATGCGGCAGTCTCTAAAGCATAGCCCCAAAAAGATAGCGGTAAATCGGTAAGAGACATCATAGATCGCACCATATCTAATAGAGTGCGATTACGACGTTCGGACACACCGTTACGCTGAGGTGTTCCAGGCGGCGTGAGTTGTGAAACTATTCCACATTTTCTTAAGTGTGTGCCAAATTCGTGACTCAAGTATTCTCCTCCACGATCTGATCGTAGAAACTTGATTTTCCTGTCACGTTGATTCTCAATCTCACTTTGAAATTCCTTGAACTTTTCAAAGGTTTCAGACTTGTGTTTCATTAAGTAGACATACCCATATCTACTCAAGTCATCAGTGAGGGTGAGAACATAACGATAGCCATCGCGAGCCTCAACACTCATTGGACCGCACACATCAGTATGTATGATTTCCAATAAGTCGGTTGCTCGCTCCATTGTTCCTGAGAACAGAGTCTTGGTCATTTTACCCATAAGGCATGGTTCGCACGTGTCAAATGATTCATAATCAAGAGAATCTAAAATTCCATCTGCATGGAGCTTCTTCATGCGTTTGACACCTATGTGACCAAGGCGGCAGTGCCACAAGTATGTGGAACTATCATTATCAACCTTACATCTTTTGGCACTCACATTATGAACATGTGTAGCATTACGTTCGAGACTCATTAAGAATAAACCATTCACCATAGGAGCATGACCATAAAACATATCTCTCATATAAATGGAACAACCATTATTCTCAGATTTAAATGAGTAGCCATCTCGAATTAAACGAGATCCCGATACAATGTTCATGCTCAAAGCTGGCACTAAATAACAATTATTGAGGTTTAAAACTAATCCCGTAGGTAAATGTAGAGGCAGCGTGCCGACGGCGATCACATCGACCTTGGAACCATTCCCGACGCGCATCATCACCTCGTCCTTCGCCAGTCTCCGTTTATTCCGCAGCTCCTGCTGTGAGTTACAAATATGAGCAACGGCACCGGTATCAAATACCCAGGAGTCACTACGAGTACTGGTAAGGTACACATCAATTACATGTATATCAAATATACCTTTGGTGTTGCCGGCCTTCTTGTCCGCTAAGTATTTGGGGCAGTTCCGTTTCCAGTGACCCTTCCCTTTGCAATAAAAGCACTCCGTCTCAGGCTTGGGTCCATTCTTTGGCTTCTTCCCGGCAGCTTGCTTGCCGGGCGCGGCAACCTCCTTGCCGTCCTTCTTGAAGTTCTTTTTACCCTTGCCTTTCTTGAACTTAGTGGTTTTATTGACCATCAACACTTGATGTTCCTTCTTGACTTCTACCTCCGCTGATTTCAGCATAGAGAACAACTCAGGAATGGTCTTTTGCATCCCCTGCATGTTGAAGTTCATCACAAAGCTCTTGTAGCTTGGTGGAAGCGACTGGAGGATTCTGTCAATGACCGCATCATCCGGGAGATTAACCCCCAGCTGAGACAAGCGGTTATGTAACCCAGACATAGTGAGTATGTGTTCACTGACAGAACTATTTTCCTCCATCTTACAGCTGAAGAACTTATCGGAGACTTCATATCTCTCGATCCGGGCATGAGCTTGAAAAACCATTTTCAGCTCTTCGAACATCTCATATGCTCCATGTCTCTCAAAACGCTTTTGGAGCCCCGGCTCTAAGCTGTAAAGCATGCCGCACTGAACAAGGGAGTAGTCGTCAACACGTGTCTGCCAAGCGTTCATAACGTCTTGGTTCTGTGGGACGGGTGGATCACCTAGCGGTGCTTGTAGGACATAATCTTTCCGGGCAGCTATGAGGATGATCCTCAGGTTCCGGACCCAGTCCGTATAGTTACTGCCATCGTCTTTCAGCTTGGTTTTCTCTAGGAACGCGTTGAAGTTGAGGACTACGTGGGCCATTTGATCTACAAGACATAGTGTAAAATATTTTGGACTAAGTCATGATAATTAAGTTCATCTAATCAAATTATTAATGAACTCCCACTTAGATTAGACATCCCTCTAGTCATCTAAGTATTACATGATCCGAGTTAACTAGGCCATGTCCGATCATCACGTGAGACGGACTAGTCAACGTCGGTGAACATCTTCATGTTGATCGTATCTTCTATACGACTCATGCTCGACCTTTCGGTCTTCTGTGTTCCGAGGCCATGTCTGTACATGCTAGGCTCGTCAAATTAACCCTAAGTGTTTTGCATGTGTTCCGAGGCCATGTATGTACATGCTAGGCTCGTCAACACCCGTTGTATGTGAACGTAAGGATCCATCACACCCGATCATCACGGCGTGCTTAGAAACGACGAACTTTAGGAACGGTGCACAGTTAGGGGAGAACACTTCTTGAAATTGTTATGAGGGATCATCTTATTTACTACCGTCGTTCTAAGTAAACAAGATGCAAAACATGATAAACATCACATGTAATCAAATAATTAACGTGACATGATATGGCCAATATCACATAGCTCCTTTGATCTCCATCTTGGGGCTCCATGATCATCTTATCACCGGCTTGACACCATGATCTCCATCATCGTGTCTCCATGAAGTTGCTCGCCAACCATTACTTCTACTACTATGGCTAACGCGTTTAGCAATAAAGTAAAGTAATTTTACATGGCGTTTCTCGATGACACGCAGGTCATATAAAAGAATAAAGACAACTCCTATGGCTCCTGCCGGTTGTCATACTCATCGACATGCAAGTCTTGATTCCTATTACAATAGCATGAACATCTCATACATCACATATAGATCATTCATCATTCATCACAACTTTGGCCATATCATATCACAAACCACTTGCTGCAAAAACAAGTTAGACGTCCTCTAATTGTTGTTGCAAGTTTTACGTGGCTGATTTAGGGTTCTAGCAAGAACGTCTTCTTACCTACGTTAAAGCCACAACGTGATTTGTCAACTTCTATTTACCCTTCATAAGGACCCTGTTCATCGAATCCGCTCCAACTAAAGTGGGAGAGACAGACACCCGCCAGCCACCTTATGCAACTAGTGCATGTTAGTCGGTGGAACCGGTCTCACGTAAGCGTACGTGTAAGGTTGGTCCGGGCCGCTTCATCCCACAATACCGCTGAAGCAAGAAAAGACTAGTAACGGCAAGAAAGTTGACAAATCCACGCCCACAACTCATTGTGTTCTACTCGCGCAAGAAGAACTACGCATAGACCTAGCTCTGATACCACTGTTGGGGAACGTTGCAGAAAACAAAATTTTTCCTACTCGTTTCACCAAGATCATCTAGGAGTTCATCTAGCAACGAGTCATTGGATGCATCTACATACCTTTGTAGATCGCGCACGGAAGCGTTCAAAAGAACGGTGATGATGTAGTCGAACACGACGTGATCCAAATCACCGATGACCAGCGCCGAACGGACGGCACCTCCGTGTTCAACACACGTACGGGACGGGAGACGTCTCCTCCTTCTTGACCAGCAAGGGGGAAGGAGAGGTTGATGAAGATCCAGCAGCACGACGGCGTGGTGGTGGATGCAGGGCGTCACAGTAGCAGGGCTTCGCCTATACTGCGAGAGAGAGACGTAACGGGGAGAGAGGAAGGCGCCAGGGGCTGGTGTATGAAATCCCTCCTATCCCCCACTATATATAGGAGGGCCAAGGGGGGGTGGTGCGCAGCCTAGGAGATCTGATCTCCTAGGTGCGGCGGCCAGGGGAGGGTTTCCCTCCCCCCCAAGGCACCTCGGGGTGCCTTCCACCACTTGGACTCCTCCTTGGTGGAAACCCTAGGCGCATGGGCCTATAGGGGCTGGTGCCCTTGGCCCATATAGGCCAAGGCGCACCCCCTATAGCCCATGTGGCCCCCCGGGACAGGTGGCCCCACCCGGTGGGCCCACGGGACCCCTCCGGTGGTCCCGGTACAATACCGATAACCCCGAAACTTGTCCCGATGGCCGAAACAGCACTTCCTATATATAATTCTTTACCTCCGGACCATTCCGGAACTCCTCGTGACGTCCGGGATCTCATCCGGGACTCCGAACAGCATTCGGGTTTCTGCATATACATATCTTCATAACCCTAGCGTCACCGAACCTTAAGTGTGTAGACCCTACGGGTTCGGGAGACAAGCAGACATGACCGAGACGACTCTCCGGCCAATAACCAACAGCGGGATCTGGATACCCATGTTGGCTCCCACATGCTCCACGATGATCTCATCGGATGAACCACGATGTCGAGGATTCAATCAACCCCGTATGCAATTCCCTTTGTCAATCGATATGTTACTTGCCCGAGATTCGATCGTCGGTATCCCAATACCTCGTTCAATCTCATTACCGGCAAGTCACTTTACTCGTAACGTAATGCATGATCCCGTGATCAGACACTTGGTCACTTTGAGCTCATTATGATGATGCATTACCGAGTGGGCCCAGTGATACCTCTCCGTCATACGGAGTGACAAATCCCAGTCTTGATCCATGTCAACCCAACAGACACTTTCGGAGATACCCGTAGTAGACCTTTATAGTCACCCAGTTACGTTGTGACTTTTGGTATACCCAAAGCACTCCTACGGTATCCGGGAGTTACACGATCTCATGGTCTAAGGAAAAGATACTTTGACATTGGAAAACTCTAGAAAACGAACTATACGATCTTGTGCTATGTTTAGGATTGGGTCTTGTCCATCACATCATTCTCCTAATGATGTGATCTCGTTATCAATGACATCCAATGTCCATAGTCAGGAAACCATGACTATCTGTTGATCAACGAGCTAGTCAACTAGAGGCTTACTAGGGACATGTTGGTGTCTGTTATTCACACATGTATTACGATTTCCGGATAATACAATTATAGCATGAATAAAGACAATTATCATGAACAAGGAAATATAATAATAATGCTTTTATTATTGCCTCTAGGGCATATTTCCAACAACTGTGATATGTGTTTGGTGCTGTGTTTTTGTGGTTATCTGAACCTTCTATTATGTCTAGAGTGTTGAATTCTCGCCATTACGTGTTGGACTTGCCATGTGCTGTGTAGTTTAGCTCCATTATTGTTCTCATATGTTGCCACCTTTTCTTTGGGGTAGTTTTTGTTTGGAGATTGCAATTGGAATTGTTGTATTTGGTGCATCTGTCAGTCAACTACTGCTGACCAGTTGATCGTCGTAACTTAAATCATCAACCAACTATGCAAGGGAATTAACCAGATTTGACAATGTTTAATCACAACTGTTTTAAAGCTTTTTTAGTACAACATGGGTCCACAATTGGCACAGATTCTGTTATTGAAGTTTCATGCTCCTAACTAACACTCATAATGCACCCATGGTATTATTTTCCAGCTTCTTACCTAGGTGCTTCTGTATTGTGATTATTTTGTTTCGAGGGACTACAAAAATGCTTCCATTTATCAACAGAATTCCGGTTCTGTTTTGAAAGTTGGCGACACAGAAGATGCATCAGCGTCTTGCTACCATGCTTAGTTTTTTTATCCATTCTCAGTTTTCTATCTGTCATACCAATATTAGTTATGTAGAGTTCTCATCTTATGTAATGTTCAACTCTGACTAAACAGGTTCTGCAAACGGTCTTTTACTGCACTTGACTGAAGAAGTAGGTGTCTGCTATATCCTGCACTTGAGGTGAGTTGTGTTCTCAGGTTTACATTGCAATGGGCACTCTTCTTGTAAACACAAATTCAGATTTATATACTATATGCTGGCATGACTGTTTTTATTAGGCAGGACAGTGCAGTAGTTGATGTATCTTGGGTTAATATTAACCTAACTATTCTTTTTTCCTTAGGTTAATATTAAAATGTCCAGTGTATATATATATATTTGAAAATGATTGCTGCTAGATGTTAATTTGCTGGTACTAGCTAGAATTTGGCACTGAAAAGCAAAAGCAAAAGCTAATTAACTGCTGGGTAATAGCACTGGTACTAGGTAGCTAAAATATGTGTTCTGAAACACTGAGAGCAGAAACACTTACTACATACATATGCTCAAGAAACACTTACTAACCAGAAAAGGTTTTGACTTGAAATGTTAATAGCACAGAGAGCACCACAAGGAGCTTACCACGGATCCGAAGACCAGGGCGCTTGAGCTTGTTCTGGTAAGGAATACACCCCCGCGTAATTAGCTCCATATGGTTGCATTCTAATTAATGAAGCCAAATTTCTAAATGGTTCACATTCCTTCCGCAGGCGACTGAAAGCAGTAGCGCGGGGTCGACTAAGAGCAACCCTTGGGACACCACTCTAAATAGGGCGTTGAATGTAATGAAGAACAAGGATAAGCTCAGTAAGCCAACGTCAGCTGGTCGTGTGGCCGGCAAAGGCTTGTCGACAAAATGGTCGTCATACTATAACACTGGTGGGCGAAAGGAGAAAAAGACCAGCTCAGAAAGCCAGGCACGCGAGGTTCAAGAACTCAAGGCACAGGTGGCGCAGATTCCGGAGATTGTCCAAGAGCAAGTGCAACAACAACTCGGAGCAACGATCACCGCCATTGTGCCTACCTTGATCGCGTGGATTGCGGGCGGCCAACAGGGGCCGCCCCCGATTCCTAGCTTCAAAGCCAGCAACTCGCAGAACGCGATGGCGGGGCCATTGGTGTCTCCGGCGGAGGCGGCATTGGTGTCTCCGACGCCGGCACGAGAGCTTAATGCACCCGGGTGTACGCCGGCCGGCACCTCTGCAGCAAGCGGCCCCTCCGTCAACTGCACGCCCGCCGTTGGCGGTGCATCGACATTAGCCGAGCTCGACGCCATCATCACGGTAACTAATTAAGCCTCTCTCCGCCGAGGACTTCATCTCCTTGCCTTTGACTGGGCATCCCTGACGCCCTACATGTTTTCGCAGGGCGTCGCCGACGTTCCGTGCACTCTCCTGCACTTCGTGAAGAACGAGTTGGTCGATGTCGCCAAGGGCAAAATCGTTCAACCGGGCAACCCCTTGTTCCACGGTACCCAGATGCCACCCAACTTGTTTAGGGTTCAACTAGTTCAGGTGCTGCCAGGCTGCGACGAGTTGTTACCTCCGATTCGACCCGTCGGGGCCGACAATGATGACGTGATGACCCTCAGCGCCTGCTTGAGCTGGCCCCTGCTTTGGCGGAAGAGCCAGATTCGTTTGGGGGCGGGGGACACCACCCCAAAGACAACACCGCCAGTCGTGCCGGCGCCAAGTCGGCCCCATGGCAAGACCGCCGCAACGGTGCCGGACATCCCTATGCCACTGGATCCAAACATGCATATGGCACAGGATCAGAACGACGACGACGACGATACATTTGGCAACGTCGATCAGTACTTTGCCGATCATGGGTACGGTGGCGACTTCATGGGGCCTCCTTCTCAAGAACCCAACCCAACAAAAGACGTGCGCGATCTAGCTGGTACCGCGGAGAAGCCAAGTTACAACAGGCGTCGTCTGCCGTTCAGCTCTCAGGAGACGCCTCCAGCTGCCGACTTCACCGAGCCTCAAATAGGCGAGGTGCGAAATATTATCAGCCCCAACACACTCAAGAAGGCGGTCTGTGAGAAGAACTCGGTCCCATTACAGGAGAAGAAGAAGGCACGCAAAAGAAAGACTAACAAGGGTGCGGGCCAGCCGGCACCGAGTACGATCCGTGCTCAGGACGGGCCACCTTCACCTGAGGATTTAATGAGGAGGCTGCATGTGGCGGGTAGGCCGATGCTACCGAGAAATAAGCTCGATGCTGCAACCGGTGCTATGCGGAGTCTGCATGACAGTGTTCTTTCTTTGGAGAAGCGGCGTCTCAGAGAGAAGGATGTGGCATACCCGGTTTTCGCGGCCAAGGTGCCAGAGGGCAAGGGCTTTGTGGATAACTCCATCGGGGGTACGATCGTCCTGCGGTTTGATGACATCCACGCTATGTTGAACCTTCATCCGCTGCACTACACCTTCGTTCGGCTATTTTCGCTGAGTATGGAGATGCGGATCATTCGCGACAAGACCCCGGACATCGTGATAGTGACCCCTTCTACATGCGTGCCAAGATCTTGGGCAGCGCTAGGGACCGGCAAGTCACGAGTTTTTACCTCGAAGGCGTCATTCTGGCAAACCAAGATAAGGATAACTTCCTCGTGCCTTACTTTCCCGAGTAAGTCCTCCCCTCAACCGCCCCGTAACATATGAATTCTTAGATTTCGATCGTTTTTCTTTTAACATTCCGTGTTTTCTGCAGTGACACACATTGTACGCTCATCCTCCTAAGCCCCAAATATTCCATGGCCACGTATTTCGACCCGGACCATCAGTCGAACGTAGACTACACAAATGTCAAGAAGGTTCTTGATGATGTTCTCCCTGGCTACGTCAAATCTGGAGGCACCTTCACCAGGCCTATTCGTAAGTACGGCAAGCACGTGTTCTCCCACAATACGACGTTCTGCTGCGTCAAGCAGCTGCCTGGCGGTCAGAAGGGTGCCTACTACGCCATCCATCACATGCGGGCGATCGTACGGGACCATCATCAACTTCTGCTACCGAGTAAACTCAAAGATTGGGCCGCGAGCGTGTCGGCAATCCAGGACGCGGACATCAGACAAGAATTCTTTCGCATCCAGTCGGAGTTTGCGGAAATCATCCATCAAGATGTCCTTCGTACCTTGGGGCAGTTCTACCTCAGAAATCAACCATCCAACAGTGACATCGACACAATGCTACAAATGCAGGCTGACAACGCCCGTTATTTCATGACTCCCACGATAGACGGCGGCTTCATCCACGCTCCGGTCCCTTGAGTCGAGTCGAAAGCAGTGATGCTGTGTCTAGTTCTGAAACATCGATCGGCTCATGTTGTAATTAAACTTTAATGAACTTGCAGTATGTCTCTTTGGTTTCGAGAGTCGTTCAACTTAGATGTAATCGATGCTATTAATGTCTTGCTTTTCTCTTCCGATCGTTCTGTTGCATACTTATATATTGCTTATGTATTGTCTGTGAATTGGTACTAACGTTTCGTTTGGCTAGTGCATAGCGATGCCGTCGTATGTCGTGTACAAGGGTAAGGTTCCCGGAGTCTACGACGACTGGGAGGAGTGTCGGAGACAGGTTCACCGATTCAACGGTAACAGTTACAAAGGGTACACCACTAGGGCTGAGGCCGAATCTAGATACGCCCGCTATCTAGCGGGAGAGGGGAGGGAGCGTTGGAGGAACCGGATGAAGACGAGTTTCATCGTGATGATGCTCATCGTGATGACCGCAGCTCTCTTCTATGTGATGGTAGTTTAGATGATCGATATCGACTTGTAATGTGAAGACAAACTTGCTACTCGCGGTCTCGAGACTTGTAATATAATGTTCTATCTTTGTTCGGTCTTTTCAATTCGGAGACTAATATGATGAATTGTATTCGGAGACTAATATGATGAATTGTATTCAGATACTAAACTTCTATTGTATTCGATGAATCTGTTGTTGATGTGTGCTGTCTACATTTTGTCCAATTATACATTTTGTAACCTGTGCAAAAAACAGAAAATAAAAAAAATAAAAAAACCTAATATTCATACTAATGGCGCATCACATCACAGTGCGCCATTAGTATGCCAAAGGATACTAATGGCGCATCATTAAATAGTGCGCCATTAGTATGCCGAAGTTACTAATGGCGTATCTTGTTGTTGTGCGCCATTAGTATGCCAAAGCACCTGGGTATACATGGCCCCCTGGGAGGCATACTAATGGCGCACTGTTGTATATACTAATGGCGCATCTGAGGTCTGCCATTAGTATACCAGATACTAATGGCGCACCAGTGGTGCGCCATTAGTAAAATATACTAATGGCGTGGCACTAACGGCGCACCACTAATGCGCCATTAATGGCCAAATTAGGTGCGCCATTAGTAGGCCTTTTCCTAGTAGTGACTCGTTGATCAAAGATGGTTAAGTTTCCTAACCATATACATGAGTTGTCATTTCATTAACGGGATCACATCATTAGGAGAATGATGTGATTGACTTGACCCATTCCGTTAGCTTAGCACTTGATCGTTTAGTTTGTTGCTATTGCTTTCTTCATGACTTATACATGTTCCTTTGACTATGAGATTATGCAACTCCCGTTTATCGGAGAAACACTTTGTGTGCCACCAAATGTCACAACGTAATTGGGTGATTATAAAGGTGCTCTACAGGTGTCTCCGAAGGTACTTGTTGGGTTGACGTATTTCGAGATTAGGATTTGTCACTCCGATTGTCGGAGAGGTATCTCTAGGCCCACTCGGTAATGCACATCACTATAAGCCTTGCAAGCATTGCAACTAATGAGTTAGTTGCGGGATGATGTATTACGGAATGAGTAAAGAGACTTGCCGGTAATGAGATTGAACTAGGTATTGAGATACCGACGATCGAATCTCGGGCAAGTAACATACCGATGACAAAGGGAACAACGTATGTTGTTATGCGGTCTGACCGATAAAGATCTTCGTAGAATATGTAGGAGCCAATATGGGCATCCAGGTCCTGCTATTGGTTATTGACCAGAGAGGTGTCTCGGTCATGTCTACATAGTTCTCGAACCCGTAGGGTCTGCACGCTTAACGTTCGTTGACGATATAGTACTATGAGTTATGTATGTTGGTGACCGAATGTTGTTCGGAGTCCCATATGAGATCACGGACATGACGAGGAGCTCCGGAATGGTCCGGAGGAAAAGATTCATATATTGGATGATATGGTTTGGCCAAGGGGTCAGGCCCATGGGGCTATAAGTCCGTGCAAAAGGAGTTTTGTGGAGGCCAGGGGACCAAACGCCGGAGACCCTGGCGTCTGGCCGTGGGCCAGAAGCCAAGGCCCATGGCGTCTGGCCGTGGGCCAGAAGCCAAGGCCCATGGCGTCTAGGCCAGATGCCAAGGATTGTGGTGTTTGGTCCTGGAGTCTGAGTGGGACTCTTGCCTTTCGGGCAAAACCGACTTTGAGGAGGCTTTTGCTCCAAGTTTCGACCCCAGGGCTCAACATATAAATAGAGGGACAGGGCTAGCACCAAAGACACATCAAGAAACACCAAGCCGTGTGCCGGCAACCCTGTCCCCTCTAGTTTATCCTCCGTCCTAATTTTCGTAGTGCTTAGGCGAAGCCCTGCGGAGATTGTTCTTCACCAACACCATCACCACGCCGTCGTGCTACCGGAACTCATCTAATACTTTGCCCCTCTTGCTGGATCGAGAAGGCGAGGACGTCACCGAGCCGAACGTGTGCAAAACTCAGAGGTGCCGTGCTTTCGGTACTTGGATCGGTCGGATCGTGAAGACGTACGACTACATCAACCACGTTGATATAACGCTTCCGCGAACGGTCTACGAGGGTATGTAGACAACACTCTCCCCTCTCGTTGCTATGCATCACCATGATCTTGCGTGTGCGTAGTAAATTTTTTGAAATTACTACGTTCCCCAACAAATACAACATGTCAAGTGATAAATGTTTCATAATGTTTCATAATACAACATCATCCCTTATTCATAATGTTTCATAATTATTCATATATAGCGTTGGGGCTTCTTTCTATTCCTTGAGCTTCTTGACATCACTTTGCTCCTCGTGCACCTTGTGCTCATTGCTTCTTCTCTTCTCCTCTTGGTTGTCGATACCTTGCGCGTCTTTGTCAAACCTATCATAGAGCTGTGCAAAACATAAAGGGTAATGAGATCATGTCAAGTGATAAATGTACAGTAGTATTTGACCCTTGCAAGATTTACATACCTAGCAGAACTCACAACAACATAAGGTTGGTCACCATTTGGAGCCTCACTTGGATCATCATTTAGAGCCTCACTTGGATCACCATGATCACTATTTGGAGCCTTACTTGGATCACCATTTGGAGTCTCACTTGAATCATTATTTGGAGGATATTTTGGATCATCATCAAAATCATGCGGCTATTGACCATCATCATTTGGAACCTCGTCAAAATCATCATGTGATGCAACCGGCCGTTGACCATCGTTTTCATCATCCGTTGAGGCAACCGGCTGCTGGCCAACATTTTCATCGAAGCCTTCATCGAAACTCTCTCCGAACGCTGGATCTACTGTGTTATCACAATACTTACCGAAATGACCAGACCCACCACACCTTGTGCACTTACGCTTCCTCGCTCCAAGTCCAGCTCCTTCGCTGTGAGGTCTGATTCGACTCTTCCTTGGTTTACCTGTTGCTCTCTTCATAACTGGAGCGCAAAGCTTGAATCCAGGGTCCACCATGTCCCATTGTTGTTTTCCCTCCATAGCAGGCAAGGCATAAGCATATGTGGCTTTGAACCTTGCAACAGAGTAGTAATCATGCACATACTGTTGTATGTTCCCTGCCGGACCTGGGAGAGAAGTGATGAAAAACAAGGCATGAATGCATGGCAGCCCAGTTATCTGCCATTGCCTACAACTGCAAGTTCTAGCTTCTAAATCCAATGGATATCTCCATTCCCTCTTCTCTTTATCCAAATATGATATCTTTGCTATGGTACCCGAGCAAAGAGTCATGTTCATTTCCATGCCTGTTGTCTTCTGCTTCAGTTCATTCATCATGGTAGGGATGATAATGTGGCCCATGAATTTTGCCTCGGCTATTCCTGCATGATAATGAAATTTCTGCATGTATTCTATCCTTATCCTGTCAAGCAAATCCACCACATAATGACCCTTTAGTTTCCGGATCGTTGAGTTGAAAGACTCTGCTAGATTATTGTGCACATAGTCAACTTTGCTCACTTCACTGAATTGGCTTCTGGCCCATAACTTGGAGTGGTGTGTTTCCAAGTATTCTTTCACTTTGGGATTGATGTATAACTGCCTCAAGTAGTAGTTGTGCTTCTTCACACTGCAAGTCAAAGATGCTGGCCATAAATTGTCGGTATACACCTTTCCTTTCAATTTCTTCATGAAATTTGCAGCAAGGTGACGCATGCATTCCCTATGCTCTACTCCAGGGAACACATTGTCCACGACCACTTCTAAACCTTTGCAGGCATCTGTATGAATGACCAACCCATTGGGATGTGCAATAGCCCGGCGCAGATTATGCAAAAACCAAGTCCAGCTCTCCTCAGACTCTGTCTCCAGCACACCGTAGGCAACTGGAAATACAAAACTGTGTGCATCAACTACACAAGCTGCTACTAACTGTCCTTTAAACCTCCCTGTGAGAAAAGTGGCATCAATAGCCAAATAAGGCCTGCAGCCTACCAAAAAACCCCGGTGACAAGCCTCAAAGCAGACAAAAACCCTCCTAAAGCATTCCTTGGTCTTTGTCACTCCCCTGAATGTGTACTCCACGGTGTGGTGATCAATATCTACAATACTACCTGGGCTTGTCCTCTCCGCTGCACCTTTGAATGAATACAACAATTGAAAACTTTCCTGCCAGTTACCATAAATAGAATCCATAGCATGTTATTTACCATTGAACAACCTCATGTATGGTAAATCTACCTTGAACTTATCTTTGATGTTCTTCTGCAATTCCTTTGGACCCACTTGCTGGTTTTCTTTCACCCACTTCTTTACTTCTTCTGCCACCCATCTTGACTTGGCTCTACTGATTGTATCCTTCCTAAGGGTTGATTCCTGGCATGTGTGCTTAAAAGGGTTCACTTTGACCTGAACATTAGTGCTATTTCGCATTTTAGATGCGAGCAGCCTCCATGGACAACCCTCAGTCGGACAGTGCACTCTGTAACGTACTTGATCGCTCTTGTCAACTTTGAAAGTACGTTCTACCTTGATGTGGTATGTCACAAGTGCATTTCTACACTCATTCATGGATGCAAAAACTGTACCTTCTTCCATATGAGGGTTCAAAGGGTCCAATTCAACAGCTGCAAGGTCTTCGTCCTCACCCACCACGTCATCATCCACACGGACTGCATTGTGAGCCTCATCTTGGTTTTCAGTCCGAGGTGCCCGTCATAAATTCCGAATAACATCAGAATATAGCTTCTCTTCATCAACCCCAGAATTGTAATCATCAGGCTCCACTTCAAGGGGGACCCTACTGCTGTTGCCCACACTTGTCGAGCCAACATGTCGCCGTGCACCAACAGAACTGTTCTGGCTAGAGATGCCACTACGATGACTTGGTTCTCCCCGAGATGTTGCACCTGTCATCCTAGGTCCAAATGCCTGCTCAAGCACATCAACTTGCAGCCTCACATGAAAATTATCTTTCTCTTTATGCCTAACAAACATGGTAGCTAGCTCTTCATCATTACTAACTGTCACCCATTTCTTTTCCCCATCATAGTATTTGTATACCACTTCATCAAGTAAACCCCAAGGATATTGGTTACAAATTACCTCCCCAAATTGTCTGAAACTCCAATTACTAGCCAATTGGCAACCGATAATTGCTACCTCTTGAGCACTGCGTTGGTTTTCCCCGAAGAGGAAGGGATGATGCAGCAAAGTAGCATAAGTATTTCCCTCAGTTTTTGAGAACCAAGGTATCAATCCAGTAGGAGGCTACGCGCGAGTCCCTCGTACCTGCACAAAACAAATAAATCCTCGCAACCAACGCAAATAGGGGTTGTCAATCCCTATAAGGCCACTTACGAGAGTGAGATCTGATAGATATGATAAGATAATATTTTTGGTATTTTTGTGATAAAGATGCAAAGTAAAATAAAGGCAAAGTAAATAGCAAAGGAAATAACTAAGTAGTAGGAGATTAATATGATGAAGATAGACCCGGGGGCCATATGTTTCACTAGTGTCTTCTCTCGAGAGCATAAGTATTCTACGGTGGGTGAACAAATTACTGTTGAGCAATTGACAGAATTGAGCATAGTTATGAGAATATCTAGGTATGATCATGTATATAGGCATCACGTCCGAGACAAGTAGACCGACTCCTACCTGCATCTACTACTATTACTCCACTCATGACCGCTGTCCAGCATGCATCTAGAGTATTAAGTTAAAAACAGAGTAACGCCTTAAGGAAGATGACATGATATAGAGGGATAGACTCATGCAATATGAAGAAAAACCCATCTTGTTATCCTCGATGGCAACAATACAATACGTGCCTTGCTGCCCCTACTGTCATTGGGAAAGGACACCGCAAGATTGAACCCAAAGCTAAGCACTTCTCCCATTGCAAGAAAGATCAATCTAGTAGGCCAAACCAAACTGATAATTCGAAGAGACTTGCAAAGATAACCAATCATACATAAAATAATTCAGAGAAGATTCAAATATCATTCATAGATAGACTTGATCATAAACCCACAATTCATCGGTCTCAACAAACACACCGCAAAAAGAAGATTACATCGAATAGATCTCCACAAGAGAGGGGGAGAACATTGTATTGAGATCCAAAAAGAGAGAAGAAGCCATCTAGCTAGTAACTATGGACCCATAGGTCTGAGGTAAACTACTCACACTTCATCGGAGGGGCTATGGTGTTGATGTAGAAGCCCTCCGTGATCGATGCCCCCTCCGGCGGAGCTCCGGAACAGGCCCCAAGATGGGATCTTGTGGATACAGAAAGTTGCGGTGGTGGAATTAGGGTTTTGGCTCCGTATATGATCGTTTGGGGGTACGTAGGTATATATAGGAGGAAGGAGTACGTCGGTGGAGCAACAGGGGGCCCACGAGGGTGGAGGGCGTGCCTGGGGGGGGGGTAGGCGCGCCCCCCTACCTCGTGGCCTCCTCTTTTCTTTCTTGATGTAGGGTCCAAGTCTCCCGGGTCTTGTTCGTTGAGAAAATCACGTTCCCGAAGGTTTCATTCCGTTTGACCTTCGTTTGATATTCCTTTTCTTCGAAACCCTAAAACAGGCAAAAAACAACAATTCTGGGGTGGGCCTCCGGTTAATAGGTTAGTCCCAAAAATAATATAAAAGTGGATAATAAAGCCCAAGAATGTCCAAAACAGTAGATAATACAGCATGGAGCAATAAAAAATTATAGATACGTTGGAGACGTATCAAGCATCCCCAAGCTTAATTCCTGCTCGTCCTCGAGTAGGTAAATGATAAAAACAGAATTTTTGATGCGGAGTGCTACTTGGCATAATTTGAATGTAATTCTTATTAATTGTGGTATGAATATTCAGATCCGAAAGATTCAAGACAAAAGTTCATATTGACATAAAAATAATAATACTTCAAGCATACTAACTAAGCAATTATGCCTTCTCAAAATAACATGGCCAAAGAAAGTTCATCCCTACAAAATCATATGGTTTAGTCATGTTTCATTTTCGTCACACAAGAATGCTCTCATCATGCACAACCCCGATGACAAGCCAAGCAATTGTTTCATACTTTAGTAATCTCAAACCTATAAACTTTCACGCAATATATGAGCACGAGCCATGGACATAGCACTATGGGTGGAATAGAATATAATGAGGGGGGTTATGTGGAGAAGACAAAAAAGGAGAAAGTCTCACATCAATGAGGCTAATCAATGGGCTATGGAGATGCCCACTGAGGGAGTCCTGGATTAGGGGGTATCTGGATAGCCGGATTATATCCTCTGGCCGGACTGTTGGACTATGAAGATACAAGATTGAAGACTTCATCTCGTGTCCGGATGGGACTCTACTTGGCGTGGAAGGCAAGCTAGGTGATACAGATATGTATATCTCCTCCCTTGTAACCGACCTTATGTAACCCTAGCCCCCTCCGGTGTCTATATAAACCAGAGGGTTTTAGTCCATAGGACAACATACAATCATACCATAGGCTAGCTTTTAGGGTTTAGCCTCTCCGATCTCGTGGTAGATCAACTCTTGTAATACTCATATCATCAAGAATAAATCAAGCAGGACGTAGGCTTTTACCTCCATCAAGAGGGCACGAACCTGGGTAAAACATCATGTCCCCTGCCTCCTGTTACCATCCGCCTTAGACGCACAGTTCGGGACCCCCTACCCGAGATCCGCCGGTTTTGACACCGACATTGGTGCTTTCATTGAGAGTTCCTCTGTGACGTCGCTGTAAGGAAGGATGCCTCATCTCGTTGTTAGAAACAACATTACCGCCGGGGGAGCTCTGGCTGTCGGCCAAACTCTCTGGCTAGGCAGTTTCGTCATGACCGCCTGTTCGGCCGCTGCACCGACGATGACTTCTCGGGTCATCAAAAATAGCCTCCATGTTGGCTCGGAATTCGCCGAGCAGATGGATCCAATGAAGCTCTCCTCCCTAAACGAACTCTTGGATCGCATCGCCGCCTTGGGAGTCGCTAGGACTATGATCGGATTTGGCTTAAACCCGATCGAAGGGAGATTAACTCTCCACCGGTCACCCATCATGTTGCGGTGGTGGAGGAACAATGTGGTGATTCTCCCTCTATCTTGAAGACTAACTATGTCCGAATTCCTGAGCCCTCTGAGCCGGATTCACGTTTACGGGAGGACATCACCCAAACCCTAAACCTAGAGTCAGGCAGCGGGCCGGACTCATCGGGCAACATACCGGAATCCGAACTTCCAAGATCGGAAACCCCTCGGCCCCTGGGTCTCAGATCGGGTAGGGGTCCGGACTCAAATACACCCACCCACCCAGACATAAATGATCTTTCCCGCATCAGGCAAGAGCCCCATGAAACAGTACATCATTATTGGGCCAGATTCCTCCTTGTGATGAACAAGGTTAAGGACTGTCGCGAGGAAGACGCAGTCTCACTTTTCTGCAATAACTGCACGGACAAGGGAATCCTTAACGCCATAAGTCGCTGTGACATATCACGCTTCGCCGACTTGGCGTCCATAGTACAAAAGTACTATGCGATGGAAAGTGCATGGAAAACCGAAACGAAATTTTGGGATAATCCGGCTCCGTATATGCACCCAGTCCGAGGTAAAAGGGTGCACTATCATAAGACACCCGAGTTCATTACAAAGAAGCAAAAACCCTCTACAGGGCATGGAACCGTATTGGAGGGATGGCTTAACGGACCCTGCAAAATTCATAGAACAGCGGATACAATACCAACGCACAGCCTTAGAGCATGTTGGATACTCCGGCAGGTGGCCAAAAGTGGTGAGGATCTTCTTATCCCAAATGCCATAGAGCACCATCCCGTGGATAATAATACGGTGTTAACAGTCTTTGAGACCTTCGCGTCAAATAATAGGCGCAAGCGAACACTCCGCAGCATGGCCGAAATCTACCACGTAGCAGCAATAAATCCATGGAGTGACACGGCTATTACCTTCAATGCCAGTGATGAACCTAAATCCTGAACAACCCGAGCACCAGCCACACTGGTCCTCAGTCCAATCGTGGACGGCTTTCGACTCGCCAAAGTACTCATGGACAGCGGCAGCGGATTAAACCTCATCTATGAGGAAACTCTTCAAAAAATGGAAATAGACTGGAACCGCATTGAGCAAAGTAGCACAACCTTCAGAGGAATCATACCCAGTCGGGAAGCACTATGCGCTGGGAAAATCACACTAGATGTGGTATTCGATACGCCAAAGAACTATAGGTCCGAAGAAATTACATTTCAAGTGGCCCCGTTCAGCAGTGGATACCACGCCCTTTTAGGACGTGAGGCGTTCACGATCTTCCAAGACGTACCCCATTATGGGTACATGAAGCTCAAAATGCCCGGGCCCAACGGAATCATCACTCTCGCCAGTGATCCGGACACAGCACTCTGCGCCGAAAATAAAACAGCCGCACTGGCCCTTGAGGCATTATCTGAAGCCCTCTCAGTCAAGGAATTAACCACGCTACGCTCCAGAGTGGACAGGGACGACGTGATACTCGACAAGAGATCCAAGTCCACCTCTTTTAAACCAGTGGATGAAATAGTCAAATTCCAAGTCCACCCAACGGACCCTACAAAAACAGCCTCCATCGGGGCACAGTTAAACCCCGCCGTGGAAGCCGCACTATGAGAGTTCCTGCGCGAGAATTGGGACATATCCGCCTGGCATCCCTCAGACATGCCAGGAATCCCACGTAGGCTGGCCGAGCATAGCCTCAATATCCTAAAGGGATTCAAGCCGGTCAAGCAAGCTCTTCGACATTTCTCCGAACCTAAGAGACATGCCATGGGAGAGGAACTAGCCAAGTTATTGGAGGCCGGATTCATCAGAGAAATAAAACACCCGGACTGGCTAGCAAACCTGGTGATGGTACCAAAGAAGGATAAATCCAAGCGTCTTTGTGTCGATTTCAAGGACCTCAATAAAGCTTGCCCAAAGGATCCCTTCCCCCTCCCCCGCATCAATCAAATTATTGATGCTACCGCAGGACACGAGTCATTGTGTTTCCTCGACGCATACTCCGGTTACCACCAAATCAAGATGGCGGAGTCTGACCAAGCCGCAACGGCATTCATCACACCATACGGTCCCTTCTGTTTCAACACAATGCCTTTTGGGCTCAAAAACGCCGGCGTAACATATCAGTGCATGATTCAGACATGTCTGGAGAAACAAATCGGCAAAACCATAGAGGCATACGTAGACGATGTGGTCGTCAAAACCAAACACGTTGACTCTCTGATAGACGACTTGAGGCTCACATTCGACAACCTCCAAACATACGGCATCAAGCTCAATCCAGAAAAATGCGTTTCCGGCGTACCAGCCAGAAAGCTCATGGGTTTCATTGTCTCCAGTAGAGGTATTGAAGCTAATCCGGCCAAAATCCGAGCTTTGCCACAGTTGGCTACCCCAACAGACCTCAAACAAATCCAGAAGTTAACTGGATGTGTGGTGGCTCTATGCCGCTTTATCTCCCTCTTAGGAGAAAAGGCATTACCCCTTTATCGCCTCCTTCGGCGCACCGAACACTTCGAGTGGACGGACGCTGCCACAGCCGGATTGGAAGAAATAAAAGCCATACTGGCAACCAACCCAATCCTGGCCGCGCCAAACATCGGCGAACCAATGCTATTATACATTGTGGCAACTCATCAAGTTGTAAGCGCTGTGCTCGTCGTCGAACGAGAAGCGGACGGACATAAATTCCCTCTTCAAAAGCCAGTATATTATGTATCCACTGTCCTCACTCCATGCAAATCACGGTACCCACATTATCAAAAGATAGCCTATGCGGTATTCATGGCATCCCGGAAACTGTGACACTACTTTCAAGAGTGTTTGATTACAGTAGCCTCGGAGGTGCCACTCAATGATATTATAAACAACCGCGATGCCACGGGCCGGATTGCCAAATGGGCCATTGAGCTCCTCCCGTTCGACATAACATACAAACCTCGGTGAGCCATTAAATCGCAAGTATTGGCCGACTTTGTCGCTGAATGGACGGAAGCCGAACTCCTTAAAGAGTACGGCGCATACTCCAATTGGATTATGCACTTCGACGGCTCCAAAATGCTGGCTGGACTGGGGGTTGGCATCGTCCTGACGTCCCCAACCGGAGATACAGTTCAATACGTACTACAGATACTGTATATAGACTCCAACAATGCAGCCGAATATGAAGCCCTGTTACATGGTCTTCGGATGACAGTTTCCATGGGCATCTAGCGCCTGGAGGTGCGTGGGGATTCGAACCTTGCAATATCCCAAATAAATGGAGACTTTGATGCCAAGGATCCGAAGATGGCAGCCTATCGTAACGCCCAGCTCGGTTCGAGGGGCTCGAATTTCACCATGTGGCTCGGGAAAACAATCAGGTGGCGGATATCCTCGCCCGCATCGGTGCAAAACGCGATGCGGTCCCCCCAACATCTTTTTAGAGAGGTTGTTTAAGCCATCCATGGTATGGGAGGGGGACACCGGCAATATTAGTCCGGACCAGGCCACAACACTCGATACCGAACACTCTGACATAATCGGAGGCTCTGCCACCGAAACAACACCTTCAGCCCACGTAATAATGGCCATCATAGCCCCGTGGACAGAACCATTCTTGGCCTACCTAACTAGGCAGGAACTTCCGGAGGACCAAAATGAGACACGCTGCATAGTGTGGCGATCTAAGGCCTACAGGGTCCATGAGGGAGAACTGTATAAAAAAAGCACTACCGGAGTCCTTAAAAGGTGCATCTCTGAAGAGGAAGGGCGCAACCTTTTGGCAGAAATTCACGCCAGACTCGGCGGTCACCACGCCGCAGCCCGGGCTCTTGTAAGCAAGGCCTTCCGTACAGGATTGTATTGGCCGACTGTCGGGACCCCGATTCCATGTCACATCGATGTAGCCGGTAAGACCTCATATCACTTTGCGGCCTCACGCACGGTATTCCCACGCGTGTCGCCTTACCATGGCCCGGGACCATTTGCGCCTTTTGGCTCACGTATATGATAGTGTCGCTAGCATCCATATGACAGAGAACCCGGGCCGACATGGCTAGTCATGGACCCAAAGCGGCACAGACCTATGGGGACAGGCATACATGAATCACATCGAGCATGTCGGTCAACAGCGTGTGAATCCGGGCTGTAGCACTAGGCTAACAGGACTCCGGGGAACCCGGGCTGTAGCAGGCTAGGCAGGACTCTGGATGTCACCGCGTGACATTTCCCCGAAGGGACAGACATAGGAACAAAGTGAAACACATGCCGGCCAGTCAAGTGTCCTGAGCAGTAGTGCTGGGCTAGCAGGACTCCGGTGAACCGGGCTCTAGCGGACTACTATGGCTCATGGAAGCACTAGACTACATTTCCCCATAAGAGAGGCTGCCAAGGATAAACAACTAGATTGTCGGATCCCACACATACCAAGCATTTCAATCATACACGCAATATGCTCGATATGTGTAAATACAATATGGCATCACAACATAACTCTATGACTCAAGTATTTATTCATTAGGCTCCGAGGAGCGAGAAATTACAAACATGGGTCTCATGACCCAACAATCATAGCATACAAATCAAAGCACATGCGGAAGCTCAACATGTCTGAGTACAGACATCTACAAATGAAAAAGGCTAAGAAGCCTGACTATCTACCAGATCCTGCCGAGGGCACAAGATCGTAGCTGAGGTATCAAGCTAAACGTCGAAGTCCACGCGGAACTACTAGCGAGACTGAAGTCTCTCTGCAAAACATAAATTAAGCAAACATGAGTACAAATGTACCCAGCAAGACTTACATCAGAACTAACTACATATGCATCGGTATCAACAAAGGGGTAGTGGAGTTTAACTACAGCAAGCCAGCTTTGACTCAGTGGCTAACCTGAACTACGACTACAAGCAACTCTTTTGAGGTGGCGCACATGAGTCCACATATTCACCATATCAATACACCACTATGGATACGCTCCCGTCTCCCTACGAGAAGGCCATCCATAGCCCTCATGCTTATCTTGCGAGTTTTAGAGTATCCACTTCAAGTTATCTATGAACTGTATAGGCAACCAAGCAGTCCTTTACCGCGGACGCGGCTATTCGAATAGATGATGTTAACCCTGCAGGGGTGTACTTCGTCATACACGCTCTCAGCACTTACCGTCGTTTACACGACATGTACTTGGCAACCTTCAAGCGGAAGCCCAACGAGGGTGTCGGCCACGGCCTACCTAAACACGCAAGTCTCTAGTCCAGGTTTATCGCCTATCCAGGTTCCATCCGCAGGGAGTCCGGCCGAGGTTTCCACATACGGCCCCGAACGATGTGTACAGGGTTCCAAGACACCAAGCGGGCGCCCGGCATGCCCGACCACGGTGTATCTACCGCATCATAGCCCACCCCTAGGGTCGGCGCTACGCACGGCCGCAAACACATATCCTATAAACACCAGAAACTAGTTGCAACTCCTGGACAGAGTACTAGGGTGATTAAGAAGCCGAGAGGGTCCATTGGTTTCGGGCCCAATGCATGGTAGTAGCTGGTTCTTAAATCACATATACAGATCTCGGTGCTTAAGGACAGTTCCAATGAAACAACCCACCATGTACTCCTACATGGCCTCTCATCGATACCTTTACCAAATCGTGTTCAAAACACTTAGCTCGCACACAGTAGGACATGTTCACAACTTTCCAATTCATCCCCGATGAATCAGACCTGGCACAACTCTAAGCATTAGCAGGCATGACAAACAAGCATGAATGAGTAGGCACATCAGGGCTCAAACAACTCCTACTCATGCTAGTGGGTTTCATCTATTTACTGTGGCAATGACAGGTCATGCAGAGGATAAGGGGTTCAACTACCGCAACAAGTAACAGATGAATCGTTGTTGTCCTAATGCGGTAAAAGAGAGCAGGAGCGAGAGAGTGGGATTGTATCGGAATGAACCAGGGGGTTTTGCTTGCCTGGCACTTCTGAAGATAATATAGTTCTTCATCGGTGTCATCGATCACGTCGTCGGAAACATCGTCGACCGAGAGGGTTCGGTTACCGGCAAACAGAGAAGGACACAATCAATGCAATGCAACAATATGATGCATGAATGAGACATGGCAATATGCTGTTGATTAGCCTAATGCAACTAGCAACAAGTTAAATGGAGTTGGTTTGAACACTAGGTTCAAATTCAAACTCCATATGTGCTTTCTTAAATGTTATTTAATTGAATTGTCCTAAACAGAGGATACAAGTTGCTCTAACATGCATGAAAATGCCATAAACATATTCTTTGGATTTTTCTGATCATTTTTCATATATAATTTGTTTCATTTGGAGTTATGGTTAATTTTCTATGATTTTTAGAAATTTTGGATATTTTCTAAAAATAATAAATCATTTCTGATTTATATCAAAATTCCAGAAAGTAATTATTGCATCAGCCTGACATCAGGGTGATGTCAGCAGGTTAAAGGCGTCGACCAGGTCAAACCTGACTAGTGGGACCCACTGGCCAGTGACCCGATCAACTAACTAAGTTAGTTAGCCCTAACTAACTAGCCTGGGCCCACTGGTCAGCGACTATAGTAACTAACCTAACTAGTTAATTAGTGCTAACTAGAGTAATTAGTCGGGCGGGGCCCGTAAGTCAGTGAGAGAGAGGGGGAGGTCAAACCGGGCAGTGGGGTCAACCCACGCCGGTCAACGGGTCAGCGGTCGCCGGCGTTTAGCTGCCGGCAAGTCCAGACGCGGCGGAGGGCTTCAGAAAACGCCCACAGGGCTCGGTTTTGGACGCGGTTTGTGGCTACGGAAAGCTGAGAGTCTCGCGCATCCAACGGAGGCAACAGCTCGCGCCAGAGTGGACTAAATCAACGGCGGCGGCAACTTTTGCGACGGCCAGAGTTCGGGCAACGACGGGTTTGGCACTATGGTGCATGGGAGGAGGAACTGGCGGGCGCTTCGGGCTCCTGGAGATGCGCTGAGCACGGCAGTGTGCTCGGCTTTGAGCCACTGTGCCTCAGGCCACGATGGCGATGAGGCACGGCGGCGGTGAGCTCCGGCCGTGGTGGAAGATGGAGCTAGGGGACGGAAACAGAGGGGGGAGAGCAAAGGAGAAGCAGCAGGAGCTCACAGCGGATCCGTAGGGATCGTTAGTGGGCTCGGGGACGCTCGGGAGGCGGCGAATCGACGACGACGATCTTCGGTGGCCGACGAGGGAAATGGCGACGGTGGCGGCGTTGCGGCGCGTCCGGGGCCTCGTGGGTCGTCGAGGAGGTCGGGGACGTTGAGACGGAGCTCGCAGGCACGGCGAGGGGTCTAGGGGGAGGCGGTGGCCGCGGCAGCAGCAAGCGGCGGCGACGGCAGCATTCGGTGGCGTCGCGGGAAGGTGAAGAGGAGGGGGAGGTCCAGCGAGAGAGGGGAGAGGTGCAGATGGGATCGAGGGGGTCGCGTGGCAACGTCCAGGGCGAGGGGGAGCAGCTGCGTGGTTAGCAGGAGGTGGCCGTGGCTCAGCTGTGCGCGCGCCACGCGCAACGCCAGTAGGCGCGAGGAAGACGACACGCGAGGGGCTGGGCTGGGCCTAGCATGCCGGCTGTCTAATGGGCCGCTAGTGGGCTGCTAGGTAAGTTGCACAGGTAACCTCTCTCCCTCCTTTTATTTCCATTTTCTATTTTCTGTCTTTGTGTTTTTTGGATTTAGTAAAATACTAAACCACTTTATCACAGTCTGGATTTAATAAAATACTAAACCACAGTCTAGACACCCTGGAGGAGGAGCGCGACGTGGCAAAAGCCCCTTCCGTATTTTATCAGCAACAGGCTCGTAGATACCAAAGCAGAGAAGTACGGGCCAAAACTTATAACGTTGGCGAATTAGTTCTACGCCTGCCGGATAAGAAAAAGAACAAGCTCGAGCCCAAATGGGAAGGTCCCTTCATTATTGACCAAGTTCTGATTGGTGGAGCGTACCGTCTGCGAGATGCATCGAATAATCGACTCGAGCCGAACCCATGGAACGCGGCCAGGCTCCGAAGATTCTACGCCTAGCGCCGGACTCTATGTTCGTCTCCTTCCTCTGTCCATTTTTTGCATATACATTATCTGCCTTGTTTTTCTTTCTCTCTTTCTTTTATTCCTTCTCTAGGCCTTCAAGGGCCAACTTGTGCCTTGCTTGCACATTATAGATGAGCTAGCCGCGCTCATCATACCTGGCGGCTTCTTTCACAGAAGCTTAATTATTTATCTGGGCCTCGTGCCCCGCACATGTGTTATGCTTCCCCATGTACCTTTTTTCGCCATTATATGCATCGATATGACTTAAGTTTTGGCCAAGATGGGTTGCCTGGCTCTTGTATTTATGCCCTATGTTCCCGTTAATTCGGCTAGGGCATAAGGGGAGCACCTCTGCGATTGTTACTGCCGGGTCAGCCGGATGTGTACCTCAGACTGGGTGAAGCCGAAAGCTAGCGTTCTTAAGGGAATATTCGGTCAGTGAACAAAAGATGATTTTTATTTATTTTCCTTATGTGCCCCCAGATGTTTTTTCCTGCGTTTCCTATCGCAGTCCGGACATGCACTTTAGGGCATGCGTACTAGGGAAAGGAACCCTTAACGGAACTATTATCCCTGGAAGATGTTTCTTACTACCCATGTAATATAACATAACTAGTTGGGCACTTGTCTGTTCAAGCACTAATGACCCCTACGCCTGGTCTCCACGCATACCCCGGTTCTTATATAACTGAGCGGGTATTCGGATACACTCCGAACTATCGGGTCCCGAGGTTGAAGCGAAAAGGTCCGCCATGACAAATGATCTACAATCCGGCTAGAAGGCATTATACATGTCACTTTAATTACATAGTCATGCGGACTGACAAAATTCCTCTTCTATACCATCCAATAGGCGGTCTAGCCTACAATCCTGTTGGGAATACTTTGCGGCTAATTCTACTTGCCCATAAACTAAGCTAACGGGGATCTCTTTTCCGTCAGGCCCCACAGGTCCGACCTCGGCCATGTGATTTGGGTCAGCCTTGGTATACCGCGTCTTCACCATGGCCCAGGATTCCCTGGCACCTTGACGGCAGGCCGATATCTTCCATAATCGGAAGCGCCGCCGCGCTCCCTTGAGTTTCTCCGTAAGCTCTGCAACGCCTTCTGGCAGGGAGACGGATGGCCACAAGGCCTGGGCAACACCTTGCATCACCTGTCGAACTTGTTCGTGCAGTTGTGAGAGCTCGGATAGAAGATCACCCGCAGACCCGGGCATTTCCTCCGCGGGATGACCCGTCAGCATACCTACAGACATAACGCTGTTAGTCAGCTTCTTCGCCGAACTCCTTCAAAAGGATTCGTTCAAGCACTTACTGAAAATGCCTCGTCGAAGCCGCTTATTCTCCTTCTCGGAGTCTGCAAGCTGGGCTCGAACGTCTTTCAGTTCAACACTCAGCTTGGTATTGGCGTCTTGGAGATTGTTTTTCTCCCGCCTGACCTCAGTCAGCACGCGTTCGCCAGCCTCTAGCTGTCGCACGACATGCTGGTCCTCCGGATTTTCTCCGGATTCATCTGCAACATCTATTGTTAGATCTGTAGCCACGCCGCACACTATATGGTAACCATCATTCTTTAAAGTAAATGTTACCAGCGGGGGACTTTTTCGGTTCCTTCAATGCGGCAACAGAAGCCCACAGTTGGGATTTGCATTCCTCCAGCTCCTATGACAGCCTCGTATTCTTCTCTGTAAGAACCTGCACAATAAAGATGATCCTTAAATCAGTTATGCTAACTGTTTCAAGTCTCAGGGGCTACTGATACATATAAATCGTCAGATTTACTTACCCGTACATCCTTTACATACTGATCCGTGGCTCTGGCTAGACCATCTTGAGCAGCACGGAGGTACGCCTCTCTAGAATTAAAGGCATCAAATGCCTCTGGTGAGAAACAAGCGTCGCGGAGTACGGCCCGGCGGCGCCTGTGATTCATGGCGCTTTCCACTTCTAAATTTGTAGCGGATAATCTATCCGCATCCTCTGTAGGGGGATTATCCGGCGCCCACCCCATATCGGCTTCCGCCTCTATGTCCGGTCCTGGCGCCCGACTGGTGGAAGCGTGATCAGCAACATCGTCGGACAGATTCCTGTGAGCGTTTTTTCTGTTAAAGAAACACGGGCGTCGTTACATTTCGAGAAAGACGACAACCACAGAGCGGGGTTTCTATTATACCTTTGCGCCGGCGTCTCCGTCCTGACCGCCTTCCTTTTTGGCCTGCCCGGCCTCGGTGCCTCTTGTTGGCGAGTTGCTGCGGGTTCGGCAGGGCGTCCCGAATGCCTTCCCTGTAAAACACCATATGTATATGGTAGGTGAAGTATCTAAAAGGGGATCCTAGTTTTTGGAGTTGGGATTTTTGGTTTTTATTATGTGCGATGCAGGAAGCACTCCGGGATAGTCAGATGTAATAGCCACCATGGCATCATCACAGCTTAACTGATAGAACTGCTGGTCTATCAGCTCCATGAATATAACCGGATCTTCTTTGAGTCCGGAGTCGAGGGCCCGGTCAGGGTCCTATGGTTGTGGAGAGGGGCTGCTGACCTCCTTTATGGCTTTTCGTAGTTCTTGCCGCAAAGTGGCAAGGTGAATACTTACGACAAAGAATGCGGGAAGAATGGGAGTAAGGAGATATAACTTACCCATCTTGGAGGATTGTACATGGAGAATCCATCCCGTGGCTTCATGCGGATGAACTCCTCTTCCTCTCCCTTGAACAATTCGGACAGAATTTTTTCTAAAGCGGCAGCATTGTCCGGACCCTTACACCCGCAGCGGGTGGCATCATCCTCCCCGTTAAAACACCACAAGGGGTGCCCACGATATTGAAGTGGCTGCACTCCCCGCATTATGCAAATCGACATAACTTCGATTACTGTCAATCCTGATTGAGCCAGTGCTTTAATCCAGTTCATCAGGTAAAGGACTTCTCCATTGTGTTCCTCCTGGGGGCTCCGTGGGCGCCAACTTCGGCGTTTCTTCAGAGGAGCATTGCTGAATTCAGGAAGACCCCGCCAAACAGGGCCCGGAAGGGGAACGTCCTCCATATAAAACCATTCCGAAGGCCAGTCTTCGGACGACTTCTTCGGGGTACCGGACAGGTATCCGGTTCCGGCGATGCGCCATATTTCGGCTCCACCCACTTGATAAAGTGACCCCCTCTGTGTGCGAGGGACGAGGCAAAATAGCCTTTTCCATAGCTCAAAGTGAGCCTCGCAGCCCAGGAACAACTCGTAGAGAGCAACATAGTCGGTGATGTGTAGAATGGAGGCAGGGGTGAAATTGTGTAATTGGAGGCCGTAGAACTCCAGGAGCCCGCGGAGGAATGGATGAATTGGAAATCCGAGTCCCCTTAATAAATAAGGAACAAGGCAGACCCGCTCCCCCATAGAGGGACTGGGAAAGCTCTCCGCTTGCTCCCTGCCATTGTAGGTGGCAAGCCCGGCTCGAATGGGCACCATGTATGCTGGAGGGAGAAATCCCTTAGTCTGCAGTTCGATTAATCGACTGTGTGGGACTGAACACCTCTCCCAATCACCGGGCTTAGGGCTACGGGGGCGGGAGGAGGAGCTGCGGCGGTCGGCCATGCTGGAATGGATCTTTTCGAAGCGCGATCTGATGGGTTCTCGCTAGGGGAGGATGGTATGGATCGGATCTGAGAATCCCCATCCTTTTAATAGACAATTTATTTATCTGGCTAGGGGGGCGAATGTAAAAACGCCCTGGCGCCTCGTATTCATTCGACGCGTGGGAGATAGCCCTTAATGGGCACACACGCCAAGACGTCCAAACATTTATGGGACCGGGCATTGCTTTACAAACGTTCGAAATATGGAGAAGAACCCGCCTTGCAATGCCAAAGACAACACTGCACGCCGGACCCATCGACATTGAAGCCTGGTTCGGGGGTATCCGGACAGCCGGATTATATCCTTTGGCCGGACTGTTGGACTATGAAGATACGGTTGGAAATATGCCCTAGAGGCAATAATAAAATGATCATTATATTTCCTTATTCATGATAATTGTCTATTATTCATGCTATAATTGTATTATCCGGAAATGGTAATACATGTGTGAACACATAGACCACAATGTGTCCCTAGTGAGCCTCTAGTTGACTAGCTCGTTGATCAATAGATAGTCATGGTTTCCTGGCTATAGACATGGGGATGTCATTGATAACGGGATCACATCATTAGGAGACTGATGTGATGGACAAGACCCAATCCTAAGCTTAGCTCAAAGATCGTGTAGTTCGTTTGCTGTAGCTTTTCTGAGTGTCAAGTATCATTTCCTTAGACAATGAGATTGTGCAACTCCCGGATACCGTAGGAGTGCCTTGGGTGTGCCAAACGTCACAACATAACTGGGTGACTATAAAGGTACATTACAGGTATCTCCGAAAGTGTCTGTTGGGTTGGCACGAATCGAGACTGGGATTTGTCACTCCGTATGACGGAGAGGTATCTCTGGGCCCACTCGGTAATGCATCATCACAATGAGCTCAAAGTGATCAAGTGGTTGATCACGGGATCATGCATTACGGTACGAGTAAAGTGACTTGCCGGTAACGAGATTGAACGAGGTATTGGGATACCGACGATCGAGTCTCGGGCAAGTAACGTACCGATTGACAAAGGGAATTGTATACGGATTGATTGAATCCTCCACATCGTGGTTCGTCCGATGAGATCATCGTGGAGCATGTGGGAGCCAACATGGGTATCCAGATCCCGTTGTTGGTTATTGACCGGAGAGGCTTCTCGGTCATGTCTGCATGTCTCCCGAACCCGTAGGGTCTACACACTTAAGGTTCGGTGACGCTAGGGTTGTAGAGATATGAGTATGCAGTAACCCAAAAGTTGTTCGGAGTCCCGGATGAGATCCCGGACGTCACAAGGAGTTCCAGAATGGTCCGGAGGTGAAGAATTATATATATAGGAAGTGCAGTTTCGGCCATCGGGAGAGTTTCGGGGGTCACCGGTATTGTACCGGGACCACCGGAAGGGTCCCGGGGGTCCACCGGGTGGGGCCACCCATCCCGGAGGGCCCCATGGGCTGAAGTGGGGAGGGGAACCAGCCCCTGGTGGGCTGGTGCGCCCCCCCCCCTTGGCCCCCCCATGCGCCTAGGGTTGGGAACCCTAGGGGAGGGGGCGCCTCCACTTTCCTTGGGGGGTACTCCACCCCCTTGGCCGCCGCCCCCTAGGAGATCCCATCTCCTAGGGCCGGCGCACCCCCCTAGGGGGCCTATATAAAGGGGGGAGGGAGGGCAGCAACACCTCAAGTCTTGGCGCCTCCCTCTCCCCTGCTACACCTCTCCCTCTCGCAGAAGCTCGGCGAAGCCCTGCTGCGATCACTGCTGCATCCAACACCACGCCGTCGTGCTGCTGGATCTTCATCAACCTCTCCTTCCCCCATGCTGGATCAAGAAGGAGGAGACGTCATCCGCTCCGTACGTGTGTTGAACGCGGAGGTGCCGTCCGTTCGGCACTTGGTCATCGGTGATTTGGATCATGGCGAGTACGACTCCATCATCCCCGTTCTCTTGAACGCTTCCGCTCGCGATCTACAAGGGTATGTAGATGCACTCTCCTCTCGTTGCTAGTTGACTCCATAGATTGATCTTGGTGAAACGTAGAATTTTTTTCTGCAACGTTCCCCAACAGTGGTATCAGAGCCAGGTTTATGCGTAGTTACTATGCACGAGTAGAACACAAAGTAGTTGTGGGCGTCGATATTGTCAATTTGCTTGCCGTTACTAGTCTTATCTTGATTCGGTGGCATCGTGGGATGAAGCGGCCCGGACCAACCTTACACGTACGCTTACGTGAGACCGGTTCCACCGACTGACATGCACTAGTTGCATAAGGTGGCTGGCGGGTCTCTGTCTCTCCCACTTTAGTCGGATCGGATTCGATGAACAGGGTCCTTATGAAGGGTAAATAGAAATTGGCAATTCACGTTGTGGTTTTGGCGTAGGTAAGAAAACGTTCTTGCTAGAGCCCTATTGCAGCCACGTAAAACTTGCAACAACAATTAGAGGACGTCTAACTTGTTTTTTGTAGCAAGTGTCATGTGATGTGATATGGCCAAAGTTGTGATGAATGATGAATGATATATATGTGATGTATGAGATCATGTTCTTGTAATAGGAATCACGACTTGCATGTCGATGAGTGTGACAACCGGCAGGAGCCATAGGAGTTGTCTTTATTTTTTGTATGACCTGCGTGTCATTGAGAAACGCCATGTAAATTACTTTACTTTATTGCTAAACGTGTTAGCCATAGTAGTACAAGTAATAGTTGGCGAGCAACTTCATGGAGACACGATGATGGAGATCGTGATGATGGAGATCATGGTGTCATGTCGGTGACAAGATGATCATGGAGCCCCAAGATGGAGATCAAAGGAGCTATATGATACTGGCCATATCATGTCACTATTATTTGATTGCATGTGATGTTTATCATGTTTTTGCATCTTGTTTACTTAGAACGACGGTAGTAAATAAGATGATCCCTCATAATAATTTCAAGAAAGTGTTCCCCCTAACTGTGCGCCGTTGCGACAGTTCATTGTTTCGAAGCACCACGTGATGATCGGGTGTGATAGATTCCAACGTTCACATACAACGGGTGTAAGACAGATTTACACATGCAAACACTTAGGTTGACTTGACGAGCCTAGCATGTACAGACATGGCCTCGGAACACAGAAGACCGAAAGGTCGAGCATGAGTCGTATAGAAGATACGATCAACATGAAGATGTTCACCGATGTTGACTAGTCCGTCTCACATGATGATCGGACACGGCCTAGTTGACTCGGATCATGTTATACTTAGATGACTGGAGGGATGTCTATCTGAGTGGGAGTTCATTGAATAATTTGATTAGATGAACTTAATTATCATGAACTTAGTCTAAAATCTTTACAATATGTCTTGTAGATCAAATGGCCAACGTTGTCCTCAACTTCAACGCGTTCCTAGAGAAAACCAAGCTGAAAGACGATGGCAGCAACTATACGGACTGGGTCCGGAACCTGAGGATCATCCTCATAGCTGCCAAGAAAGATTATGTCCTACGAGCACCGCTAGGTGAAGCACCTGCTTTCCCTGCAGAACAAGACGTTATGAACGCTTGGCAGACACGTGCTGATGATTACTCCCTCGTTCAGTGCGGCATGCTTTACAGCTTAGAACCGGGACTCCAAAAGCGTTTTGAGAGACACAGAGCATATGAGATGTTCGAAGAGCTGAAAAATGGTTTTTCAAGCTCATGCCCGGGTCGAGAGATATGAAGTCTCCGATAAGTTCTTCAGCTGTAAGATGGAGGAAAATAGTTCTGTCAGCGAGCACATACTCAAAATGTCTGGGTTGCATAACCGCTTGACTCAGCTGGGAGTTAATCTCCCGGATGACGCGGTCATTGACAGAATCCTTCAGTCGCTTCCACCGAGCTACAAGAGCTTTGTGATGAACTTCAATATGCAGGGGATGGAAAAGGCCATTCCTGAAGTATTTGCAATGCTGAAATCAGCAGAGTAGAAGTCAAAAAGGAACATCAAGTGTTGATGGTGAATAAAACCACTAAGTTCAAGAAAGGCAAGGGTAAGAAGGACTTCAAGAAGGACGGCAAGGGAGTTGCCGCGCCCGGTAAGCAAGATGCCGGGAAGAAGCCAAAGAATGGACCCAAGCCCGAGACTGAGTGCTTTTATTGCAAGGGAAGTGGTCGCTGGAAGCGGAACTGCCCCAAATACTTAGCGGACAAGAAGGCTGGCATCACAAAAGGTATATGTGATATACATGTAATTGATCTGTACCTTACCAGTACTCCTAGTAGCTCCTGGGTATTTGATACCAGTGCAGTTGCTCACATTTGTAACTCAAAGCAAGAGCTGCAGAATAAGCGGAGACTGGCGAAGGACGAGGTGACGATGCGCGTCGGGAATGGTTCCAAGGTCGATGTGATTGCCGTCGGCACGCTACCTCTACATTTACCTACGGGATTAGTTTTAAACCTCAATAATTGTTATTTAGTGCCAGCTTTGAGCATGAACATTGTATCAGGATCTCGTTTAATTCGAGATGGCTACTCATTTAAATCTGAGAATAATGGTTGTTCTATTTATATAAGAGATATGTTTTATGGTCATGCTCCGATGGTGAATGGTTTATTCTTAATGAATCTCGAGCGTAATGCTACACATATTCATAGTGTGAATACCAAAAGATGTAAGGTTGATAATGATAGTCCCACATACTTGTGGCACTGCCGCCTTGGTCACATAGGTGTCAAACGCATGAAGAAGCTCCATGCAGATGGACTTTTAGAGTCTCTTGATTACGAATCATTTGACACGTGCGAACTATGCCTCATGGGTAAAATGACCAAGACTCCGTTCTCAGGAACAATGGAGCGAGCAACCAACTTATTGGAAATCATACATACTGATGTGTGCGGTCCAATGAGTGTCGAGGCTCGCAGTGGCTATCGTTATGTTCTCACCCTCACTGATGACTTGAGTAGATATGGGTATGTCTATTTAATGAAACACAAGTCTGAGACCTTTGAAAAGTTCAAGGAATTTCAGAGTGAGGTTGAGAATCAACGTGACAGGAAAATCAAGTTCTTGCGATCAGATCGTGGGGGAGAATACTTGAGTCACGAATTTGGCACACACTTAAGAAAATGTGGAATAGTTTCACAACTCACGCCGCCTGGAACACCTCAGCGTAATGGTGTGTCTGAACGTTGTAATCGCACTCTATTAGATATGGTGCGATCTATGATGTCTCTTACCGATTTACCGCTATCATTTTGGGGCTATGCTTTAGAGACTGCCGCATTCACTTTAAATAGGGCTCCGTCAAAATCCGTTGAGACGACACCGTATGAATTATGGTTTGGAAAGAAACCTAAGCTGTCGTTTCTAAAAGTTTGGGGATGCGATGCTTATGACAAGAAACTTCAACCTGAAAAGCTCGAACCCAAGTCGGAAAAATGCGTCTTCATAGGATACCCTAAAGAAACTATTGGGTATACCTTCTACCTCAGATCCGAAGGCAAGATCTTTGTTGCCAAGAATGGATCCTTTCTAGAGAAAGAGTTTCTCTCGAAGGAAGTAAGTGGGAGGAAAGTAGAACTCGATGAAGTATTACCTCTTGAACCGGAAATAGGCGCAACACAGGAAAATGTTCCTGAGGTGCCTACACCGACTAGAGAGGAAGTTAAAGATGATGATCATGAAACTTCAGATCAAGTTGCTACTGAACTTCGTAGGTCCACAAGGACACGTTCCGCACCGGAGTGGTAAGGCAACCCTGTCTTGGAAATCATGTTGTTAGACAACGGTGAACCTTCGAACTATGAAGAAGCAATGGCGGGCCCGGATTCTGACAAATGGCTGGAAGCCATGAAATCCGAGATAGGATCCATGTATGAAAACGAAGTATGGACTTTGACTGACTTGCCCGTTGATCGGCGAGCCATAGAAAATAAATGGATCTTTAAAAAGAAGATAGACGCGGATGGTAATGTGACCATCTATAAAGCTCGTCTTGTCGCTAAGGGTTATCGACAAGTTCAAGGGGTTGACTACGATGAGACTTTCTCACCTGTAGCGAAGCTGAAGTCTGTCCGAATCATGTTAGCAATTGCCGCATTCTATGATTATGAGATATGGCAAATGGATGTCAAAACGGCATTCCTTAATGGTTTCCTTAAGGAAGAATTGTATATGATGCAGCCAGAAGGTTTTGTCGATCCTAAGAATGCTGACAAGGTGTGCAAGCTCCAACGCTCGATTTATGGGCTGGTGCAAGCATCTCGGAGTTGGAACATTCGCTTTGATGAGATAATCAAAGCGTTTGGGTTTATGCAGACTTATGGAGAAGCCTGCATTTACAAGAAAGTGAGTGGGAGCTCTGTAGCATTTCTCATATTGTATATGGATGACATACTGTTGATGGGAAATGATATAGAATTCTTGGAAAGCATAAAGGCCTACTTGAACAAGTGTTTTTCAATGAAGGACCTTGGAGAAGCTGCTTATATATTAGGCATCAAGATCTATAGAGATAGATCAAGACGCCTCATTGGTCTTTCACAGAGCACATACCTTGACAGGATATTGAAGAAGTTCAAAATGGATCAGTCAAAGAAGGGGTTCTTGCCTGTATTGCAAGGTACGAGATTGAGCACGGCTCAAAGCCCGACCACGGCAGAAGATAGAGAAAAGATGAGTGTCGTCCCCTATGCCTCAGCCATAGTGTCTATCATGTATGCTATGCTGTGTACCAGACCTGATGTAAACCTTGCCGTAAGTTTGGTAGGAAGGTACCAAAGTAATCCCGGCATGGAACACTGGACAGCGGTCAAGAATATCCTGAAGTACCTGAAAAGGACTAAGGACATGTTCCTCGTTTATGGAGGTGACGAAGAGCTCGTCGTAAAGGGTTACGTCGATGCTAGCTTCGACACAGATCTGGATGACTCTAAGTCACAAACCGGATACGTGTATATTTTGAATGGTGGGGCAGTAAGCTGGTGCAGTTGCAAGCAAAGCGTTGTGGCGGGATCTACATGTGAAGCGGAGTACATGGCAGCCTCGGAGGCAGCACAAGAAGCAGTCTGGGACTCTGGGTGAAGGAGTTCATTACCGACCTAGGAGTCATACCCAATGCGTCGGGCCCGATGACTCTCTTCTGTGACAACACTGGAGCTATTGCCCTTGCCAAGGAGCCCAGGTTTCACAGGAAGACCAGGCATATCAAGCGTCGCTTCAACTCCATTTGTGAAAGTGTTCAAAATGGAGACATAGAAATTTGTAAAGTACATACGGACCTGAATGTAGCAGATCCGTTGACTAAACCTCTCCCTAGAGCAAAACATGATCAACACCAGAATTCCATGGGTGTTCGATTCATCACAATGTAACTAGATGATTGACTCTAGTGCAAGTGGGAGACTATTGGAAATATGCCCTAGAGGCAATAATAAAATGATTATTATATTTCCTTGTTCATGATAATTGTCTATTATTCATGCTATAATTGTATTATCCGGAAATCGTAATACATGTGTGAACACATAGACCACAATGTGTCCCTAGTGAGCCTCTAGTTGACCAGCTCGTTGATCAACAGATAGTCATGGTTTCCTGGCTATAGACATGGGGATGTCACTGATAACGGGATCACATCATTAGGAGAATGATGTGATGGACAAGACCCAATCCTAAGCTTAGCTCAAAGATCGTGTAGTTCGTTTGCTGTAGCTTTTCTGAGTGTCAAGTATCATTTCCTTAGACCATGAGATTGTGCAACTCCCGGATACCGTAGGAGTGCCTTGGGTGTGCCAAACGTCACAACGTAACTGGGTGACTATAAAGGTACATTACAGGTATATCCGAAAGTGTCTGTTGGGTTGGCACGAATCAAGACTGGGATTTTTCACTCCGTATGACGGAGAGGTATCTCTGGGCCCACTCGGTAATGCATCATCACAATGAGCTCAAAGTGATCAAGTGGTTGATCACGGGATCATGCATTACGGTACGAGTAAAGTAACTTGCCGGTAACGAGACTGAACGAGGTATTGGGATACCGACGATCGAGTCTCGGGCAAGTAACGTACCGATTGACAAAGGGAATTGTATACGGATTGATTGAATCCTCGACATCGTGGTTCATATGATCAGATCATCGTGGAGCATGTGGGAGCCAACATGGGTATCCAGATCCCACTGTTGGTTATTGACCGGAGAGGCTTCTTGGTCATGTCTGCATGTCTCCCGAACCCGTAGGGTCTACACACTTAAGGTTCGGTGACGCTAGGGTTGTAGAGATATGAGTATGCAGTAACCCGAAAGTTGTTTGGAGTCCCGGATGAGATCCCGGACGTCACGAGGAGTTCCGGAATGGTTCGGAGGTGAAGAATTATATATAGGAAGTGCAGTTTCGGCCATCGGGAGAGTTTCGGGGGTTACTGGTATTGTACCGGGACCACCGGAAGGGTCCCGGGGGTCCACCGGGTGGGGCCACCCATCCCGGAGGGCCCCATGGGCTGAAGTGGGGAGGGGAACCAGCCCCTGGTGGGCTGGTGCGCCCCCCCTTGGGCCCCCCCATGCGCCTAGGGTTGGGAACCCTAAGGGAGGGGGCGCCTCCACTTGCCTTGGGGGGTACTCCACCCCCTTGGCCGCCGCCCCCCCCCCCTAGGAGATCCCATCTCCTAGGGCCGGCGCACCCCCCTAGGGGGCCTATATAAAGGGGGGAGGGAGGGCAGCAACACCTCAAGTCTTGGCGCCTCCCTCTCCCTTGCTACACCTCTCCCTCTCGCAGAAGCTCGGCGAAGCCCTACTGCGATCACTGCTGCATCCACCACCACGCCGTCGTGCTGCTGGATCTTCATCAACCTCTCCTTACCCCTTGATGGATCAAGAAGGAGGAGACGTCATCCGCTCCGTACGTGTGTTGAACGCGGAGGTGCCGTCCGTTCGGCACTTGGTCATCGGTGATTTGGATCACGGCGAGTACGACTCCATCATCCCCGTTCTCTTGAACGCTTCCGCTCGCGATCTACAAGGGTATGTAGGTGCACTCTCCTCTCGTTGCTAGTTGATTCCATAGATTGATCTTGGTGAAACGTAGAATTTTTTTTGTTTTCTGCAACATTCCCCAATAGATACAAGATTGAAGACTTCGTCTCGTGTCTGGATGGGACTCTACTTGGCGTGGAAGGCAAGCTAGGCGATACGGATATGTATATCTCCTCCTTTGTAACCGACCTTATCACTAGTAGAAAAAGGGTCAAATGTGAAGCACATTAGTGCCAGTTTGAATTTGAGCCGGTACTAATGTGTGCATTAGTGCCGGTTCCAACGGCTAGCCGGCCACTCTCATTAGTACCGGTTCGTGGCGAACCTTTAGCACCGGTTCGTGCCACGAACTGGTACTAAAGTGAGTGGTGGCAGGATGTTGTCAGTCCGGGGCCCCTCCAGCACCTTTAGTACCGGGTCGTATCACGAACCGGTACTAAACGTCGTCCTACATAGACCCTTCGTCCACCCGAGCTCGCTCTGTTCTTCCCATTTCCCCTCTCCTCTCTATTCTTTTCCCTCTTCCTCTCAAGCTCGTCACACATTTTGCCCAAAATTTGTCAAGATTTGAAGGCCCCCATCCATTCAAATGATCACAAAGGTTAGCAACTTTGTCCTTTCGTCTCTCATTGCTAGATTAGCTCGTGCAATGCTTTATATAGTGATTGATTTTTGAGTTTAGTAATTTGGGAGGAATTATATATATGTGCTAGTATTTGATTTATATGCAATTTGAGGTCAAAAATAAGACTTAGTTTGCATATGTAGGTGTGGTTTACTTAGTACCTTCTAAATCTCCGTCGTAACCACCATCGATCGCTCGCAACGTCCCGTCGCCGGCACCACCTTGTGGTGAGCCTCTTGTTCATGAAGTTTTATATAAAAAATTGATGTTTGTGTGATTTGGATATATAGTTACTCATATAATTATCTTACCCATACGTTGTTTGTTATACATAGTGCCATGGTTTTGATATCCGTCCCCGTCGGCCCTCGTCCGGGTTATGATTCGGATGTGGTATATTCTCTTTTAAAACTATTCATTGCATTTCGTGTTTATGACAAATTATGCCCATCAAGTTGACATAGATATTTGTATGTAGGAGGTAGTTGAACCGGAAATTCCAACCGACCCTATTGTCGAGAGGTTAAATTTAGTTGAAAGAGAAAACGAGGATTTGAAGGAAAAATTGAAAAGAATTGAGGGGGAGAAGATGGAATTGGAGTTGCATGTTGCCGATGTCATCGATGATCACAAGATTAAGATGGAGAAAATGCGCTTGAAGATTAGAAATATTAGAAAATATGCCATTCATAGTGAGGCTTGGTATCATTATGCTGTTGGATCAATTGTTACCTTAGTTGCGATCTTGATCGCATTTGTTGTTGCATTTAAATTCTTTAGCTAGAGAGTTATTTGTTTGTTGCATTTAAGTGTTGTATGATCTTTATGTATGAAATTTATGTATTGTATTAATTTGGTGTTTTCGGTGCTGTGTATTGAAGATGAGCCGGCAATGGATGTACGATGACCGATGCTCTCCCGAGTTCATTAATGGCGTGCGTACTTTTCTACTTGCGACTGAGGCAAACAAGCGGGCGGATGGTTTTATGCCTTGTCCATGTGCTGGCTGTAAGAATGGTCACAATTACTCTACGTCAAGAACCATTCACGTCCACCTGTTTGAGTCCGGTTTCATGCCCCACTATAATGTTTGGACCAAGCATGGAGAAAGAGGGGTTATGATGGAAGACAATGAAGAAGAAGAGGACGACGACAGCTATCCTGGCCATGGGTTCCCTGAATATGATGATACAACAATGAGGGAAGAAGCTAAGCCGGTAATGCGGGAAGAAGCTGAGCCGGCAATGCGGGAAGAAGCTGAAGAAGAGGCATCGGATGAGCCCGTTGATGATCTAGGTCGGGCCATTGCCGATGCAAAGAGAAACTACGCAAGTGATTTTGAGAAGAAGAAGTTGCAGCGCATGTTAGAGGATCACAAAAAATTGTTGTACCCTAATTGCGTAGGTGACAAGAAAAAGCTGGGCACCACACTGGAATTGCTACAATGGAAGGCAGAGAATGGTGTATCTGACAAGGGATTTGGAAAGTTGTTGGTAATGATAAAGAATATGCTTCCAAAGGACAACGAATTACACGAGAGTACGCACAAAGCAAAGAAGGTTGTCTGCCCTCTAGGGTTAGAGGTGCAGAAGATACATGCATTCCCTAATGATTGCATCCTCTACCGCGGTGAGTACGAGGATTTGAACGCTTGCCCAGTATGCGGTGCATTGCGCTATAAGATCAGCCGCGATGACCCTGGTGATGTCGAGGGCGAGCGCCCCAGGAAGAAGATTCCTGCCAAGGTGATGTGGTATGCTCCTATAATACCATGGTTGAAACGTTTGTTCCAAAACAAAGAGCATGCCAAGGCGATGCGATGGCACAGAGAAGACCGTAAGAAAGACGGAAAGTTGAGAGTACCCGCTGACGGGTCGCAGTGGAGAAAAATCGAAAGAAAGTACGGGAAGGAGTTTGCAGATGACGCAAGGAACGTATGGTTTGGTCTAAGCGTAGATGGCATTAATCCTTTTGGGGAGCAGAGCAGCAACCATAGCACCTGGCCTGCTCATGATCACTGTTGGACAACTCGTCGATATTGAGCCCATGTCTCCGACTAGAGAGGAGGAAATAAAATGGAAATATGTCTGGGGCCAACCTTTGGTCGAGCCAGACGAGGTCAAGAAGCTCCCAACGAGAATGTATGAATTGCATCAATGGTACATGGACATTACCAAGATTTCCAATCGAGAGTCCCTCATGGTGAATGTCAAGAAGGATCATTACTACCATGAGAAAGCTGTGTCCGTTGAGTATTCAGAACTATTTCAGCTATACAATCAAGACGCACTCGACAAATCTATCGTCAGTTGCCATTGTCTGTAAGTGATTTCTTTCTGTAATTTAAGTCTCAAGCTAGCTGTAGTGATCGTTTTGATCAATCATTACCTGTAATTATCCTCACTATATTCTTTTCTGTGGTATTATGCAGGATGAAGATTTATGAAATGAAAAAAGGTGGACGCTATGGCATTGGGTTCGTTGACCCAAATACCATTAATGAATACACATGGAAATTAGATCCATATTACGAAAAAAGTGTAGAGGAAAGCATGCTAGAGTTCTTCAAGTGCCTCAAATACAATGAAGATATACTACTTCCTTACAACTTCGAGTGAGTCACACCGTCTTGTACTACAAATTCTATTTTTGCCTACTAGCTAGCTACATGTTTTTGCTTACATATGCCCGCTTAATTAAGACATGCAAACGTGTGTGCATGCAGATTTCACTGGATCTTGTTAATCATTAAAGTTGATGAAGGAACAGTTGAAGTACTAGACTCACTACTTAAGAAACCAACTGACTACACCATCGTGAAGGGGATAGCCAAGAGGTAATTTCAATCATTATTAACTATATCTCGGCCTATTTAATTAGTTCGTCATTTCCTGATAACAACTATTTAATAACCCATTTATTCATTTTCTTTGTCGACGGGCAGGGCTTGGGCAAAGTTCATCAGGGCCACTCCTGGCCCATGGAAACAAAATCTGAAATGGTATCGACCCTAGGTAAGTAATTAAGTAGTACTAGCTAGCTGCCATCTCTTTAATTATCATGCTTGATTAATTATTATCTGATCAAATTCCATTCTCGTAAAGGCCCTGAAGCAGGCACCGGGGAATAATCTGTGTGCATACTACGTTTGCGAGAATATTCGCATGATGGCGTCCGAAAGGAGCAGATCTCAAAGACAGGAGTGGGTACGTTTGTTAGAACACTATTCACTTTTTTTACACCATTATCGATATCTAGTCACACAACTAATACACATGCATATTGATCTCCTTCTTAACAGTTCAAAGAGGTGCGGGAGAAGCTCCTACCAGAGGACCTCATAGAAGCAATTCAAGAGGAAATAGCGGGATTTTTGCTCGACCAGGTCATAGATCCCAAAGGGGAATACTATTACCCGCTACTGCCCCCATGAACCACTTCCAATTGTTATCGTGCTCCGAAGGCACCAATTAGGCTAATGCCACTGGCATATATATATATATATATATATATATATATATTATGATTGGTTCTACTAGAAATTCTATTTATATATATGCATAACGTGTACAATATGTAGTATCATAAAATACCAACAAACGAAAAAGAATTAAATGGAAAACACAAAATTAAATGAAAAAGAAATCATAAACCCAACCCCCCCAACCTTTTAATACCGGTTGGTGTCACCAACCGGTACTAAAGGGCTCCCTGCCCCCGAAGCTGGCTCGTGCCACGTGGTTGCCCTTTAGCACCGGTTCGTGCTGAACCGGTACTAAAGGGGGGGGGCCTTTAGTGCCCACACTTTAGTGCCGGTTACCGAACCGGCACTAAAGGGCCTTACGAACCGGTGCTATTGCCCGGTTCTGCACTAGTGTATGTAACCCTAGCCCCCTCCGGTGTCTATATAAACCGGAGGGTTTTAGTCCATAGGACAACATACAATCATACCATAGGCTAGCTTTTAGGGTTTAGCCTCTCCGATCTCGTGGTAGATCAACTCTTGTAATACTCATATCATCAAGAATAAATCAAGCAGGACGTAGGGTTTTACCTCCATCAAGAGGGTCCGAACCTGGGTAAAACATCGTGTCCCCTTCCTCCTGTTACCATCCGCCTTAGACGCACAGTTCGGGACCCCCTACCCGAGATCCACCGGTTTTGACACCGACACCCACCGATTGATGTTAATACAAGGAGTAGGGATTGCCATGCAACGGATCCACTAGAGCTATAAATGTATGAAATCTCAACAAAAGAAACTAGTGGGTGTGCATCCAACTTGCTTGCTCACGAAGACCTAGGGCACTTGAGGAGGCCCATCGTTGGAATATACAAGCCATGTTCTATAATGAAAAATTACCACTAGTATATGAAAGTGACAAAACAAGAGACTCTCTAACATGAAGATTAAGGTGCTACTTTGAAGCACAAGTGTGGCAAAGGATAGTAACATTGTCCCTTCTCTCTTTTTCTCTCATTTTTTTTGGGCCTTCTCTTTTTTTATGGCCTTTCTCTTTTTTGGGCCTTCTCTTTTTTATGGCCTTTTTTTATTTATTCCTCACTTGGGACAATGCTCTAGAAAATGATGATCATCACACTTCTATTTATTTACAACTCAATGATTACAACTCGATACTAGAACAAAAGATGACTCTATATGAATGCCTCCAGCAGTGTACCGAGATATGCAATGGACCAAGAGTGACATGTATGAAAGAATTATGAATGGTGGCTTTGCCACAAATACTATGTCAACTACATGATCATGCTAAGCAATATGACAATGATGAATGTGTCATGATGAACGGAATGATGGGAAGTTGCATGGCAATATATCTCGGAATGGCTATGGAAATGCCATAATAGGTAGGTATGGTGGCTGTTTTGAGGAAGATATAAGGAGGTTTATGTGTGAAAGAGTGTATCATATCACGGGGTTTGGATGCACCGGCGAAGTTTGCGCCAACTCTCAATGTGAGAAAGGGCAATGCACGGTACCAAAGAGGCTAGCAAGGATGGAAGGGTGAGAGTGCGTATAATCCATGGACTCAACATTAGTCACAAAGAACTCACATACTTATTGCAAAAATCTACAAGTCATCAAAAAACCTCAGTACTACGAGCATGCTCCTAGGGGGATAGATTGGTAGGAAAAGACCATCGCTCGTCCCCGACCGCCACTCATAAGGAAGACAATCAAATAACACCTCATGTTTCAAATTTGTTGCATAACGTTTACCATACGTGTATCCTATGGGACTTGTAAACTTTAACACAAGTATTTCTCAATTTCACAACTACTCAACTAGCACGACTTTGATATTATTACCTCCATATCTCAAAACAATCATCAAGCATCAAACTTCTCTTAGTATTCAAAACACTCTTAAGAAAATTTTACTAACTTTGAATACCTAGCATATTAGGATTTTAAGCAAATTACCATGCTATTAAGACTCTCAAAATAATCTAAGTGAAGCATGAGAGATCAATAGTTTCTATAAAACAAATCCACCACCGTGCTCTAAAAGATATAAGTGAAGTACTAGAGCAAAACTATATAACTCAAAAGATATAAGCGAAGCACATAGAGTATTCTAACAAATTCCAAATCACGTATGGCTCTCTCAAAAGGTGTGTACAGCAAGGATGATTGTGGTAAACTAACAAGCAAATACTCAAATCATACAAGACGCTCCAATTAAAACACATATCATGTGGCGAATAAAAATATAGCTCCAAGTAAAGTTACCAATAGAAGTAGACGAAAGAGGGGATGCCTTCCGGGGCATCCCCAAGCTTTGGATTTTAGGTGTCCTTAGATTATCTTGGGGGTGCCATGGGCACCCCCAAGCTTAGGCTCTTGCCACTCCTTGTTCCATAATCCATCAAATCTTTAACCAAAACTTGAAAACTTCACAACACAAAACTTAACGTAGAAAATCTCGTGAGCCCCGTTAGCGAAAGAAAATAAAAGACAACTTCAAGGTACTGTAATGAAATCATTCTTAATTTATATTGGTGTTATACCTACTGTATTCCAACTTCTCTAAGGTTTATAAACTATTTTACTAGCCATAGATTCATCAAAATAAGCAAACAACACACGAAAAACAGAATCTGTCAAAAACAGAACATTCTGTAGTAATCTGTAGCTAGCTCAAGCTCTGGAACCCCCAAAATTATAAAATAAATTTCTGGACGTGAGGAATTTATATATTAATCACCTTCAAAAAGAATTAACTAAATATCACTTTCCAAATAAAAATGACAGCAGTTCTCGTGAGCGCTAAAGTTTCTGTTTTTTACAGCAAGTTGAACAAGACTTTCCCCAAGTCTTCCCAACGGTTCTACTTGGCACAAACACTAATTAAACACAAAAAACACAACCAAAAGAGAGGCTAGATAAATTATTTATTACTAAACAGGAGAAAAAAGCAAGGAATAAAAATAAAATTGGGTTGCCTCCCAACAAGCGCTATCGTTTAACGCCCCTAGCTAGGCATAACAAGCAAGAATAGATCTAGGTATTGCCATCTTTGGTAGGCAATCCATAAGTGGCTCTCATAATAGATTCATAAGGTAATTTAATTTTCTTTCTAGGAAAGTGCTCCATGCCTTTCCTTAATGGAAATTGGAATCTAATATTTCCTTCCTTCATATCAATAATTGCACCAATCGTTCTAAGGAAAGGTCTACCAAGAATAATAGGACATGAAGGATTGAAATCTATGTCAAGAACAATAAAATCTACGGGCACATAATTCCTATTTGCAACAATAAGAACATCATTAATTCTTCCCATAGGTTTCTTAATAGTGAAATCTGCAAGGTGCAAGTTTAGAGAGCAATCATCGAAATCACGGAAACCTAACAAATCACACAAAGTCTTTGGAATCGTGGAAACACTAGCACCCAAATCAAATAAAGCATAGCATTCATGATATTTAATTTTAATTTTAATAGTTGGTTCCCACTCATCATAAAGTTTTCTAGGGATAGAAACTTCCAATTCAAGTTTTTCTTCATAAGATTGCATCAAGGCATCAACGATATGTTTAGTAAACGCTTTATTTTGACTATAAGCGTGAGGAGAATTTAGCACGGATTGCAACAAGCAAATACAATTAATCAAAGAGCAATTTTCATAGTTAAATTCCTTGAAATCCATAATAGTGGGTTTAGCAACATCTAGGGTTTTAATTTCTTCAATCCCACTTTTATCAAATTTAGCATCAAGATCAACAAATTCCGAATTCTTGGAACGCCTTCTAGGTAAAGATGGATCATATTCAGTCCCATCATTATCAAGATTCATATTGAAAAACAAAGATTTAATAGGGGACACATCAATAAATTTCAGATCTTCATCTTTATTTTCATGGGAACTAGAAGAAACACTCTTATTAGCAAATAATTTCATAAGTTCATCCATCTTTCCACTCAAAACATTAATTTATTCTACCACATGCACCTTTTTATTAGTAGATCTTTCAGTATGCCATTGAGAATAATTAACCATAATATTATCTAGGAGTTTATTAGCTTCTCCTAAAGTGATTTCCATAAAAGTGCCTCCCGCGGCCGAATCTCAAAGATTCCTAGAAGCAAAATTCAATCCGGCATAAAATTTTTGTATAATCATCCACAAATTTAAATCATGAGTAGGGCAATTATGTATCATTAATTTCATTCTCTCCCAAGCTTGAGTATTCTATAGTCTCACCTAAATAGCTTGGCGTAATCATGGTCATAGCTGTTTCCTGTGTGAAATGATCTTAGCGGGAGGAAAATACTTACAGATAAAAGCATCTTTGCACTTACTCCATGAATTAATACTATTTTTAGGCAAAGACGAAAACCAAGCTTTAGCACGATGTCTAAGCGAAAAAGGAAATAGCTTCAATTTAACAATATCATTATCCACATCTTTCTTATTTTGCATGTCACACAAATCAACGAAGCTATTTAGATGGGTAGCGGCATCTTCACTAGGAAGGCCGGAAAACGGATCTTTCATGACAAGATTCAGCAAAGCAGCATTAATTTCACATGATTCAGCATCGGTAAGAGGAGCAATCGAAGTGCTAATAAAATCATTGTTGTTGGTGTTGGTGAAGTCACACAATTTAGTATTATCTTGAGCCATCATGACAAGCAAGCAAACTAACACACAAGCAAACAAAAAGCAAGCGGGCAAAAAGAGGCAAATAAAGGGAGAGAGGGAGGATAGAGAGAGAGGGCGAATAAAACGGCAAGGGTGAAGTGGGGAGAGGAAAACGAGAGGCAAATGGCAAATAATGTAATGCGGGAGATAAGGGTATGTGATGGGTACTTGGTATGTTGATTTTTGCGTAGACCTCCCCGGCAACGGTGCCAGAAATCCTTCTTGCTACCTCTTGAGCACTGCGTTGGTTTTCCCCAAAGAGGAAGGGATGATGCAGCAAAGTAGCGTAAGTATTTCCCCTCAGTTTTTGAGAACCAAGGTATCAATCCAGTAGGAGGCTACGCGCGAGTCCCTCGTACCTGCACAAAACAAATAAATCCTCGCAACCAACGCAAATAGGGGTTGTCAATCCCTATAAGGCCACTTGCGAGAGTGAGATCTGATAGATATGATAAGATAATATTTTTGGTATTTTTGTGATAAAGATGCAAAGTAAAATAAAGGCAAAGTAAATAGCAAAGGAAATAACTAAGTAGTAGGAGATTAATATGATGAAGATAGACCCGGGGGCCATAGGTTTCACTAGTGGCTTCTCTCGAGAGCATAAGTATTCTACGGTGGGTGAACAAATTACTGTTGAGCAATTGACATAATTGAGCATAGTTATGAGAATATCTAGCTATGATCATGTATATAGGCATCACGTCCGAGACAAGTAGACCGACTCCTGCCTGCATCTACTACTATTACTCCACTCATCGACCGCTATCCAGCATGCATCTAGAGTATTAAGTTAAAAACAGAGTAACGCCTTAAGCAAGATGACATGATGTAGAGGGATAGACTCATGCAATATGAAGAAAACCCCATCTTGTTATCCTCGATGGCAACAATACAATACGTGCCTTGCTGCCCCTACTGTCACTCGGAAAGGACACCGCAAGATTGAACCCAAAGCTAAGCACTTCTCCCATAGCAAGAAAGATCAATCTAGTAGGCCAAATCAAACTGATAATTCGAAGAGACTTGCAAAGATAACCAATCATACATAAAAGAATTCAAAGAAGATTCAAATATCATTCATAGATAGACTTGATCATAAACCCACAATTCATTGGTCTCAACAAACACACCGCAAAAAGAAGATTACATAGAATAGATCTCCACAAGAGAGGGGGAGAACATTGTATTGAGATCCAAAAAGAGAGAAGAAGCCATCTAGATACTAACTATGGACCCGTAGGTCTGAGGTAAACTACTCACACTTCATCGGAGGGGCTATGGTGTTGATGTAGAAGCCCTCCGTGATCGATGCCCCCTCCGGCGGAGCTCTGGAACAGGCCCCAAGATGGGATCTCGTGGATACAGAAAGTTGTGGCGGTGGAATTAGGGTTTTGGCTCCGTATCTGATCGTTTGGGGGTACGTAGGTATATATAGGAGGAAGGAGTACGTCGGGGGAGCAACAGGGGGCCCACGAGGGTGGAGGGCGCGCCTGGGGGGGGGTAGGCGCGCCCCCTACCTCGTGGCCTCCTCTTTTCTTTCTTGACGTAGGGTCCAAGTCTCCCGGGTCTTGTTCGTTGAGAAAATCACGTTCCCGAAGGTTTCATTCCGTTTGGACTCCGTTTGATATTCCTTTTCTTAGAAACCCTAAAACAGGCAAAAAAAGCAATTCTGGGCTGGGCCTCTGGTTAATAGGTTAGTCCCAAAAATAATATAAAAGTGGATAATAAAGCCCAATAATGTCCAAAACAGTAGATAATATAGCATGGAGCAATCAAAAATTATAGATACGTTGGAGACGTATCAATAATCAAAACCTCCTAGGTATTTCTTATTATCCTTTGCATCGAACATGTACCGGTCCCTTCTAATGTGCACCATGAAAGCAAACCGCAACTCCATCCTAACCGGCGAAAAACAGAGACACAATCAGCACACTAATTGGGAAAACCTACTCGAATCGAGTGTTCAAATGCACAACTAAGCTCAATCTAAACAAGAGGCGAGACTTACCCCTCGGGAACCCAGTTGTGGACGTGGCGGATCTCCGGCCCGATGCCTGCCTCTCCGAATATTCTGGGGTCGCCGCTGCTCGCCATTTCACCCTAGGGTTCTTCCTCCTAGTTCAAATAGCTCCAGCAGCCCCCACCTTTGAGCGCTCTGGCCGGGCGCACGGAAGGAGGCCGTGCCGCGGGTCCAGCAGGTGGCGGGCGCCCCACCCGTGGCGTCGCAGGAAGGTGGCGGGCGTCGTAGGTATCCGTGGAGCGTATGCGCAGGACGGTAGCGGCGGAGCAGGCCGTGCAGCTGGTGGCGGGGCAGGTGCAGGCGGCGGCGGCACAGGACAGCCGGCCGGCGGATGGGCAGAGTGAGCTAGAATGATTTGGGGATTTAGTTGCATGGGCCTACATATCAGCTCCGGACCCACATCCACACGGTCCCACATGTAAGCTCCGGACCCACAACCACTAACGCCGGCGGACGGAATGGACTCAAATATGGCCATTTGGCCTCATCATAGTTGTTGCGCATGGACTAGGGGCAAAACTGAGGACAATTCGCATCTGAGGGTAAAACTGAGCACATGGACACCACTGAGGGCAAAAGGATAATTAACCCTGATAAATAACATGCACCAAACCACTTGTTAGAATAAGGATGCTAGAGAGATTACTTGAAATCCATACAAGCCACCAAACCACTTGTTAGAATAAGGATGCTAGAGAGATTACTTGAAATCCATACAAGCGAGCAATTAGAATTATGTGGTGCAGAAGAATGACTCTGTTAAAAATAAAGAACAATGATTGTGTCTATCTATACACGATTTTCCTCTGCTCAAGCAAGCAAGAATCAAACAACACAATATACAACAATTTGATTGCAAACACGTTCAAACTGGACGGATACGTGCACATTAGCGAACACCACCAAGTTGTGTCCAGACCATTTGCAATCAAAAGATGAGATGTGCAGGGAAGGGGGTGGAGCTCACCACACCAGGCCAGGGGGTAGGAGGAGGGAGTAGGCAGCCGCAGCAGCCATGAGGGAGGGCTCGTCCTCGTCCACCTGAAGCAGTAGGAGCAGTAGCTGGTCCAGATCCGAGCAACCTGCACAGAAAGCAAAGGAAAGGAAAGGAAAGGAATCACAAGGAGTGGCGTGAGGAAACCGACGAAGACAAGGGAAGGAGGCGCGCACACCATGGTCGGAGGTTGCCGGAGATTGAGCCGTCGGACCTCCACGGGTAGCTAGGGTTTCAGGCGTCTCAGTCCTTGGCTGCAGCCGGGTCGGACCTCCATCGACGATCTCGAGGGACGGCGGCCCGTCGGTGTGGCTGCGGATCTGAGCGCTGCCTCCCCTTGCCGCCGGATCCCTTCCATTCCCTTCCCTCCCTTGGGAGAGGGAGAGAAGGTGAGGGGGGAGGAGGAGGCCGGGCAGGGCTCCTCCCGCCTGCCCGCGATGGGAGGTGGCGGGGGCGGTAGCGACGGGCGGCGGCGTTTGAGGGAGGGGATCGGCGGCGGCTGCGAGGGCGAAGGATCTGGTGTGGCGTCGCTCGAGGGAAAAACTTCGCTCGCTCGTTCGCAACGCACGGGCAACGTCTGGCTAATTTTCGTAGGTTAACTGTCGTAGATTTTTTTAGGACGATTTTCTGTCGATGAACCGTAGTGTTTCACAACGGGCATTGTCGTATCATACCGACTTTTTTTGTCGGTCTCGAGGGCGGAAGGGGGGAATCGCTGGGTTGTTGGAGGTGGGATCGAGGACGAAAATTAACCGTCTCTGGTGAGACGAAAATTGACCGGCGGAGACTACCAACTGCTCCATTAGGATTAGAGATACGTTCTAAGCAATTTTGTAGTTGAAATCTCTATAATGCAAGCAATTATTAGACTTATTTTGAATACAAGTTTCTTTTAACTATTCAAGTTATAATCCCTGTAACTATTCAAGTTTGATTAATAACGCCTGAGGGGTGGTTAAAAAAATCAACGGGCATTTTAGAGGGATTTAGACACGGGGTCGGCTAGACCACCAATTGAAAGTTGGGGGATACCACTGTTTTCCTAAACACTCAACCACAGGTTTCAAGTCATGGTACTTGCATTTTTTTGGATTTATTATTGGCTTTCCGGCGATATGCGTTCAGTTGGAGTAGACGTTTTCGTCGACTACGAGATGTCTATGGTGACTTCATAAATCTCAAGATAATATGACAAAGGAACGCCAACCAAGAAAGAAAATTACAATCAAGACCGAAGAATCCCCGAGCTTGACACTAACGCCTTCCACCTGCCTCTAGTACCACCAAAGGAAAAATTGACGGATCACCTCCTCGCCCGAGTTCGACGCGGCTTCATCGTTGATATGCAGCTTTGTGGACTTCTAAAGTGGCTCACCAAAGGTGAAACTATTGTCGTTGAACGAATCAGACCGAGATTACACCACGAACACGCCATCAAACTCTAGATCTAACACCCCAGCACGACTAAGACGTCGGAGCAGGAAACCATACCTGCAAATCACCAACCACAAACCCAACACACGATTCGTCTTTCAGATGTCGTTCTTGCATACCGCAATCTGCATGAACGTCGTCGCAACATCGGAGCCCGAGGACACAAGTCCGCCACAAGGATGCTGCCGCCACCACGACATCCCCGTTCCAAATCCATCACTGACCATAGAGCTGATCGCCTTGTCGAGGGAGGAATTTGAGATTTTTTTATTCAGCGTCGCCGCTGCCGCCGCCGAAGCCAAGACGTCGAATGACTCAAAACCTAAAGTGCTAGTGCCCTAAAACCTAAAGCTACCTGGTCCGCAGGCGTGACATCTGGCGACCCCCCTCACTACTGACGATCAAGAGGCCGTTAGTGGAGGGGAGCCACACTACCGGACTCGCGGGCTATGCCTACGGCCCAGGGCCGTCGGCATAGGTCCTTTGCCGTCGGCATAGATCTATGCCTACGGCTGCCGTCGGCATAGCCCCGTCGGCGTAGATCACGTCAGCGTAGATGTGTCAGACCGTCGGCGTAGTATAGCCGTCGGCATAGGTGCATATGCCGACGGCCGTGGGATAGCCGTCGGTGTTGTTTTCCGTCTGACAGCAACGGACGGCGCCGTCAACAGCGCTGGCGATTCAGGGGACGGCAACAGATGGAAATCTGTGCCGACGACCTAGCCGTCGGCATACCTGCGCCACGTGTCGTCCCCCGGCTTCTCCTGGCGGCAGGGCTATGCCTACGGCAAAGCCGTCGGCATAGATGGAAATCTATGCCGACAGCTTTGCCGTAGGCATATCTCTGCCATGTGGCAGCTCCTGGTTTCTCCTGGCAGCAGGGCTATGCCTACGGCAAAGCCGTCGGCATAGTTTTTCATATATGCCTACAGCTTTGCTGTAGGCATAGATGTGCCACGTGGCAAGCCCTGGTACCTCCTGGGTGTATATATGCCGACGGCTTTGCCGTAGGCATAGTTTTTTTATATTTCCCCTGTTTTCTCTTTTCCAAATCATTTGACAGCATTTCAAAATAGAACAATATGAAATTATGCAGAAATATGACAATTCATCATGTGAACATACTCAAGTTCATCTAAACATACTCAAGTTCACCATCATCATCTAAACATACTCAAGTTCATCACATCATCTAAAGATCATCACCGACGGAAGTTCATGAACATAAAAGTAGTGCAAGACATGAAACATGATAAAAGTAGGAATATGAAAGGCATGGCACGATGGCCACATGCACGGAATCATCAAGCAAGAGCACCTCCGCCAAAACCACCACCTCCGCCATAACCACCACCACCTCCGCCAAAAGCACCACCTCCGCCAAAACCACCACCACCACCTCCGCCAAAACCGCCATCGCGACCACCACCACTCTGCCAGATCGGAGTGACTGGGGTCGATGGAGCAGGAGTCGAGCCACCGGTTCCCTACATGTTTCAGAAAAGATTCTAACGGTAAATATGATATGATAGTGTTTCATGAACGAGAACTAGTTTGCTAGTAGTTAGGCAAATGTACTAACCGGACCATCACTGCCTAGTGCCACCCATTCATCGAACGTGGGCACGTGTGGGGGTTCTCCCGCAGGTGGTGGTGAGGGTCCCATTTGTGGTGGATCCGTGCGGTTAGTCCAAGACGCCAACATAGCCTGAATGTTAGTTAAACAAGCAAACTAGATGATCAGAAGGAATGAAAGTGCAAAAATTTAGGTTGGTTTTAAGAGGGCAAAACTAACCGTCATCATCTGACGGTTGTAATCATCGTTTGCCTTCACTCGTTTCAAGTACTCCCGCACCTCGAGATTCCTATGCTCGACAAACTCCTTATATGCCTACATAATTTAGGTTGTTTCTAAGTGAGCAATGCTGAAAATAAACTGAGAATGCAAGATAGAAAAAGATAAAGAGGAAGTACTTACAGCATGCTGGCGGGCTAAGGGAGTCTGTGAACGCCCCGTACTCTCTAACTGGCTCGGGTTGCTAGCCCGAAGCTGTGTGTACGAGATCGAAGGAGTGATCAAGCCATCGAAACACGGATACCGGCCATTCTTCTTCCCCTGGATGGCCACCACCGCCGTGTCGTCAATCTAAGACTGGGCGACCTCAGCAACAGGAACATCCGGGTGCAACTCCTGATAGTGATGAATGTAAGACCCCAGGTGCTCCTCGGTCTTGTCGTAGTACTGGCTCTCGCCCTCCTTGCGATGACTCCGCTCGCGGGCCAGCTTCCACGACTCCATGTCTGAGAGCGGCCTCTTCAACTTGTCCTCCTACAACGTCAAATAGAAGTCAGCCATACATAAGAACATGACGTAAAGAAGAACAAAAATGCATCATGCACATAGATATACCTTCATGGCCTTGAAGCCCCAGTGGTTCCTGTTTCCTTGGCCGTGTGTCCCGTCGTCTCCACGGTTAGCCCGGGCCTTGATGCTCTTGGCAGCAAACTCTGCATCGGCGCCGAGCCACCTATCCACCAAACTCGCCCATCCGTCATGCCTTCCATAGCACCAACGAGGAACAACCTATGCAAATTTTGGAAGCATGACATGTGAGCACGAAACATATAGTTGACTGCTTGAAACAATGAAAAGTTAGTAATAGTTACCATCATGAACTGCTCCTTGCCCAAGGTAAGTCGTAGCTTCTGCGCTTGAGTTTTGGTCATCTTTTGGTGCAGGTAGTAGTGGTAGTACTGCGAGACGGCAACCCAGCGCACCTCGTACTGCAACTGACGAGCTTTCTTCTTCGCAGCCGCAAGCAAGACCACGTCGGCTCTGGCCTTGTGCTCGTCAAGAACTCTATAGAGTTGCTGCAATCATGCATAAACCAGAAGCAAACAAGGCATGAGTTGAGTGATTCAATGATAAACTATGAACGAAACTGAAGACAAGTGATTCAGAAGAGAACTTACCCAAAATTTGGTGATCACGGCCTTAGCGGTCGTCCCATACTCCGCGTTGCTGCAAGCCTCGTAGTGGGCCCAGCTCGTGGCCAAAACCCGCTGCTGCGGGTCCCTGTCTGGCCGCGGGCAGAATAGGCCAGGCCAAAACTCCTTCAACAGGACAGTGATAAGGTCGTTTGGTTTACGGCCCTTTCCGCGAAGGATCCAGTTTCTGCAAAAGAATCAAATGATTGCCATGTGTACAATAAGAAAATGTTGTCATGTGTTGAAAATATTATTGAGAGGCACTTACTCTGTCCCCACAGGTTCAATGAGCCACTTGTGCTCCTCGATAGAAGGTGGTGTAGGTAGTCCGGCATTACCACGCAGCCACCCCTGCGAAGAACCCGGTGGCAAGTCACCCCACAACGTGGGATCAACCTCCCCTCCACCCTCCTCGGCCTCCTCCTCACCCTCCTCCTCGGCCTCCTCCTCCTCACCCTCCTCCTCGGCCTCCTCCTCCTTGCCATCAGGAACATACTCCTCCTCCTCAGACTCAGAAGGTGCCTCTGTAAAGGAGGGCATCGAAGAAGACCCTCCTATTTCAGACACGGCCCGGAGTTTTTTGCCCCGATTGCCTCTCCCCCCATCTCCTCCTCCTCTAGGGGCTCTCCCCCCACCGCCTCCTCCTCTAGGGTCTCCTCCCCCGACCCCTCCACCTCCCTGTGAGGTGTCATCCTCGCGTAGTCGGCAGGGAACCTTGTGGGCTCGTCCACTCCAAGTAAGTCCTTTAAATTTACTGAGGAAACTAGCGCCGCTGGACTTGCCCATGATTAGCAAACCTGCATTGAGAATAGAATAAACAATTAGTAAGGATATCAATTAAACAAGCATACAGGAAAAACATTAATACCAGAAGAGCACATTAAGCATACTATTGTAATGATCATTAAAAGAACTTACATTTTCTAGAACCCATATGAATCATCACTATTGTAATCTATTTCTGGACCGGTCTCATCATCACTATCACGCATATCTTCTTCGTTGTCTGACGGAGGTGGAGGCTCTTCCTCATCGTCAGCGTCTTCATTTAACTTTTCAAGCATAATTATGTCTCTTTGATTCACAACTGCCTCACCATCAATCCGTGCGTCGTCGTCGTTTGGGTCTAGGTCAACATAACCCAAGTCATCATCCTCGTTGTTTTGGACCACGTCATCATGTTCCTCTTGATAGAACACTCCCTCGTATGTCATGGGGTTTATGTTGTAGTAATCATCATCGTTCGGGTCCGGTAGCTTACCATGCGGCGACACCTTGAACACAACTTCCCAACCCTTTAGGTACTCTTTCTGGCATGGGTAAGGCAGATAATATACTTTTGTGGCCTGGGTAGCGGCGATAAAGAGATCAGCTCCGGCATAGACGGTTGATGGTTTAACTTCAACTAAACCAACAGAAGGCGTATGTCTCAGACCCTTATTGGGGTCGAACCATCGGCATTTGAACACAGTGAGACTTAGGTGTTCGCGGCCACGTTTGAATGTAAGCTCGTATATTTTTCCTACCCTTCCGTAGTAATCTACTTCATTATCTCCTTCAGTGAAGACTCCGGTATTTATGGTTTTGGGATCAGGCCGACTGTTCTGGTGCTCCTCTGTATGGAAGCGATACCCATTCACATCATACTTTTCGCATGTCATGACGACAGGATCAAAACCCATGGAAACCCATCTCAATTCTTCATCCATTGATTCGGTCGGATCATTTCCCTACAAGTTTAATTGAAATTATAGGGTGCATGAGTTTAATTGAAATTATAGGGTGCATGAGTTTAATTGAAAGTGTGAAAAATTACTTTCTCGATGAACCACGCAACGAAATTTTTCCTTCCATCAGCACCCTTTCGGAGAAGAGCAAGTGCCTCCGCTTCAGAAGGAGGCAGCATTCCCGTCCATTCTTCTTCAACGAATCGACTACAATAAGAAAAGCGGTATAAGAACTAGGCAAAGTGAACATAACGAATTGACTAAAAGAATGGTGCAAAGGTATTACCTCATCCACTCATCCTCAACTTCCTTGATGTTGTGCAAGATATAGAACATGACATCCTCCCACTCATCTCGTGGCATGAGATAAGATTTCGAGCATCCAGCCCTACTACCTTTCCCGATGAATAGAGGCAACTTGGGTTTATACTTGGGTTCTTCTGTATTGTATCGAGACACCTTATTGTGCAACGTGGGAACATGGTCCGGATAGTAGGCTGTCCTGAGGTCTGCCACCTCCTCTAGGATAACTGCCTCAGCTATGGAAGCTTCAATCTTAGCTTTGTTTCCACATTTCTGTCTCAGATGCTTGTTCTGTCTCTCAGGGCCGTACTGCCAACGATTCTGCACAGGGTCCCCCAACAATACCTCGTTCGGGAGGTGCAAAAGGAGATGTGTCATCGGAGTAAAGAAGCCTGGCGGGAAGATCTTCTCTAGCTTGCATATCAACTCCGGCGCCTTCTTATGCATTTCTTTTATCTTCTCGGGACATACTTCTTTAGCACAAAGCGTGCGGAAGAAATGGCTTAACTCCGCAAGCACACGCCAGACACGCTCGGGAACATAGCCCCGAACCATCACCGGCATAATCCGCTCAATCCATACATGATAGTCATGACTCTTGAGCCCGGTCACTCTGCCCGTTGAAAGATTGACCCCCTTACTTATATTCGACGCATAACCATCAGTGAACTTCACGGCGTGTTTCAGCCACTTGAATGTCTCCATCTTATGATCCTTTTTAAGTACGAAGTCAGCATCTGGCTTGAACCAAGATTTTTGACTGCCTGTGGGAGGCTGCATGTGTAGACGTGGTCTATCACAAATATTCTGTTGATCAACTCTAGCATTAACATTATCCTTTGTCTTATCAGGAATGTTGAGGATCGTGTGAAAAAGGGACTCTGCGACATTCTTTTCGGTGTGCATCACGTCTATGTTGTATGGAAGTTTGAGGTCCTTAAAATAGGGAAGCTGCGTGAAGGGGGTAATGTGAGTCCAGTTGTGCGTCTCACCATATCCTTCAAAAATTTCCCTTTACTTTTTCCTTTGCCCTCGCCCTCGTCTTTGCCTGTGGCTTTCCCTTTCCCTTTGCCTTTGCCTTTGCCTTTGCCTTTCCCCTCACCGGCAGGCTTAAGAGCTTTCAGCTGAGCAAGCACATCCGCACCAGAAAACGTTGGAATCTCGTTTACTTCATGGACAACTTTGCCTTTTGTGAAGTTCTTCTTGTCTTCCCTATCAGGATGGTCTGGAGGGAGGAACTGTCGATGCAGGTCAAATGCAACATACTTGCCACCCTTCTTCAGCCAAATGAAAATCAAGGCCTGCATGCACACTGGGCAAGGCATCTTTCCACTTGTACACCATCCGCGGAACAAGGCATAACCGGGAAAGTCATGCATGCAATATTGTAGCCAAACTTTCATCAAGAAATTTTTCTGCAGATGTCGGTCGTATGTCAACCTCGGGAAGTACCAAGAATGGTGCAAATCATCCACCAACGGCTGCATAAACACACTCAAATTCTTCCCCGGATATTCAGGCCCCGGAATTATAAGCGACAGGAACATGGTCTTGCGTTGCATTATGGCGCCGGGAGGGAGATTCAGCGGAATAACAAATACGGGCCAACAGCTGTATGGATTAGACGACATACCATATGGATTGAACCCATCACCTGTTATAGCAATTCTGACATTCCCAGCCTCGGCTGCTTCCTCCGGGTACTCTATATCGAATGACTTCCATGCTTCACCTCCTGATGGATGTACAATTTTTTTTGGATTGTACCTTTTCCCTTCCTTGTGCCACTTCATCATTTTGGCAGACTCCTCAGTGATGAAAAGGCGCTGCAGTCTTTTTATAAAATCAAGATACTGAAGAACCTTCACAGGGATTTTTAGCTGCTGCTTCTGACCATGCTTATCGACCACCTCAATATACCGAGAGGAACCACACTTCCTACAGTACTTGTCATCCGCATACTCATGCCTAAACAAAAGGCAATTCTTTGGACAAACATGTATTTTCTCATAGTCCATCGAGAGCGCCTTCATGATTTTCTTCGTACCGTACATGGTTTTCGGCAGTTCATGGCCCTCAGGCAGGCTGTTAGCCCATACTCCCAGAAATGCTTCGAAGCAACCTCGGCTACAGCCGTACTCAGCCTTGACTGCCATTAGTTGCGAGATGGCATCCAGCACAGACAGCTTGGCACCCTCATAGAGAGGTTTCTTTGACGAGGCCAAGATTTCCAGGAAGGCCTTTGCGGTTTCCTCCGGCTCCTTCGGTTCATTCGCTGAATGTGACGGAGGTGTCGGCTGTGCAGCAAAGACATCATCTAGCATGTCTCTAACCCCATCGTCCTCATAACCAGCGACGCGTTATCGTATCACATCCTCTCTACCACGGTCCCGCTGGGCAAAGTTTATCGGCATATTAAAGTTGGGCATAAATCCATGCGTGCGAAGGTGCTTAGTCATCTCACTCTTATCTCTGCGGATACGCCTCTTACATCTAGCACACGGGCATTCTGGCACCATCCTCATTGGACTACGGAATATCTCTTTCAAAAACACATCAGTTTTCTCGACCCACTCTGTTGTTACTTGATTCCGACGGAAAAACCCACTATACATCCACTGATTATCTGCCATCTCTGCTTTATTGGAAGCCACACAACAAAATTAAGGATTCATTTAAATTACTCACATCAATATTTTATTTTTTACAAGGTTCACGAGAAACGACATTTAATCCACCTACATCTCTAATAGGTAAAGATGGGTCCTAATCCCACCCGAGAATGTGTAGATTGAGTACGTTGTCCATGCTCTACCCCATTCCGAGACAAAATTTCGGCAGCACCTCCCCGCTGTTCTCCAAATACACGTCTCGGCAAAATGCCGAGAGAATGTGCATCCGGAGAACAACAGGGAGGCGCCGCCGAAATCCTGTCTCGGAACGGGGTAGAGCATGAACAACGTACCCAATCTACACATCCTCGGGCTGTCCGTGGAAAGCGCTGGACAATCCGAAAGAGCTGCGGTGATAAATATGCAATTGAATGCATATTTATCAATGCAACCCTTTCGGACGGGAGACCTAGGTTACGCGACTTGATGTGAAAATTTAATCTAGTGACATGGAAAAAAAAGTGGACGAGGTCATGGAATTGTTGCTCACCCTCCGATGTAGTCGATCAAAGGAGACGGACGATCGTGGACCAACACCTCCAACGTTGACAATCACTCCACGAAGATGGAACACCACAAATCCTGTTAATTACACCGAGTGAAAAATATTTAGGTCATCACCTCACATTAAGCATTGATACTTTTAACTATGAAAAAAATCATGTTTCGTCAAGTGTCAAAAAATTTACTCTTCCCTCTCATCTCATCTTCAAATACATATATCTATAATATTGAGTATGTATCTAAAAACATAGTAAAACTACACAAATATCCATTCATCTACCATCTATCTATCTCACATTGTGCACTTAATTTTTTTCACATTTATACTCTCTTTCATTTCATTCATCTATCTAACATCCATCTATCTAATCATCTATTACTATATATATATATATGCATTCATCTACAACATTACTACACAAAAAAAAGTTAAAAAAGTTCTTACCTACGGATGAGGGGGCGACCACCGGAGCAGGGGGGCGGCCGGTCAGGGCAGGGGACGACCACCGGAGCGGCAGGGGGCGGTCGCCGGAGGGGCCGGCCGGTCGGACCAGCAGGGGGCCGGCCAGGCTAGGCCGTGGGCCGGCCGGGGCGGCGTCCACGCAGGGAGGGCCGGGGTCGAGGAAGGAGGGGCGGTTGGAGCGAGGGAGGGGCGGGGGCGGCTGGAGCGGGGGCGGCTGGAGCGAGGCCGGCGCCGGCTGGAGCGAGGGAGGAGCGGCGGCAGGCGGCGCGGGTAGACCCGACGCGTCCGTTTCCCCCCTCCAGGTGCCGGCGGTGGCGCCGTCCGTGAGGGGGGCCAAACCCCGGAGACGCGTGCCGCCTCTTCGGACATGCCACCACACCACCCCGCATGTATGAGGGCCCGGTGTGACGCTCCGGTGGCATTGCTACCCCCAGGGCCCCCGTCCCGCCTAGCCCTGTAGCGTTTGACCACGGGATCTAGCCCTTTGACTTTGCACGGACGGGATTTGACCAGCGGACCTCCCCACCCGGTTGTGTTAGGTCATCCCATAGAAACACTTTGGAGCAACATCCCGGCCAGACCCACAACAAGATCCCCTCCGTGTAGACCCGACGCATCCGTTTCCTCCCTCCAGGTGCCAGCGGCGGCGCCGTCCGTGAGGGGGGCACACCCCGGACACACGTGCCGGGCGTTTGCAACCACCACAACACTTCCAAACTTGTGTGAGGCCGCCTACGCAAGATTTGGCGGCATGCTAGCCCCCGGAGGCCGCCGGCCACAGCCGTAGACGCGCGAAGGGCAATCCGCGTAGAGGGGATTTTTCGGATACTTCTCCATCACCAAAAATTATGAAAAAAATATTATCGTTCCTATAGCACATGTGCCCACGTCATGCAAAAAACTCATGATTTTATCGCGCTCCGAGTATTTAATAATATTCATGCCGCATCGTTACCGCAGAATGGCTACTACCGTGTCATCGCCGTCCGTTAGGGGGGGCCACGCCCCGGAGACGCGTGCCGCCTCTTCGGACATGCCACCACACCACCCCGCATGTATGAGGGCCCGGTGCGACGCTCCGGTGGCATTGCTACTCCCCAGGGCCCCCGTCCCGCCTAACCCTGTAGCGTTTGACCACGGGATCTAGCCCTTTGACTTTGCACGGACGGGATTTGACTAGTGGACCCCTCCACCCGGTTGTGTTAGGTCAGCCCATAGGAACACTTTGGAGCAACATCCGGGCCAGACCCACAGCAAGATCCCCTCCGTGTAGACCCGACGCGTCCGTTTCCCCCCTCCAGGTGCCGGCGGTGGCGCCGTCCGTGAGGGGGGCCAAACCCCGGAGACGCGTGCCGCCTCTTCAGACATACCACCACACCACCCCGCATGTATGAGGGCCCTGTGTGACGCTCCGGTGGAATTGCTACCCCCAGGGCCCCCGTCCCGCCTAGCCCTGTAGCGTTTGACCACGGGATCTAACCCTTTGACTTTGCACGGACGGGCTTTGACCAGCGGACCTCCCCACCCGGTTGTGTTAGGTCAGCCCATAGAAACACTTTGGAGCAACATCCGGGCCAGACCCACAACAAGATCCCCTCCGTGTAGACCCGACGCGTCCGTTTCCTCCCTCCAGGTGCCAGCGGCGGCGCCGTCCGTGAGGGGGCACACCCCGGACACGCGTGCCGGGCGTTTGCAACCACCACAACACTTCCAAACTTGTGAGAGGCTGCCTACGCAAGATTTGGCGGCATGCTAGCCCCCGGAGGCCGCCGGCCACAGCCGTGGACGCGCGAAGGGCAATCCGCGTAGAGGGGATTTTTCGGATACTTCTCCATCACCAAAAATTATGAAAAAAATATTATCGTTCCTATAGCACATGTGCCCACGTCATGCAAAAAAACTCAGGCTCCGAGTATTTAATAATATTCACGCCGCATCGTTACCGCAGAATGGCTACTACCGTGTCATCGCCGTCCGTTAGGGGGGGCCACGCCCTGGAGACGCGTGCCGCCTCTTCGGACATGCCACCACACCACCCCGCATGTATGAGGGCCCGGTGCGACGCTCCGGTGGCATTGCTACCCCAGGGCCCCCGTCCCGCCTAACCCTGTAGCGTTTGACCAAGGGATCTAGCCCTTTGACTTTGCACGGACGGGATTTGACCAGTGGACCTCTCCACCCGGTTGTGTTAGTTCAGCCCATAGGAACACTTTGGAGCAACATCCGGGCCAGACCCACAGCAAGATCCCCTCCGTGTAGACCCGACGCGTCCGTTTCCTCCCTCCAGGTGCCAGCGGCGGCGCCGTCCGTGAGGGGGGCACACCCCGGACACGCGTGCCGGGCGTCTGCAACCACCATAACACTTCCAAACTTGTGAGTGGCCGCCTACGCAAGATTTGGCGGCATGCTAGCCCCCGGAGGCCGCCGGCCACAGCCGTAGACGCGCGAAGGGCAATCCGCGTAGAGGGAAATTTTCGGATACTTCTCCATCACCAAAAATTATGAAAAAAATATTATCGTTCCTATAGCACATGTGCCCACGTCGTGCAAAAAAACTCATGATTTTATCGCGCTCCGAGTATTTAATAATATTCACGCCGCATCGTTACCGCAGAATGGCTACTACCATGTCATCGCCGTCCGTTAGGGGGGGGCCACGCCCCGGAGATGCGTGCCGCCTCTTCGGACATGCCACCACACCACCCCACATGTATGAGGGCCCGGTGCGACGCTCCGGTGGCATTGCTACCCCAGGGCCCCCGTCCCGCCTAACCCTTTAGCGTTTGACCAAGGGATCTAGCCCTTTGACTTTGCACGGACGGGATTTGACCAGTGGACCTCTCCACCCGGTTGTGTTAGTTCAGCCCATAGGAACACTTTGGAGCAACATCCGGGCCAGACCCACAGCAAGATCCCCTCCGTGTAGACCCGACGCGTCCGTTTCCTCCCTCCAAGTGCCGGCGGTGGCGCCGTCCGTGAGGGGGGCCAAACCCCGGAGACGCGTGCCGCCTCTTCGGACATGCCTCCACACCACCCCGCATGTATGAGGGCCCGGTGCGACGCTCCGGTGGCATTGCTACCCCCCCCCTCCCAGGGCCCCTGTCCTGCCTAACCCTAGAGCGGTTGACCACGAGATCTTGCCCTTTGACTTTCCACGGACAGGCTTTGAACAGTGGACCTCTCCACCCGGTTGTGTTAGTTCAGCCCATAGGAACACTTTGGAGCAACATCCGGGCCAGACCCACAGCAAGATCCCCTCCGTGTAGACCCGACGCGTCCGTTTCCCCCCTCCAAGTGCCGGCGGTGGCGCCGTCCGTGAGGGGGGCCAAACCCCGGAGACGCGTGCCGCCTCTTCGGACATGCCACCACACCACCCCGCATGTATGAGGGCCCGGTGCGACGCTCCGGTGGCATTGCTACCCCAGGGCCCCCGTCCTGCCTAACCCTAGAGCGGTTGACCACGAGATCTTGCCCTTTGACTTTCCACGGACAGGCTTTGAACAGTGGACCTCTCCACCCGGTTGTGTTAGGTCAGCTCAGAGGGACACCTGGGAGCAACATCCGGGCCAAACCGACAGCTACATCCCCTCCGTGTAGACCCGATGCGTCCGTTTCCCCCCCCCCCCCAGGTGCCGGCGGCGGCACCGTCTGTTAGGGGGGCCACGCCCCTGAGATGCGTGTCGCCTCTTTGAACATGCCACAACACCACCTCGCATGTATGAGGGTCTGGTACGATGCTCCGGTGGCATTGCTACCCCCCCCCCCCCAGGGCCCCCGTCCCGCCTAACCGTGGAGCGGTTGACCACGAGATCTAGCCTTTTGACTTCCCACAGACGGGCTTTGACCAGTGGACCTCTGCACCCAGTTGTGTCAGGTCGCCCGTAGGGACACCCGGGAGCAACATCCGGGCCAAACCCACAGCTACATCCATCGTGTAGACCCGACGCGTCCGTTTCCCCCCTCCAGGTGCCGGCGCCGTCCATGAGGGGGGCACACCGCGGACGTGAGGGGGGTCACACTCTGGAGACGGGTGTCGGGCGTTTGCAACCGCCACAAAACTTTTGTCGGCATAGCTGTTTTTGATTTTAATAAAATATAATGATCTATATTCAAAAGAACATGACCGCACATTATTAACGTGCTCGAAAAAATACAAACCATATATATATATTCATAATATATGAAAAAAATACAAACTACATATATATTCATATGTATGTTTATATTTAACATGCTACATGTTAGTTTATATAATAATACATTAAAAAGCTTAAAAAATACATATGAAAAAAAAGTCTACCTATGCCGATGCCGTCGGCATAGAGACGGCTAGGTTTTAGGCGGCGGGCGGCGGGCCGCGGATCGCTGACGTGGCGGTATGCCGACGGCAGCCGTCGGCTTAGCTCGTGGACGGTGCGCCGCGGATCGGTGACGTGGCATGACGATATATGCCGACGGCCGCCCGTCCAGGCCGTCGGCATAGATTTGACGACGTTAGCCGCTGGTCACGGGCGGGGTCGCCGGGCCCACGGGTATGCCGACGGCCTGGGTATGCCGACGGTTGCTGTCGCCATGTTCGCAGATGGGCCGACGGCATATGTATGCCGACGGGTACCGTCGGCTTAGCTCGTGGTAGCCCGATGGCCAAGATACGCCGACGGCCAAGACGTGGCTGTCGGCATAGCGCAAAGTAGGCCGACGGCAGCCGTCGGCATGGATTTGGCCGTCGGGGTAGGGCCAGTTTCCGGTAGTGACAGGGGGACGGCGCCAGAAGATTGGAAAATGTTCCAGGCGTAGGGGCATATTCAACTTAGCAGCGCGTACAAACGAAGAAGGGGTGGTCTAGCATTTTCATTACGTGGTATAGACTTAGACGCTCATACATACACACGTACGCTCAACCCTATGAATACACACACACATCCTATCCTGATGAGCATCCCTTCATAGTCGAACGAATGTCTCCTCCCACTGAACATACATTGCTGGAATGCCTGAAATAAATCGGGGAAAATATGAGCACCGGTGCAAGTCTAGGACTTGAGCCCTGATTGGCGGGGAATACCACTATACTCCTAAATATCCAACCACATATTGGCTTGCTATAAGTCTAGCATTTTTTCTCTAGATGTATCCGTCCTAATCCTGCACCCGTAACACAGTAGTTTTAAAAATCCGACCAGACCGGCGGTTGGACCAGAAATAATCGCCGGTGAAAACCAAACGAAACAGTCGAAAAGGAGAAGAAACGGTCTCCATCAAGCCAAGATCCAAGAAAAAGCTATATCAGCAAAACTGCGTTGTGAGTCTCTGAACAGGCGTCGCAAACTGCGCCACACCTGTCGTTGTGGGTCGTCGGCTGGAGCAAATGTCTACTCCACTTGGATCATGATTATGAAGTCTTCATGCGGCAACGCTGCTGGGGGGCTCCAGAACCAGCAACCATCTTCCACCTTTGAAGAAACTCTAGGTCCACCATACCATGGGCGAGACTGCCGCCGCAACGCCGGCCACATCCAACACCAATACTTTTGGCTTCGCGACAGCGCCGGAGGAACCGCTGATGTGACATGGACGAAGCCAAAGAAATAGGACCCTTAGCAAGACCTCCTCTGCCGTCTTGAAGGCCTTGCCCTGGAAGCACATCCGTGACTCCTCGACACCGACACACCGTCATGGAACGCCGTCAAGGCGGTGGTCCGGAAACTTTTATTCCTGACGAAGACGCCAGCACCGACAAAGCGACGTCGTCTGAACAAACTAAACCTAGACAAACACGAGCCAAGGAACCGGGCTCCCAAACCCAGCCACCGCCGCTGGAGCGACGAGCGGGGGGGAGGGGAGCCGGCCGCTGTGCGGCCAGGAAGCGGAACTGCTCTCCTTGCGTATCGCCTATTCGCCTGGAGAGAGAAAGAGGAAGCGGCTTTACGATTGCTATATTTACATGCTCTCAGGAAAAGAAAACTCCGTCTTGTCCCCGATCGGAATCGTCAAACCCTAATCGTCTTCCCGTCTTCCTTCCCCACCTCGAATTATGGCGGCCGCTGTGATGGCGGCCAAGGTTCTTCCTCGGGAGTGCCTCCCCGGCGCAGTCCCACGGCCGGCGGCTTTGAGCCGATCACAGTCTACGTACGTGTCGATGGGAACGGGAACTACCTCCTCAGGCATCTCTACCTGAAGGGTGGGCGGGCGTGCCGAGACCTCAAGGATCTTAAAGGCGCAGTCCGTGCATTCTACACCGGCAAGTACATCTCCGCGCATCGCCGAAACAAGCCTCTGGCTCCGCCGCCGTCTCCGACGTACGTGTGTCTATATCCACCGCCATCTCTCCCTCTTGCTTCATCTTCTATCCCAGTTTATTTGTATATCACTGATCGACCAATGGAAATTTTGATTACTTTCCCATCCCAGCGACAACATATTCCAGTTCGAGTTCGTGGTGGATAGGCCTACACCACCTGCGGAACCTGCTGCAGATGTGTCTTCCCTCAAGGAGTCTGTCACGACCCGATCGTTGGATGGATCGAGGACGCACAAATTAGCTCAGTATTTGGATCGATTTGGGATAATTTGAGAGAATTAGGGGGTGAGGAATCACAGAAGGGGATGAGGACCAGAAGGACACAAGATGAGATTCAGAACATTTATTCATTCCTTTGCTGCCTCCTCCTGTGCTCCCCCTGCTGTATATGTAGCCTTGCCTCCATGTGACTTCCATGTGGGACCAACCTCCAAGAGATGACCCACCACCCAGCTGTGCTTACCAGTGCATAGGTCGGGCATGACACTCTCGCCCTCTTGAAATCCTGCTTGCCCCCAAGCCGGGCAATGGTAAAAGCCGCCAGGGTCCCATGTCCAGCGCACATAACCTGGGGTCAATCGATGTTGTATTCCGGTAATAAGAAGCATTGTTGGACAATGGTCCTTTTGTGGTGCCGTTGACAAAGAGTTCAACATAAAAGAATTCCTCATGGTGCATACCATGATTTGCTTCCTAAAGAACATGTCAGTCGGATCCCAGAAGTTGTCAGCATAAAAGCCACTGGACATCTGACATGTCGAGCATAGGCAATATATTGTGGTTGAGCTCCGTAAACTCCTATTGGCTTCACCTATTGCAAGACTGAGATTTACTACCTGACAGTTGTTAGTTATTACTGCTGAAACACCAGGATCCCACAGCCTTTGCCCACGCCTAGCACTAATAGCTTGTGCCAAAATTTCCTTCACTGAACGAAGAATGAGCTGCCCGTTGAACAGTTTGTGACAAGGAAAAGTTCTGAAAACTCATCAAACAGTTGCAGCAAGATCCACTTAGCTGTAGCAGAACTCCATGTCATAACAACAAAAGGATGTTGATATGTACGGATGCCTCCCCAGGTGACTTGTTGTCCACTATGCAATCCTTGTCCCCAATCATGATGTATCAAGTAGCCTCCCTGCATATGAGTATGAAGAACACCACGGTTCAACTGCACTATCTTGTTCAGATTACTATTAACATTCAGCTGCCCAACACTTCTACTACTGTCGTCCAACCAAACGCTGAAATGACATTTTGTGCACAAAAAACCGAGCCTGCTCACACAAACACTTGCAGGGTCTATAAGCAATAAATGCTCAGGATTATAGCAAACAAGCTCATCCTTGTCTAACTTGTTCTTCCAAAATGTTACTTCCAGTAACCATAAGATGGTGACAGAGAAATATCCGGAAGCATTGACTGGAAAACAATGTGTTGATTCCACCATGATATTTACAGAGGAGATAAAGCATTGTACCTTCAACATGAATCCCTGTATAGCTGCAGAAAATTGAGTAATGAGCCAACTAAACTTCCGTTGCACTGAGGTGGTGCCCAAGGTTTTAGCTCAACGAAGGATAGTGAGAATAACACCAGGTAGATGAAACTGGATCTCTCCATGGTCAGCCATACAACGTAATCACTTGAACTCTTAGAGCCGCACCAATTATATGCGAGCCATTTCACTTTCCACTCGTAATCAAACCCTTTGTATTTTGTTGCCCAGAGAAACTTGTTATCTGCACATAGTCTCGGTGTTCTGTTCTCGTTGACCTTTGTCACTTCATAGAGCTTCAGGAACTCCAGTTGCCAGTTTGTGGCATGTGAGCAACACCCAAGTGCTACCCTTTGAAAGTCCAGGACAACCACCCTCAATTGCTTCTTAATGTAATTGTTCCCAAGGTTGCTTGCCCCAGCCTTCCTCCAAACGAACACATGGACCCAATTCGACATCCCAAATCCATACTATTGCAGTTTGTTCACCACACTTCCACTACCTTGACTCTGCCGCGGATCCGGCCATGGCTTCAGCTCAATCACTGGCATAATAGAATCATTCCTTGACAGCAACAACACAGTGCATGTTTCTGGTGGTAGCCATGACGGCTGGCCTACTCCCCTGGCATAGAGCTCCACGTGTGGAGATGGCGACCATGGTTGGGATGTGACCACCTTCATTGACAATGAACACGGTAACATTGCACACCAACTATGCTTGCACCACCTGACTTGGAAGACCTTGGTGAAGGTGGTGACCTCATCTCCATCCCCACCGATCTGTTCTTGCACAAGGGACGACCATGGTGGTTTTGGTGGGGCGCTGACTTGGTGATCCCCGAATAGCAGCAGTGAAAGCATGGAGCCGAACCTTAGGTGTGCGTAAGCCTCTGCCCGGAGCCGGAATGGCGAGACCATGGTGGGCGCCTTTGTCACATATTGGCTGACGGTGTCGAGGCTGACACTGTGGTTGACATCTGTAGCCCCAGATGCAAACGGGGTTGTAGTGGGTGCCGCAGAATTGCAAATGAGCGTCGGTTCAGCTGCTGGACGCAGCGAAGACCTCGGTGTAGTGGTGGTTGGGGACGCTGAGAGTGGCATGTCGACAACCTGGCCCAAGCCATCTGTCAAATGGGTGGTAGGCGTTGATGCAGCCGGGTACTTGCCGTCGATGACGTCGATGTTGTGGTTTGTGTCGAGCACTATGATCGGTGTCGGTGCAGCAAAACTGTTGGCATCGACGCCGCAGTCTGCACTGCACATCACTGGGGTAGTTAACTCAGAGGAGACAATGTTGAGGGCCTCAGTAGACATGCGACCGTGTACTCCATGGTCGTAGCCATCGCCACGCTCGTTGGCGCCCATCGCCTCATCCTTCAAGATCTCTTCCTCCCTTATTCGAGCAAGGCAGGACGCTCTGGTGATGCTAGACGGAGATTGTGTCTTCACGGCTGCTTGAATATTCTTGTGCAAGCCCTTGATGTAATGGTGGATGAAGCACTTGGTGCTCAGGCTGGGGTTGAGATGTAGCACATGGTGTAGACACTCCCAAAACATCGCCGTATACTCAGCCACTGTGCCCATCTGTGTCAGCTCTAGCAGTGAGCGCATGCGCGGGTCGAACTCACTCTCAGGCATTTCGTCGAACATGTGGTAGACAGGAACTGGAGTGGTGACTGCAGGACTAGTCGGAAGGAGCGGGGGCAAGTCCATCACCAGCCGCGCATATGAGGTGGAGCCTTGGTGAGGGTGGAGCGGTGACACTGCTGCTGGTGAACACGGCAGGTCCGGCGTGGGCGAGCCTGCCTGGGACGTCACGGAGGCCGTCGTGTTGTCGCACGCCCTGCTGACGCCGTCGGGCGCTTTGCGGGTAGGATGGATATGCTTTTGTAGATCATGGTGGATTTGCTCGTTGAAGGCGCGCTGCGCTCCCAGGCGCTTGTCGTTGGTGGCTTTAGTCTCATCCAACTTGCTAAGGAGGGACTCGAGCAACACCTTCAGTTCGCCGGTGTTCGCGGCCATGCCGGAGAGAACGTGGCTGTCTGGGCAGATGGTTGGGTCGGCACTGTCGTGGCTGTTGCCGAGGATCGAACCCCACGACGGATTTCGAGCGGCCTCTCGAAAGAAGCGGCACCGGACGCGATGGATGTTACCGATCGAGCGGACGAACAAATCACGGGGCAGCGAAAATTTTGGATGGATCAACCTTGCTCTAATTACCAAATTGTCACGACCCGATCGTTGGATGGATCGAGGACGCACAAATTAGCTCAGTATTTGGATCGATTTGGGATAATTTGGGAGAATTGGGGGTGAGGAATCACAGAAGGGGATGAGGACCAGAAGGACACGAGATGAGATTCAGAACATTTATTCATTCCTTCGCTGCCTCCTCCTGTGCTCCCCCCTGCTGTATATGTAGCCTTGCCTCCATGTGGGACCAACCTCCAAGAGATGGTCCACCACCCAGCTGTGCTTACCAGTGCATAGGCCGGGCATGACGGAGTCGCTCAAGGCTAGTACAGCATTGGAGGAGAAATCGATTTCCTCTTGTCCCGACACTGTTATGGCCTCACCATCATCTCCCGGGTCACGCATTTGGCAACGAGAAGCGACATGGCTGGGGGTTCGGATATTACATCAGGGTTGATCTTGGGGGATCTTTCCACACGTATCCTTATGCGGGCGGGCCGTTTCAGAGCTTAGAGGAAGTTGACAAGGCTATGGATCACTATTTTGATCAACATCGGGATCCAAAACTGTAAATTTCCTCAACTCATTTCTAGATGAATGTTCTTAAGTACTACTACTACCCCTGGTTTTGTGTGCATATCTGCTATTGATTATATCCAAACAGAGTTACTCTATTATATTAAATTAACCACAGGCTTCAGCCCACGAAAGACGAGCACATGGATAGGGAAATTAATATCAAATGACTTTAAGCTAGATTCCACAGAACCTGAAAATTTCGTTGTGGAAAACACTAGTCTACAATGATTTGTATATTCCTGTTTTTTGTGCCACTGAAAGGTTATACGGTATATCTTTGTAAATTTATCTGTGAGATAATTGTTAAAATATATAGTGTATAAATCATAAAAATAGCTGAAACTAACAAATTGCCACACGCACCTCTGTTTCCGTCAATTAATGGTGATAGCGCTCTATTAACAGTCAAAAGAGTGTGCAATCTGAAGTCAAAGAAGCGATAGCTTTTTCTAAGAGTTGTGGTCCGAGAACTTATAGGCATGTGAACAATCCTGCTTTGTTCTGTTCTTGTTCTTTGTTCTGTTCTGTTCTTGTTCTTGGGTTGCCAGTGTGCAACCTTCTGTGCAAACTAGTGCATCATAGTCCGGTATAACTTCCTATTGTCCACTTTTGAGAAGGTACAAGCTATTGACCATATACAATGCTCCGATCTAAATTAGGTTAATGAATCAAGGTGGGGTTCCTTCACTAGAGATTTCAACAGAAAAAGCTCTTTATTGGCCTGATGGCAGAAGGAAGAAGCGTTCAAGATCGTATATGATCCAGCAAGTTCATAATCGAATGCGCCGATTACTTCAAGCTTTGGTGGACAAGCACAATGAGGATCATAGTCTTTTGGGGGTGCTCTCTCTCTCTCTCCCATTGTTTTATCCATGCAACAATGGGAGAGAGAGAGAGAGCATTGCAAAACAATTTGTGAGACGCGTACAAACTACTATCATCTCAAGTTCACTATGACTAAAGAAGCTGGTGATTCTAACTGTGGCAACGAAAACCTTTTCTTTGCCGAAGTCAAATGTGTGCGACAAGGAAAAGAAGAGGAAATGTTGGTCAGCTGTTTCCGCATGGTTGAATCTACCGATAATGGTACAATCTACCCTTTTCTTAGATTTTGAGTATTGTTTTGTGGGTGTGGCACCAACTTGAGCCTATCTGTTACATATAACCATAATTGTGTGTTTCTGGCTATAGTACTTCAGTACTCAAAATAGTCAGCAATTATGATGTAATATTGGTGCCTGGTTGGTACCTTGCAGTTAACCCTTTTCTTGTGTTTGTTAATAAAGGACACTGCTATGGTTGTATTGTACCAAGGATGGGGATGTCAATATGAAGCACCCCAACAATGCCGGTGAATATCTTGCTGGTCACTTGAAGGTGGGTTCACCGTTTGGACATTGTTATGTAGGCTGCAGCAGCGACTCAGACGACGAAGATGTATGAATGATACGATGATTAATTTTTTGGCCAGGCTTTTAACATTCTTGTTGCTTTGCCTTTAACTATATATGTGTTTCACCCTCTTCTGCAGATGGAAGCTAAGAAAGAAAAGATAAGATATAGTTTGACGGTAATGGCATTTCTTGGCTCTATGACGTTAATTAGTACAACTAACACAATGCTGCTGGTCACTTGGTTGGTTGTAAATGGTTTCTTGTGTATTTATTTCATTAGGGCGTTGCTGATCCAAAGTGTATGAAGATGTTCACGCTGCATCAAGTGCTTTCAACGACGACAATGACTAAAGAGACCAGAGGGGCAGACAAGCCAACTAGTGGCCGGGCCCAACAAGTTCAAGTCCCAACTCCCAAGCAGCTTTGCTAGCTCTTTACTTTTGTTTGACTATCTTGTAAGCTTGGTTGTAGTGATGCTGCGCCTGCTTAATGTAAATAAACTGAGCTTTCGGGGGCATCAGGACTCAGGATCGATCCTAGATTTTACACTTTGTGCGTGTACGAATCAGGATGACATGTTTTCATCTTTGACCTGTGACATCCTCCGCTTAAACTTACACCAGTAAGTTAACCATGTTTGATTAGCCCTGTTTCGGTTAATGCAGTTAACCTGAAAGTTAAGTTCGATTAACTGGTCGGTCAAAACAGTTTTTGTAATCTTCTGAAATATAAGATGGAACGGTCTGTCTTCAGAGTGATTGACCAAGAACTTATAGGCATGCGCAGTTTTGTTCTGTTTCTGTCGATTATGCTAGCATGCGCTGGTTTGCCATTTGGGTGTCTTTCAGACTTTCAGAGTAGAGCTACTGGGATTGCGACCATGTAGAATATGACAGTTTAGATTTACCGTCGAGCGTCTTTTGATTTATTTATTTTTGCTGCTCTGCCTTTGTCGATTAAATGTGTTAGATCTGCCCTCTATTACAGGTGGAAGCTAATAAGAAGAAGGAGCACATGATTATGTTCGCTAATGGCATATCTTTGGCGTTACGACACTATTTCTACTAATTAACACGATGCTAGTTACTTGATTGGTGGTTGGTTGTAGACCATTGCTTGTGCGCCGATTTTTTTTAGGGCATTGCCTCTGGATTCATTTATGCTGAGGTCTTATGCGTGAGAGTGTGGAGCTGGAGTGCTGGACTCAGTCTAAGAAGTTCAAGACCCAAGTAAATTTGCTTTGCTCTTTCCTTTTTGCAAAGACGCCACGAAAATGAAATGGACCTACTTGCAGCAAGCTACTGTTATCGTCTCTGAAGATGCTACAGTAGCTAACTTGGCACCGAGAGTTCAATTGTTGTTTCAATATTTCTTACTCCCTCCGTACAAAAATATAAGACGTTTTTGCAGTTTAAATTGAGTTGCAAAAACATCTTATATCACGGTACAGAGATGTTTTTGTAAGGTGATGTTCATCATCATCTTGCTATTTAATCTTTTTTTCCATCTCTGCTTAAAAAAATTTCAGTTTCCAAACAAACAAATAACCATCTATCAATCCTTCTTCCAATTCTGATTAGGTTTGGAATGATTGGTGATTCAGTTCATCCGACTGGTCATTTATTGACGAATTGGTGAGGGCACGACGTTTTGGCTCCTCGGAGCAAATGAACATCAAATAAAATTTTAAATTGTGATTGTTTTTCTTTGCACATGATCATGTTAGTGTCAAAAGTGTGATTGACAATTGTCATGTGAAACTGAACAACTATGCTTCGTCAGTGGAAAAAACAAAGTCTACTGGTCTATAAATGCCAAAAATTTGCTGGCGTTGTACTTTCGCTCTAAACATTTGCAGACGACATTTGGACATAAAAATTTACATGTCTAGAAAAAATCGTATTTTTTGGGCATTTACAATGCTCACGCGTAATTCGCTTTTTTTATTGGTGCATCGTTTCCCATTTTTTAAGCCCCTGTATGTTTCGGCCCGAAGTCTTAGCCCAGCCCAGCTGCAGCCCACGGCGGAAACGAAGGCACGACACGCGCACGACCCCCTTGGGCCCTACCCACGCGTCCCACTCACGACCTAGTTGCTCTCCGCCGGCTGCCGGCCGCCGCCGTCACGCTAGCTGCCTCCTCTGTGCGTCCGCCTACGCGCCATTCCCCTATCGCCCAGCAGTGCTCCTAGCCAGCCTCCCCGTCTGGCCCCCGCCCAGCCGCCGATCTCGCTCCGCTGCTCGCTGACTCGCGCAGGAGCTGCTGCCTGCTACTCCACTCGGTAACTGTGTCGGCTGATGAAATTGCTTCGAGATCAAGCGGGCGATCAGCTTCAGTTGGTAGTGTAGGTGGTGGATTGCTCTGATTCTGCTTCAGGTTCTGATCCAGGGCAACTTTGGGACAGGCGCAGCCCGCAGCCGGACCCCCGAGGGTAATTCCTAATTTCTACAGTACTAGGTTCTAATCTAAACTGATGCATCATCATATATTCTAACAAAAAATAAACCCAGATGCATACTGCATTGAACGATTCGACCAAAATTGAGTTGAAATTATGTGTATGCGGGGTGGATTTACTCAGATCTACGCGTCCCGTTACTTGCATTCATGCTGTAGAATAGAAGATGAAGAGATCTGCTCTCCTTTGTATCTCCACACTATTGTTTTATATATACATACATTTTCTCATCTTGCATCTATTTTGTTGGATTGTTAACTGTTGAGTTCAAATTATATACTTATTGTGCAATCGCTTCCGTCCTGACTCCGCCACTCTATACGGCACGCCTTCAGCAGGTCGCCCCTTCTGGTTGAGCTGTGTAGCTGTGAGAGCTGCCGTGGAATCATCCCCCACGACCTCCTCGCTATGGCGACCATGCGGTGAGTTCTACTCTCCTGCACTTGGTTCATTTGTTGGTACTGCCACACATCACAGAAATGTATTTGCTCGCCACAATGTACTCAAAATTACCCCTTTATACTCAGGCCTCAAACAATCCTACTACCGCGGCGCATCGACCCCATGTTCATCATCGACGGCAATGGAGGTTCACTAGTCAACGGCAACGACATTGGCGATGGTAAACATTTCTATTGTGCCAAGTGCATGTCTGTCGTGCCATGTGCATGTATTCGGCCCTGCTTCAGCATGTGCGACCATGACTTCTGCTCGAGCTGTGTTGCCATGAAGCTACCCCACAACGTCGCCCGCCTCAAATGCACTGGGGAGAGCTCGACGGCGTCGGAGAAATATCGCGGCGTGACGATCTTGCGGTGATTTTATTTGCTTGTGCTTATTTCATTCGTTCCTACTATCACACGGTTTAACAAACTCAACTCACCCCTTTATACTCAGGCCTGAAACGGTCCAAGTACCGTCGCGCATCGACCCCATGTTCATCACCGATGGCAATGAAGGTTCACCCGTAAACGACATCAGTGACAGTAAGCGCTTCTACTGTGCCAAGTGCATGCATGTGGTGCCATGTGCATGTATCAGGTACAACTTCACCATGTGCGACCACGACTTCTGCTCAAGGTGTGTCGCCATGAAGCTGCGCCAGAACGTCGCCCGCGTCAAATGTACGGGAGAGAGCTCAACAGCGTCGGAGGAATATCGCAGCGTGACAATGTTGCAATGAGTTTTACTGCCTTGCGCTTATTTCATGCGTTCCTACTACCACATGGTGTAACGAACCCAAAATTACCCCTTTATACTCAGGCCTGAAACGGTCCAATTACCGTCGCGCATTGCCCCTTTGTCCATCACCGATGGCAATGAAGATTCACCTGTGGACAACATCACCGATGGTAAGCTCTTCTTCTGTGCCAAGTGCATGCATGTGGTGCCATGTGCATGTATAAGGTCCAACTTCACCACTTGCGACCATGACTTCTGCTCGAGGTGTGTTGGCTTGAAGCTGTGCCAGAACGTCCCTCGTGTCAAATGTACCGTGGACAACTCAACGGTGGCGGAGAGATACCACAGCATGGCGATGGTGCGGTGAGTTTTACATGCTTGCGCGTGGTTTATTCGTTCCTACTACCACATGGTGTAACGAACCCAAAATTACCCCTTTATACTCAGGACTGAAACGGTCCAAGTACCATCGCGCATCGACCCCATGTTCATCACCGATGGCAATGAAGGTTCACCCGTAAACGACATCGGTGACAGTAAGCGCTTCTACTGTGCCAAGTGCATGCATGTGGTGCCATGTGCATGTATGAGGTACAACTTCACCATGTGCGACCACGACTTCTGCTCAAGGTGTGTCGCCATGAAGCTGCGCCAGAACGTAGCCCGCGTCAAATGTACAGGAGAGAGCTCAACAGCGTCGGAGGAATATCGCAGCGTGACAATGTTGCAGTGAGTTTTACTGCCTTGCGCTTATTTCATGCGTTCCTACTACCACATGGTGTAACGAACCCAAAATTACCCCTTTATACTCAGGCCTGGAACGGTCCAATTACCATCGTGCATCAACCCCATGTTCATCACCGATGGCAATGGATGTTCACCATGTGCATGCATGTGGTGCCATGTGCATGTATGAGGTACAACTTCACCATGTGCGACCACGACTTCTGCTCAAGGTGTGTCGCCATGAAGCTGCGCCAGAACGTCGCCCGCGTCAAATGTACGGGAGAGATCTCAACAGCGTCGGAGGAATATCGCAGCGTGACAATGTTGCAGTGAGTTTTACTGCCTTGCGCTTATTTCATGCGTTCCTACTACCACATGGTGTAACGAACCCAAAATTACCCCTTTATACTCAGGCCTGGAACGGTCCAATTACCATCGCGCATCAACCCCATGTTCATCACCGATGGCAATGGATGTTCACCCGTAAACGACATCAGTGACAGTAAGCGCTTCTACTGTGCCAAGTGCATGCATGTGGTGCCATGTGCATGTATGAGGTACAACTTCACCATGTGCGACCACGACTTCTGCTCAAGGTGTGTCGCCATGAAGCTGCGCCAGAACGTCGCCCGCGTCAAATGTACGGGAGAGAGCTCAACAGCGTCGGAGGAATATCGCAGCGTGACAATGTTGCAGTGAGTTTTACTGCCTTGCGCTTATTTCATGCGTTCCTACTACCACATGGTGTAACGAACCCAAAATTACCCCTTTATACTCAGGCCTGGAACGGTCCAATTACCATCGCGCATCGACCCCATGTTCATCACCGATGGCAATGAAGGTTCACCTGTAAACGACATCAGTGACAGTAAGCGCTTCTACTGTGCCAAGTGCATGCATGTGGTGCCATGTGCATGTATGAGGTACAACTTCACCATGTGCGACCACGACTTCTGCTCAAGGTGTGTCGCCATGAAGCTGCGCCAGAACGTCGCCCGCGTTAAATGTACGGGAGAGAGCTCAACAGCGTCGGAGGAATATCGCAGCGTGACAATGTTGCAGTGAGTTTTACTGCCTTGCGCTTATTTCATGCGTTCCTACTACCACATGGTGTAACGAACCCAAAATTACCCCTTTATACTCAGGCCTGAAACGGTCCTAGTATCGTCGCGCATTGCCCCTTTGTCCATCACCGATGGCAATGAAGATTCACCTGTGGACAACATCACCGATGGTAAGCTCTTCTTTTGTGCCAAGTGCTTGCATGTGGTGCCATGTGCATGTATAAGGTCCAACTTCACCACTTGCGACCGTGACTTCTGCTCGAGGTGTGTTGGCTTGAAGCTGTGCCAGAACGTCCCTCGTGTCAAATGTACCGTGGACAACTCAACGGTGGCGGAGAGATACCACAGCATGGCGATGGTGCGGTGAGTTTTACATGCTTGCGCGTGGTTCATTCGTTCCTATTACCACGCAATGCAATGAACACAACATTACCTGCTTATACTCAGGCCTGAAACAGCTGTATCGTCGCGCATTGACCCTAATTTCGTTACCGGTGGCAATGAAGATTCACCACTGGTGGATGGCAACGACACCGGCGATGATAAGCACTTCTACTGTGCTAAGTGCATGCATGTAGTGCCATGTGCATGTATACGGTCCAACTTCAGGACGTGCAACCACGACTTCTGCTCTAGGTGTGTCGCCGTGAAGCTAGGCCAGAACATCGCTCACGTTGGATATTCTGAAGGTGAGGACGGTGATGATGATCTGTTCTATTGCAACATCTGCATGGAGATGGTGGCGAGGACCCTCAAGTTCAGCGTCAACTCGTGTGGCCACGTCTTCTGCTCGAGCTGTATCACCCAGTACGTCGCTGCGAAGCTGGACAACAATGTAGCTCGCGTCGAATGCCTTGACCCAGGCTGCAAGGGCGGTGTCGTTGAGCTGGAGAGGTGCCATGACATCATTCCCCCGGACCTCCTCGACAAATGGGGTTTCCTGCTGTGCGAATCTGTGCTTGGCACCAAGAGGATATACTGCCCATACAGAGAATGCTCGGCGCCTCTGCTTGCTGACAGCGAGGCCGGGGTGACTGCGGTCACGGAGGCGGAGTGCCCGCACTGCCACCGGCTTTTCTGTGTCCGGTGCGCTGTGCCATGGCATGGCGGCATCACTTGCAATGAGTTCCAGAAGCTTGGACTGGACGAGCGTGGCCCGGAGGACATCTTGCTCAGGCGTCTCGTCGGCAGGGAGGGGTGGCAGCGGTGCCCGAAGTGCCAGATGTACGTGGAGAAATCAGAAGGGTGCAATTACATCAAATGCAGGTACAGCAAACTAAACCTGAGTTAGTTTCTTCATGTCAAATTGCTCATTGGTCCCTTTGGAAATTACGATCTGACCATGAAGATCATTCACACTGAAATGATTTGAGCTCGGCCCCAGCTTGTTTGATATTAATTTGATTTTCTCCAATTGTAGGTGTGGATACAGCTTCTGCTACCGGTGTGCATCCAAGTTGTCCGCGCTAAACCATTTCTGCAACAAGTGCAAGCGCTGACGATTTATTTGGGGTGTGCAGACCTACGAATATATAGCCTCCTTGATTGTCTATATATATCTAATACTCCCTCCATCCTAAAATAGTTGTCGCTCAAATTGATGAATCCGTGGCTTGGATATTTCAATGGGCGATCCATAATTGTACAATGTATCAGAGGATTAATATTGCATATGCATTCATATGCACTTGAGCGCCGGCGGACATGAACACCTACCACACCACCACTTCTATAAGGTGCATCGACACACAAACACTCTATTAGGCCTGGGCGTTCGGTAGGTTTCTATTGTTCGGTTTTTTTATGAATTCGGTTACTCAAAGTGAAAACCGAAATAGACACAAAAAATCAACTAACCAAAAGTTAGGTTAACCGATTTTTCGGTTCGGTTTTCAGTTTTAACCGAACTATGAAGCATGTGCAGAAAACATATTTTTATTTTACAGTAGTAGAAAGAATATATAAACTCAAAACCACACTGTAAAGTGTTTCCTCGTCACGAGTTGACTGTTCTGCGCATTGTACGTATCGTACCCTGTCTTCTTAAGTAGCCAAGCTCAATATCTCATCCCCTGTAGCTAGCCGAGGTGGGACAAATCCAAGTGAAGTGACGCGATGCGCTGCCTGACAATACTATTCTGCATACTGTGGGCCTTGGCTAGTTCCATGTCACGTGGAAGGCCCACGAGAGGTACAAGGCCGTCCCTGACTCGCACATGCGGCCACGCGTAGTACGGTTCATAGCGACCTGGGCGCCGCGATTTTTGCGTGTTTGATCCCGTACTTCGGTTTGTGTTACGGTTATCGGTATAAAACCGAACTGTCCGAATTAAATTCGGTTAGTATACTTGAAAACCGAAATTTACTGTAGCATCAGTAAAAACCGAAAATTCAGTTTTTTGGGTTTCGGCATCGGTTCGGTCTTCGGTTAGTCGGTTTTTATGCCCACCCCTACACTCTATAGATGATCGATTCTGGCTTCGTCCCATGAGTCGCGCCCCTGGTTGCCGATCATGGCTCCTGATCCGGAGAGTGGAAGCTGGGAATTGGGGGAGTAGGCTGCTGTTCTTGTGGGGAAACAGAGACCATGGAACATCTTCTCTTCCTTTGCCCGCCGTCAAGTTTTACTTCTGTGTGTGGGTGAAAGTGCGAAGAACATTTTTTTTTCTGAAATGAAGGTGGTGTCGGTGTCGGTGATAAACAACCAGTAGCGTGCCATGTCCTGAGTGATCATGGTTCTGTTCATTCTCCTTTCGAAACGACACCGTTGCCTCTCCAAGGTCACAGACTCGAGCCATTGTGCCTGTTTGCAAGTCAAAGTGGCCCGCTATTGCGCAAAGACGCATAAAGAGGCCCTTCTCCTTGCTTGAGGTCGAGGCGCTCGTGGAAGCTGTCGAATAGCTTGGAGCAAGAAGGTTCAGGTGGCCTCTTGAACAACAAAGGTTCAGGTTGCAGCAAAGATGTTCTCATTATGTTGCCTCTTGGTCTGTTAGGTTCAGGTGGAGAGACGTTGAAATGCCCACGTTCGACAATATGATCTGAAGGTAATTCAGTAACCACAGCCTAAAAACTGCTGCTATTGCATTGCTGATTGCCTACTGTCAGCTACTTCTCTCTACAGAGAACATAGATTTCAGGACAAGGCTGCTCCTCCAGTTGCTGAAGACACTCATCTCTGCCTTGCCTGCCTAGAGAGGAAAACTGTTACTCTGTAAAAAAATGTTTAAAGGATGTTAACAAATTTCTGTGTTTATTCCAAGCTCACAGGTCATTTTACTTTTCTATTCTTCTCTGTTTGGTGCTCAGGCCAGGTGCTCACTTTTCCTCTGTTGATTTTGACAGCCCTTGTAAATGATTTTCTAAACTATTTGGAATGCTTCGGAATTTACCAGATGTTCATATAAAAACGATTCAACATTCCAGCTGTTGCACATCTATCCTATTAATTATTTGTTATTACTCTGTCTTGCATTGGAATTAGTTTTTTTCATTTAGAGATTAGATTTGATAATTGAAACCAGTATTTTTTTTGACGAAACTGTATTTTTTTGGCGAGAAATGGTAATCTGATAGTAAAAAAAAAGGACACAAGTTTTTTCTAGAAAAAATACTAGGACGAGTGATGTCGGCCCAGTTATATTTTGTTGGCGACAGGCTGAACTAGCTATAGCCCAGTGGATAAGGCCCATTAGCCCAACAACACCCTGCACTTTACCACTCCTCTCCCGAGCCGGCGGCGGCACATGAGCGCGGGCCTCGCCCAGCTGCTCCTCTCATGTCTCGCCGGCGACCACCTCCGCCGCGTCCTCCCAGTGGCACACACATGCATCGTTGTCTCGGATGCCCTCCCAGAGCTCTTCCTCACCAACCTCCCTAGTCCACCGCATCAACATTTTGTCATGAGCCTAGGAGGAAAAAAAATGATTCAACAAAAGTCTAGCAGTAGGAGGAGAGCGATTTGCAATCAATTTGAGTGAGAAATAAGGAAGTCCAGCCAGAAAGGGAAGAAACCTTTGTGTTACTCCAACCGAAAGGAAATAAAAAAAACACCAGTTCAAGCAGAAATAAATAAATGATAGGCATGTGTCCATTTATTTTCTAAATAAATAATGACAAGGAAAGGAATGGGCATTTATTTTCTAAAAAAAAGATAAGGTAGTAATAAAAAAAGACTGACGCCTCTCCACAAACTCTGACCCCCCACACACCCGGAGGCGACCTAGGGTGACAGGCCCGTGGGTTTAACCCGAGCAGAATTTATGTCATGACTGCTTTTGCCTCGGCAAGGCTGGTTCACCCTGTGCGTTCGGTTTATTTGGTTTACATGGTTCGGTTTATATGGTTTTTCGGTTTGTACGGTATTAATACTTCAATAAATACGGTATGAAATTAAAATACGGTTCGATTTCGGTATATACCAAATTATTTCGGTATGGTTTCGGTATATACCATAAAAATCAAAGTTGACGCGAATTTGAAAATGACGTAATAATAATTTGTAAATTTATGACTCAAAACACATACTATTTTACACAAATAGTATATAACTATATATATAAGTATATATGCATGCATTAATTCATCTGTTGATGGTTATGGACGTGCTTATAGCATTTTAAAAAGAGAAAAATGACTATGTTACAAGAAAATTTTACATGCTTATTAGTGAATTTGACTCATGTACAAAAAAAATGACAACTTGTATGGTTGTTCATCTCAAGAAATATAAATTTATTTTTACTTCGGTTAACCGTTATGAAAAGTTCATATTATACCAAAACCAGAAACCTTAAAAACCATAAAAATTGGTTCAGTTTATTTTTAGTATGATTTTTTGGTTCGGTTTTGAAATGCATAGGGTAAAGGCTGGTACCTGCCTTGCGTCGTCGGCGAACACGATGGACGACGCAGCGTATTTAAGCCGCGAAACAAATTCCTGCGGGGGCGATGTGGTACTAAACAAACTAAAACGGGGGCGACAAAAGAAGAAGTGACGAGCGGCGGGTCTCTCGGCCTGGGTGGGGAGTATTTCGGCCCGCTAGCACAGCCCAGCCCAGCCAATTGGTGGTGTTTGCCGTTTCAATCAATTCCAAAATAAAACGACCGTGGGCGCCGCGCAGCGCGTCCGTATCCGTCGGTGCATCCCCATCCGACTGCGCCCTCTCGCCGTAGCCGGTACATGGCCGACGGCAACTTAATTTTCACTAGCAGCATGAGGAGACGCCTATGGATCACAAGCAAGTGAGGATCAATCCTGAATGCAATTATTAACACAAGCAAAGTGCAAACCCCTGATTGAAATTATGGGCCCAGGTAATGCTGAAAATGAATCCATACAGCTCACTATACAAATTCCCTCAAAAATATGAGTCATACATCAGACAAGTAGATCAAAAGGGCACACTCTTGTTATCCTTACAACTCCCTATATATACAAATCATATAGCTACGAACTAATCCATTATGGTGCTTGCAGATCATGGCATTGGGAGTCCAAGGTGGTTGCGGACGCGGGCGGGGCGGGCCTGATCTGGGCTCACCCAAACCCGTCGCGGGCGAGCGGGGCGGCGGATCTGCGCCGGATCGGCCGTGGGGTGCAGTCTCGGGCAGAGGCTGCTGCTTGGACGCCGATGGGTGTGTTGTGGCGGCTTCGTCCTGGCATGCGTTGATTCCTGCGGTCATTTTCGGAGCGGTGTGAGGTGTGTTGGGGCGGTGCGGGCGACTGGCGGTAGTGTGGTCAGGAATTTCTGTCCTTGGCGTTTGGGTCCAGATTCTTCGGATGAAAGTCTTGCTCGATGTCGGTGATGGCAACGTTCGTGGATGTTGTTTTCCTTCTTGGAGGCATCACTGAGGAGATCTATCACCCTCCTGCCTTTGGATCCTTTCTTCGGGTGAAAACCTAGATCCGTCTTGTCGGATAGGCAATGAGGCATCTTTGGCTGCCTTACTTTGTTGGAAGCATTGCTTTGGAGAGGTTCTTGGTGGGCACACTTGGTTTGAGGTGGTCTGGATGGTCGGGGCTCCGGTGGTGTGTGGAGTCGTGATGGCGCGTTCGTCCGAGGATGGTCATTGGCCGTTGTGCGGTGGCGGTGGGCGGCAGGAGCACACTTGAGATGCTTGGTGCGGCGGACAAGTCTTTGTTAGTCCTCCTTTGGAGCGGCACATGGCTGCCCTGCTTCGGATATGTCTTGTCTCTCCAATGTCCATGACGTCGAGGAACACACTTTGCGGCGGACATGCTTGATGCGGGTGCCCTTTAATGTTGCAGTGAAGTCAAAGTCATCGGGTTGCGGGTGCGATGGATGATATAGATGACACTGCAAAGATCGGTGGGGTGCTTTTCTCTGTCATGTTTAGTTGTGCCGGCGACCTTGTATCTCTTGTGGTGTTGTTGGTCTGGGTTAGCTGTCAATCTTCTCTTTGGCTAGGCTGACGGACCTTTTTTCTGTTTTCTTTGTTTTCATCAGTTCGAACAGATAAAATGTAGCGTCAGTCGGAGCGGAAGTAAAAATGATTAACTTTACATTTTTATTTTGAGAAACACCCAAAGTCATCTCATATAAGATATTTATGGAGAAAATAGTAGATATCGCAAAGAAAGCAAAACAAGACACGAAACGATCTGTATATTGACTGCCTTCTTCCACCGTTTATTCATCCTCACTGTAGTTTAAAAAATAGACTGAACAGACAGTGAGTAAAAGGGACATCGACAACGTCATCGCCATGGAAGGTTTTGAAGACCACAATAGCCACTCCCCGCTAATAATGAGATCTAGTAGCCGCTAAAGGAACATCAGTTGAGGTAGCACCCCATGAAAACAAGCTTGCAATCCTCCAAGAGGGTTATAAAAAACGAGCCATGCCGCAAAAAAAAAAGAATGAAAGAGGTCAAAGTCTTCATGACAATAGGTAGCCAACTTGTTTCCTGGATAGACACACCAATCGCAAGATCCCAAGAGAACCAATAGATATTGCAACACCTATCCTCATAGGCCCTTCATTGAAGCCTAGCCTCATGTCATCAAGGTAAGGAGAGGTCAAAGAGACATTATTTAAACATGCAATTGTTGCCACCCGCTCTCAAATGCCGCTAGGAAAAAAACAAAGAGAACATGATCTACTAAAAATACGAAATGAAAGGAACGACTCCCCACTTCTCTAGCCGTTGGACGGAAGGGGACCGAGATGGAGGAAACAAAAAACTAGGCGATGACGGTTGCTACTATTGTTGGAGTCATGACAAATAATAGTTTGACATGAAAATGATAATTTGATGTGGGTTTGGAGGAAAAGAAAAACTAAATAGAAAAAAGAGATATTTAATGTAAAAAAGAGAAAGATCAAACTCCTCACACCAATAGGTAGCCAACTTCTTCTGTGGATAGACACACGAACTTCCAAGATCGCAGATCAGACAACACCGACCCTCATAGGCCATTCGTTGATGCCTAGCCTGGCGTCATCGAGGTTGGGAGAGGTTGAAGATACAATATTTCAATGTGTCATTGTTGCCACCACTTCGCCAATGTCGCTAGGTAAAACAAAGAGAACATGACCTGGTAAAAAAACAAAACAAAAGGTGACGAGTCCACATTTTTCTGACCATTGGTCGGAAGAGGACCAAGATGGTGGCGAGAAAAGGAAAACCTAGGCGAGGCGGTTGCTATCATTGTCGGAGTCATGACCAAGATAACTTGATAGCAGTTCGGACGAAAAGGGGGTTGCTACTATGCTCGGAGCCAAGACAAAAAATAATTTGATGTTAGTTCGGACGAAAAGAAAAATAAATTAATATAAAAAGTAATAATTTAATGTAAAAGTCACAAGGAAAAACAAATAGAACATGACATGCTAGAAAACAAAATGAAAGGGGTGATTTCACACTTTTCTGGCCGTCGGATAGAAGAGGACTGAGACGGTGCCGAGAAGAAAAAAACTAGGCGAGGCTGTTGTTACTACTTTCGGAGTCAAGACAAAAATTAATTTGATGTCACTTGGACAAAAAGATATAAATAAATAAATTCATAATTTAATGTAAAAGTCGCTAGGAAAAACAAAGGGAACATGACCTGCTAAAAAAACAAATCGAAAGGGATGAATCCATACTTTTCTGTCCATCTGACGGAAGAGGACCGAGATGGTGGCAGGAAAGAAAAACTAGACAAGGCGGTTGCTTTTTTTTTTTCGGGAGAAATAACATTGCATTACTCAATCACAACGTCTTTACAATCATAAGATGCTATTTCCACTACTTCATCTCGACCAGCTCCTAACCAAGTCAAGGTCCTGCCTTGGGTTCTAGCAAACTTAGCTAAGCAATCACTAGCTTTATTTTGAGATCTAACTATATGAGAAATACAAGTCTTCCTTAAACCCATTAAGTGCTTAATCTCTATAACAATAGAAGAGTAACTAGACGAGGCGGTTGCTACTATTGTTGGAGTCAAGATAAAACAATCTATTTGATGTCAGTTTGGACGAAAAGAAAAAAAGTGAATAGAAAAAGTGATAAGTTAATGTAAAAGTCGCTGCGAGAAACAAAGAGAACATGACATTGCTAGAAAACCAAACGAAAGGGATTGTCCCACACTTTTGTGGCCGTCAGACGAAAGAGGAACAAGACCGTGGCCAGAAAAAAAATAACTAAGTGAGGCGGTTGCTAGTATTTCGATGTCAAGACAAAAAATAATTTGATGGCAATTTGGACAAAAAGGCGGTTACCAGGACTATCGAAATCAAGACAAAAATAAAAATTTGTTGCCAATTCACGCGAAAAGGAAAAATGGTAAATAGAAAAGGGTCGGAAGGTCCGGCCTAGTCGTGCTGCTCCGGTGACTCATGGCCGTAGGTTTCCAGCTCCTCGAAGAGCCAGGCTCGAGGCGCCTCGTTGATGCGAAGCTGCCAGAGCTCGCAGAGAGTCGTTGAGGTGATGTGCACAGTCGCCCAATGTCAAAACGTCTAGGTCCACCTCCATCACGGCCACGATGAACACACGCTTCGCCTCCAGCTGAACCTCCGCCAAGCAGTGCTCCTCCAGGAGGACTAGGTTGCACTGTTTCTCCGCCTATTTCTGAACTTGGATGGTGATGAGTGGATTTTATGCTTACCTTTTAGAGTACATTTTAGTGTCAAGATCTTTCATATCATATCCATCTAAGAACTAATTCATGTCATTAATACATAGTTTTTAGTCTTTACTAGTTTAACCAAGTTCATTGCACACATTTTTTTTTATTTAGTTTTTCCTTGTATTGTGGTCTTTGTACATATCTTTGGCATGTTCATGGACCTGGCACATCAAAATCATCAAGTTGGGGGACAAACTGAAGAAGTTCCAGGCATAAGATTTGGGCCTTATGGAGTGTTTGGTGTTTTGACATTTATTAAAGTGTCCAAATTGAAGTTCCAGGCATAAATTCAGGAATAATGCGAGCATCGGGATTTGAACCCTGGTGAGTTGGGGATACCATTGTCCCCTAACCAACTCAATAACAGGTTGATTCGCACAGTAGTATTTTTTCGAATGGTAAAAAATAGTAGTATTTGCTACTAATAAGATGCGCATGTTTCCGAACCATACTTTCTTTTCTTTTTCCTTTTTTTGTTTTTTTCTTTTCTTCCTTTTTTGATTATTTTATTTTTAAAATAATGTTTAAAGTATTCAAAAAAATTTAGCGCTCTCAAAACTAGTTCAGATTTTTTTTAATGAATCACATTTATCGAAAATAGTTTGAGGTTTCAAAATTTAGTCACAGTATATAAAAGGGACATTTACATTCCCCCATCCCCCCTAATTTTCGTCTGACCTCATATTTACCTCTAAATAAAAATAGTGTTCAACTTTGCCCCTCTTCCATCATGTGCGTTTATGGAAATACCTTTCCATGCCATTTTCATTCGCTCAAAGGCCTTTGACCGTCTAAGGGACGTTTCCTGGACATTTTTACCCTCACTGCGTATGTCACTTACATGTGGGCCACTTCATCCCTAGAAAAAAAACACTCGCTCCCTCTCACCTCTTTTTATCTCACTTACATGTGGGCCTACCAAGAAAAAAGGGAAAACTTTGTCTCACACACCTATTTCTCTGCCAACTCCGGCGAACCCGATGCCCCGACCTGCGCCCCTGCGACCGCGAGCTCCACACCAATCTCTGCGCTCTCCCCCTCCTCTCTCTCTCTCTCTCTCTCTCTCGCCCTAGTTCTCTCCCGTCTCTACCCCTCTCCCACAAGAACACCCGAGAGCCCCCAGGTTGCCGTCGTCAACCACCTCTCCAAGAAGCGCTGACGAGAATCCCTCGTCCTCTTAGCCAATGAATTCGAGTAGTGAAGGACCGGATAGGGTGCCACAATGTCATCTTCCCCGCCTCCGGCCTCGGACCGCCGCCGTTGATTTGATGCCGTTGAAGTGCCCCGCTCGATATCTGCCACTCCACGAGGATCCCGAGTTGCCGCAGAAGACGTAGGCGGCCTCCACAGCAAGCCAGTGACCTAGGGCCTCTTCCCTGCGAGCTCCGAGCCCTACCATGGCTGCCGCCGTCGTGGGATTGGTCGTCGCCATTGACTCCGGCGACAGATGGCCCTAATCCACCACCTCTTGATGCATCAGAGCCAGGGCTATTGCCGGGTGCCCTCAGTCGGCCTCCCCGCCGCTCCGTGGCGTGCCTCCGCAGAAGGATTATTACATCTCTACACAACGTGTATAAGAATGGGCCCATGACGAATGAAGGTCTTTATGTAGAGACGTGATAGAGCGCATCTAGCATAACGTCTATACATACCTAGAGATGATTTTTGAACGTCTTAATATAGTGTCTCATATGCCATGTAGACACGCTTAGCTAGCGTGTCTACATGTTTTGAGACGGTCCGTGAGAAGACGCTTTACTAAATCGACTCTATGATTGCCTAGAGATGAAATAAGACGTCTCTAGCTATGAAATTGCACGTCTCCACAGGTAGATTTTCTTGTAGTGCGTGATGATTTTGAATACCTCAAGACCGCCCCTATCACTCAAGCACCACCTCTTTATTTTTATCCGCCTTTCTATTTACATTTTACCTTTGCTTAGTTGATTAGTTGAAACCACACATATTATTGTTTTCATTAGCAACAGTCAAATTAAATATTTCCAGATAACGCTCTAGGTGTTATCTCTAGGTGTGAACGTAGCCGCGTGAGTGACGACTTAGCTGCGGGGCTGGTAGTTTCTTGCACAATCGCTTCATGTAGGATCAACATACTTTACTTACCGCAAATTGCAATAGCCATGTGCACTTATAGTCCATCAGATACAGCGGGGAATCGACGGCCATCACATCCTCCCTTGCAGACACGCGCTCGCCTTTTGCGACGTACTCCATGGCCATGGTGTCGCCCTCCTCTAAGCTCGGCTCAAAAGAGCTCGGAGGTTGATCCGCCATACTGTGTGCCTAGGGCCAGGTCTGAGGCGTGGACCTCCGCCACAAGCTCGGCGCGATGCTCCAGCATTAGCATGTTGTATCACATAATATTAGAGTTGCCCATGGCTATGGCGGCCGGCGGATGCGGGTTAGGTTGCTTGGCCGGCGGGATTTCGGCTTGGAGGTGTAGTGTTGGGGGTTGTCCAGCCGACTTTAAATAGTCGAAGTAGACGGAGCTACGAAGGCGTGAATGTGGGTAACCGGAGTAGGTTTCTCGGATACTGAATGCGTGAAGGGTTCTAGGGCAAGGCGTCCGAAGAGTGTTTTTGGGTGAGATGAGGGTATCGGAGTCCGACGTGGTGGACGTCTGCACTCCTTAGAATCCGATGTGGTGGACGTCTGCACTCCTTAGAACACCCTCCGGTCGGGGGAGGGTCTGTGGGATTTCGGACGTCCAAACCACCCATTTTGATGATCTTGGTTGGATGGTTAAAATTGTACCAGTATAGATAATTACGAACATTTCAATGATCGGCGTTGGAGATGCCCTCACCCCGGAACAGGCTTGAGGAAATCTGGTTGGCAGTTTGCCACACGCCCCTGTTTCTGTTGAGCATGTAGTTGGGGCGCTACATTTTTTGACATTTCCTTTGTCATTGCCCTGCGCTGGCGTAGAGTTGATGCCATAATATACTACGTATAGTACTGAAAAGTGAAAATACAGAAAATTGTACTCCCTCTGTAAAGTTCTTCACAGAGGAAGTACTATGTATAGGACAATCTTGCTTGACATCAGTACAGCTGGACACACTATTAATAAAATTAACTCTTGAATAATGGAACTCTGAATCAGTACCAAGATGAATATCTTTTGGAAGAAATGAAGGATCCCAGCGTTCCAATTCCTCCGCCCAAGTATAACGCAGAACAACTGGACACACTATTAATAGAGAGCCCTCGTCCTTGAATCAACAAGCTATTGCAATTGCCTGCATTTAAATAAATGAGAACATACTGCTTCCCCATTCTGTTCAAGAAAATAATACTGCTTCAACATGGGGAAAAAATTACGCTCAAAAGCAGATATGATGATTTCTTAATAAGATCTAAAAAGCAAGTGCTGTATAATTAACAGTTCAGTAAAATAGACATAAAAGTCCAATCCGTTACTGCCCAAAATGAATTGATACAAGCTCAATATCCATATGCAAACAAAGACATGGATAGATAGAGCACTACAAGATTAACAAAACATCCTTACTGATTATCCTCAAAATAGGCACGAATCGCTAGGAAACAACATGAACATATGTCATATTGAAATAAACAGATCAAGGACTTAGTGGAAATGCTAAGTCCCTGAAATCAGCATTAACAAATGCACCACTTTGCAAGCTTGTGCTATTCACCACACACATCACAAAAATACATGGGTTGCACCTCTGGATAGATGGCAAAACATATAACAAAACTCATGAAGAGCTCATGGGCATAACATGCACACAATAATCATGGCAAAAATGACAAATATCTAATTGGAGCAGCAGATCTGATAATTATCTCAAATAGCATTCTTCTAACAGCATTTCGGACATCAAGATGAACTCAAATGAAAAATAATGCAATGAGATGAAATGATGTGCTCTCCGAGACGAACAATTTTATATGCTATATGCCCAAAACGGAGCTACGGATGCAAAGTTACGATGCGATGAACATGGCAAGATAATTAAGGTTTCGGGGCAAAAAGTCAACCGAGGCAATCTCGGATCTGAGATCTGCACGGTTCCCGATGCGGCTCGCCGGAGTTACTGTAGCAAGATCCGCCGGAGTTGGAAGTGGCCGGCCGGAGAGGAACTTGGCGTGGAGGAGGAGATGGCCGGAGTCGCCGGATCGGGCGCGGACGTCGAGGAGGCAGGCGCGGCAGCTCCAGTGGCGCAGACGGCGCCGGCGGAGGTTGGTGGCGGCGGCGGAGGTCCGGCGGGGCGGCGCTCGCCGGCGCGGTGGCGGGCGACACCGACGAAGGCGGCGGGGCGGCGGATCCCGCGGGATCGGGCGGCGGGTGGTTCGGGCCTCGGGGGCCCGCTGCGGGCCGCGGCGGGCCCGCGGCGCGGGACGGCGATGTGGTCACGGGGGCGCCACGTGGCGGCTGCTCGTTGGACGGCGGCGGCGGGCGGACGCGTCCGGTGGCGTCCGGACGTGTCCGGTGGCGGCGGAGACGAAATTTTTCTAGGGTTTGGAAGGGGAGATCCGGAATTTGGAGGAGGGGGTCTATATATAGAGGTAGAGGGAGCTAGGAGTGTCCAAATGAGGTGCGGTTTTCGGCCACGCGATCGTGATCGAACACTCTAGATGATGGAGAGGGTTTTGGTGGGTTTTGGGTCAAAATGGAGGGGTGTTGGGCTACAACACACACGAGGCCTTTCCGGTCCCTCGGTTAACCGTTGGAGCATCAAACGAAGTCCAAATGATACGAAACTTGACAGGCGGTCTACCGGTAGTAAACCAAGGCCGCTTGGCAAGTCTCAGTCCAATCCGGAAATGTTTAATCCTCACACACGAAAGAAAGGTAGAAATGACCACCGGAGGAGAACGGAACGCCGGAATGCAAAACGGACAACGGGGAAAATGCTCGATGCATGAGACGAACACGTATACAAATGCAATGCACATGATGAAATGATATGAGATGCATGACAACAACAACACACGGAGACAAAAACCCGAACCCGAGAAAATAAAATAACTTAACGCCGGAAATGGCAAGAGTTGGATTACATAATGAGTAAATCATATCCGGGGTGTTACGCTACTGCATGCTCTACTCCGATTACTTCGCCGACGCTCCACTACACGGCGACAAAGTATTGAACTATATAATTTGTATTGAACTATTTTAATTTTTATTGATTTGCTGTGATGAATATGTGACACAAAAACCACGCCGAATATGGGCCGATTCGCGCCGATATCGGGTCATTTTTCTTCAAAAGTGGGCTGAAAGGCGGCCAGGAATGGGCCGATATCGGCGCCTGGGGCGGCCTGGGGGCGACGGCTAGATGCCCAACCACCCCCAGGGCCGATTCTACCGCCGGCTCGCCTCCAGGTGGCGATTTTTATGCCTCCTGGGGGGGGGGGGGGGAACGGATGAAGATGCTCTTACAAGACTTGTCTGATCATTCAAATCAGAGAGCTTCCACTGGAGTAAATAGCATCGCAATTCTTCATCATCAGCCCTTTCAAGTATGCTGACAGCATAAGCACATACCTTCATAGAAAAAGGACAAGAATGTTTAGAAGGGTGGGAAAATGATAAACATGTCGCCCCCGGCCGTCACAGGCTAGTTACTCAAACATTCTTTAGTAACTAATAAAGAGATAGAGAAATCATCTATAACCTTAAGAAAGTTGTATTGTTCAGGTTAAAGAAGAAAATGTACCACTGCATGAGAAAGTTTGTTAAGATTAAAAAGTGAATGCTCACAAGCAAAAACCGTGGAAAAAAATTATACATATTTTCATCTTTTTAATAAACAGAGTAAAAAGCCAACAAATGCCTCTACCCAAACTGCTACTCGCTCCACTCAACGGACTTGTCTGACCATGGAGCGAAGAGCTTGCACTAACTGGAGTAAGTACCATAGCAATTCTTGGTCATCAAGCATTTCAAGTATGCTTACAGCATAAACAAGGACCTACGCAGAAAAAGTACAATTTAGAAGTCCATGATTTCCAGTTTGAGCAATCAAACCATCAAAAGAAATCATTTGAATAAACTAGAAAGCACACCACAAATTAACCACGACCTCATACGCAGCTCAACTATTGTAAATGAGATGTATGTATATGTTTGTACAGTTACGAAGCATGTTACAGCTTCTGGAGGAAAAGAATTAAACTCAGAAACAGATGTTTGGGACTTCTCAACTGCCCAACTGAGTGTTGTACCACAAAAAACAACATCCGATCTAATCGTACATCTAGTGAACTCAGGCTGTCAAGCCAGGCGACCAACGTGCTTTCTTTGTGCCTGTCTCTAACATGAGTCACCCCTAACAGTCAAGAAGTTTGTGTTTCTTAAGGGGGTTTGGGTCCCTGGCTCATCATCTGGCAGTCTTGTGTTGTAGACCCTTGTCTTGAATTTTTGCTTGCCAGCACTGGATGGTGAATCATGAGCGTCGATCTCAATGGAGATCCAGCCTCTGCGAGCTTGCAGGAACTTCTGTGGCGGCTGGTGACAATGATTGGGTGGCAGCTAACCTCTGTCGTTCCTTGGAGAAGAGAGCCATGGCATCGGGGCTACACCACAAAGGTTGCCAGGTACTGTCTGCTGCCACCGCTACTGCTGCATTGGCAGCTGCCACCCTGAGTTCGATGGCAGTATCCATCTGTTGTTTCTTTCTGGTGCTCCTCTGGTGTCCCTTGGCGGCTGCCACCAGAGCAGTCATGGGATATGCAACGTGCGATAGGGAGAGGGTGGAGGGAGTTGGGACAGGGGGTGCGCCGGGCCGCCATGGGAAGCACAAGTAGCTGAGCGGAAGTAGCAGTTGCCGCCGCTGCTGCTACGGTGGCATCAGAAGGCAACGCAGATGAGCCTGGTCAGAAGTCTTGGTCAGTTGATCAGGAGGCTCAGACCTCGCCCTCTCATCAGGCTTCTTCTTATTCTTGCCTCATGTCGATTTGTACACCCTGCATATGGCAAGCTTCTCGGGCACTTGTGGTCCGCCCTAAGTGAGCTCATGCATTGGGAAGCCCGTTCTGTGCTTGTTGCCACGATCCAACTTGATGTAGGACAAACCCAAGTTCCAGCCTAGGATGGCGGAGTTGCCGTTCAAGTCGAATGACCGCACGTAGTCTGCCTTCCATTCCGTTCTTCAGAAACCATCGCTAGAATGCACTGCTCGGTTTTTCTTTCTTGAGTGCTTCGTCTTTGCACGAACGATGGAGATGAAGTACCAGACACTTGCTCCGTTAGCTGCCATGACCATTGGAGATGGAGGCCGGGTTCATCGTCGTAGACATCAACAATAGGAATCCACAAAGGCAGAGCTTCCCCTGATGCCACATGGTGGCCACGCAACTGTAGTAGCTTTACATCATCCGGTAGTGAGGGTAGTAGCACTGCGGCGGCCGGTGGGCGAAGGCAGGGTGGCGTCGTCAGTATACAACTTCCACTATTAGCACATCCGAAACCCTAAACCTAGAAATGCCCTTAAATGTGGGTTTCGGTGCACCATCATAAGTTCAAATATATATGTGGCAAACATAACTGATTTATATCGAACTTTTTAACTTTTATAATTAATATTTATTATCGGCATATTAACTAGTATAATTTCTATAATACTAACAAATTAGATCATTATACAAATAAATATTAAGATACAATATTTTTATTATATTGTTTTAATATGAGTCATTGAGAACGCATGGTCACTAAAGTTGAAGCATATATTACAAGAAGTGTGCCAGTCGTTACTTATTCAAGACATCTTTCTTGCTTATTTATTTAGTTTGATTAAATTCTTATAGATTAGAGTAAAATAAAAAAACATGTATCTATTAGTTTCCACATTATTCACGTATTAATTTATGTCACTTAGATGAATTGCAAATAAATGTTAGTGTTTGTGTCTATTAGTTTCCTTATAAATATCGTGGCAGACAACTATGAAGTTGACCGAGTTCTCTAGAATGCATGCTTGTCTCCTAAAGAAAATTATCAATGTACTGAATAGAAAATGGAGAACATGAAAATTTGTATGAGTGGTTTGTCCTGGAACTTCTATATTGCTTGCCTGCTGGTTCTTCCAATGCCAACTATCTTTCATGTTATTGGGTTCAACAATCAGACGACATTCCATGCATTTATGTAGAGCTCCAATTAGAAACATGATATGATTTCGCACAAGTGTTGTAAAATATAATGTGACTCTTCTCATCAAAGAGATTCCATTTGAAATGCACGAGAATTGACTACTGCCTAATGTGTGTCCGCTATGTGTGTTTAGGGTTGAGGTTCTGTGGACCATGAAGACAAAAGGAAGGTTTGGGAAGAAAAGGATTCGACTTTCAGAGCAAGGAGCATCAAGGGAGAGACGGGTTGGAGCCAACCTGGACGCTTGGGCACCATCTGGCATGCATCTGGACTCTCCAAGAGCTCTCTGGAGACCCAAGATTAATATTGGACATTCAGGCTACCATCTGACCACCCATAGAGGGTTTCGGCAAACCGGAAGCACCCCCATGTGCACGGATGTCTGGGTTTGCCTTGGAGGTTCCTGGTGGAACTGCGAGTCCAGGTTTGGGCACGACCCATGTAACTCCCCTTTGTTTAAGCCTTTTCGAGGGAGACATGTAAATGCCGATACACCAACACCTCTCTAGGTTAGCAATGCATTTCAGACAAACTTCATAGAGCTTTGCTCATCTACCTCCCCCATGTGGGATCCAAGGCCACCTTAAGGTGGTGAATTCAATGTCGCCGTCTTTGATAAGGTACAGCCCTCCATATATACCCTGTGATTGGAGAAGATATCTACTATTGAAAATACGCCCTAGAAGGAATAGTAAATTTGTTATTATTCTATTTTCATTTTCAAAATTAAGTTTATATCTATGTGCTATAATTGTAGCGGTTCTTGAATGTGAGATTCGGAGGAAAACTTATTTGCATGTGTGCAAAGATAAACACCATATATGTCCCTAATTCGGCCTCTAAACTAGCTCATGTATTGTTGATGGTTCTATTTTCCTAACCATGATCATTTTCATTCTAGCAAGAATGCAGACAATAATGACAATACATGTTAGGGTAAAAAGGGTGCTGGATAGACCCAACTTATGAAATACAGCAGGACCACGTCGTCAATATGGTGTTGGTATTACTTTTTTCCTTAGATCATGAGAATATCGTGTACAAAGATATCGGATGGTTAGTTCAGGGTTAATAAACGTCACTTCATAACTAGGTGGTTATAAAGGTAGATTTTGGGTATACCAGAAAAGTATGTTCTGGTGTTCGAGAAAAGTATGTTTTGGTGTTCGATATGTCAAGATTAGGATTTACTCCTCCACTGATGGAGATATACACTCTGTGCCCACTTGGTATTATGATGTCCATGATCGCTTGGCCAAGTATAGTGTGTAAGGTGTTAGTCACGAGGACATTGGAAAACGTTAACAAGAAAAGAGCACAAACCGATAACAAGGATAACTAAGTATAATGATCAAAGTGTTGAACACGGGGATACCGTAAAAGTCTCGCCTTTGTTTTGTATCATATCATGAAGTAAAGGCAATTATATATGATAACTAAAGGCTTGCTCTAAAGATATTCGTTGATATGCGGTACTTATTATGGGTGTCCAGATCCCGCTAATAATTATCGAGCGGAAGGTGTTTCGTACATGTTGCTACTAGGAAAACAGTTTTTAACAACATCATTTGTGGTCATTAAAAGTTGAATTGTGGTCATTAAAGGTCATTAACGACCACACTTTGTTGGTCTCTGTAGGCTTCGTCATTAAATGTATAATGACCACATACCTTTTGTGATGAAGCCGGCAGAGATGGCTGGAGCTTCAGGATGGACGCCATTCGACCATAAGAAGCATGGGTGGATGGATGAAGCCGGCAGCCGAACATCAACGCTCGTCGATGGGTGCCGTAGCTTGCCCCTGAATCCCCAGCTGATACGCTCCAGGAAGGAATGGCTCTTGCAACTCGGTGAAGGGTGAAGATGGAGCCTCGCTTCATCCACCTTTCTCCATGGACCACCATGGTTTCTAGAAGAGGTCGACAGATGCAGGGGATCTGGGTCCTTCCGTAGGAGTACTATACACATCTGGCTCCATTCGTAGGACTGGGAGCACCGCGAAGAGGATGAAGATGGTTGCCATGCATCGGAGGCCGCTCGCAAGCCCGAGACAACACCCTCCCAACAGGCATCTAATATATACACAAACACAATGGATGCAACACACAAACTACTCATAATATAATAAATAATATATACAAAAGGATTTCGAGCTCCTTTCCCAAGCCATCTCTGGCCGATGACACTGTTGGAAGAGGCAGGGGATCTGGCCGGCCACCCTTGTCAACTCTCAAAGGGATACGATGGGGATAGAAGGTGTGGAACAGAGGAAGGGAGTGCGGCCCTGCATGCCGCCAGCAACCGTCTCGTGATGTTGGGTGCTTGTGCGAGGAGAAACTCAAACTTATCCATTCTTTGTGACACTGACTGACCTGGCGAGTGGGGCGTGGGCATGGCTATACTTTGATAAGAACAATCTTCCTAGCTTGAAACGTGATTAAGACGACAACATCTGGTAATGAGTCGGATAGTGTACTTGCAAACGAAACGATGGGTGAAATCGTAGGAAGAAAATAAAACGGGAGCCGATTAGCAACACAAAGTACAAACTCTCCCTCCATAGTTCTGAGCTAGTATAATACACGCGTAGTGGTTGACAGAGCACATCACGACCTGGAGAAGAAGCTGAAATCTAAGCTGGAACACTTGCTTGTAGTCCATTGTTCCGTTCCGTTCTCACTTATAAGATGCTCTAATAAACGGGAGCCTATTGTTGTAACACCCCCCCCCCCCCCCCCCCCCCCACACACACACACACAAAGGCCCATCATTCCGTTCTGACTTATAAGATGCTTTAACTTTTTTCTGAATCAAATGTATATAGAAGCACTTTAGTGTGTTTTTTCACTCTCACTCTGCATGTAGTCCATTGAAATATCTAAAACATCTTATAGTTTGGAACGAAGGTAATAGTACTCAAGTTCGTGGGATGCTATCTAGTGCCCGAGCCCCTGGGACACCTGAGCCGCATCTCATGCCGACTCGTCCCCGTAGCCTGACACTGAAGGTGGGAATGTGGCATGCCGGTCTTGGCGACCAGGTCCTCACCTACTACCCGTCGTGTGCCCGTGTTGCTCTGGCACCATGGCGGCCTGCACAAGTGACCGACGACGGGCGAGAATCCTTCCTAGGTACCAGGCAGTTCTGAATTCTCGACAGGGCAGCCAGCCCAACCATGTTTGCATTGCCCACACAAAAATGTGTTTTTCACTCAAATCGTGAGAGCTGCTAACAAGCACTCAGAGTCAGAGTATCATTTTGTGAAGACTGAAATTTTAATCCAAGTAAGTATTCTGGCGCAAACAATGTTTGAGGATAAGTGCCAAAATCAACATTCATAGAATTGAGTGTTTTACTTGTGTTTCATAGGCACTTCCGTATACATTTAAATACTAGTGAATTTGGAGAAATGAGATGAGATGACCGCGAACTCTCTCGTTGCTGGCTTCGTGATTGATTCCCAAATGCTAGAGCTAACACCGAGGGGTGGCATGCTATGCACAGACTCTCCTTCCTTCTGGATTGTACAATACTTCCATCAAGATTCAAGAAGGTCACCCACTATGTTGAAAAAGAAATAACCGGTAGCATCACACTACGTGAATAAGCTAGCATGGCACAACCACCGAGAAATAAACTGAATGATTCGTCTTCCACTTTCTTAGTTTAATTTCCTCCAGTATATCAGAGCTCATTGACATATTGGATGGGGGTGGAAACGAATGCAAGCCAAGCATAACACATTAGCGCGGATTGTCACTCTTGATCTACATGTAGTCTTGTTTTCAAGCAACTTCAGAAGCATATATATAGTACCTGGATGTCATCCTCTAAAAGGTGTGAGCTTGCAGGTGAGTACAGTATTCATTTGTTTTGTGGTTCATAAACATTCCTTTTGTGGTTCATGTACCGTACGAGGCATGGTAGCAAAGAGGTGTGGCGTTCGGTGGCGAAGAGTGTTGGTCGGGGTGAAAGCCTGTTCTATCTTCAGACGGACCGGCAGCGGCAAAGCTCGTTCCCCTTCTTGAAGGCGTCGTCGCGGCTCTCATTGCCCGTTGTGTTGCTCCGGAGGAAATTCTGATCCTCGGGTCGGGCAGTGATGGCACTCCGGTGTCGTAACCTTCTTGAAGGCGCCGCCTTGGAGCTCACGGTTCGTTGTATGCGGCTTCATCTCCTCATGGTGGCGTTAGTGCTAGGCGTGGTGTTGCTGCGCTTAGTGCCTATGTATCCTACCTTGAGTATATGCGTGTGTTGCGGTGGCGTGTGTTTGTACTAGATTGTTGATAATCATTGCTTTATATATAAAGCGGGGCAAAAGCTTTTTCGGTAATGGGTGCGGAATTGTGTGACCCCGTCTCGTGGATGACGCTGACGACATGGCACCTGTTCAGCCCGACGTAGGTCATGAACTGGTGATCACCAGCTTTAACAAGTATTATCACTCTCAATCTACATGTTGCTTTGCTTTCAGGCAAGTTCCTAGAAGAAATTCTAGAAGTGTGAGCTTGCACTTGAGCTTGGCATTCATTCACACAGCATGTTCTTTTGGTGATCAAACCGTGATAAAAAAAATTGTACTTGAGTGGTAACAAATGTTATTTGTGCTTGGTCTTAGATGTGGTGCTTGGTGTTGGTTGTGGTGAAGGATGGGGGTGAACACTCGTCTGGGATGTACCATGTGGCCTTGCACTTTTTTCTAATGGTGGAAGGGTCACAACTCACAAAGGACCCGGCTTCTATTAGATAAGCAATATCAGTACATATTACACAGGGACTCAACACAAACTATGAACTGCAACCTAGTCCTAACCTTTTATAGAAAGGACCCAAAATTACATTCATGGCAATTTGATCCTGCCTAACAGCCGTCGCCAAGAACCAAGACTACCACCACTAGGGACGAACCACTTGAGTGGAGATCTAACTGCAGCATCTCCGCCAGCTCGTCACCAGTGGAACGAGATGCGGACGCCTAACGAACACTGCATTGCCTCCCTTTTGGCATCGGGCCAGGAGGAATAAGAGGAGCTGATGCCAAAGTCGTTGGAGCTTCACGAGATGGCCGTCATTCGACCAGAAGAAGCATGTGCGCTCATCGATGGGCACAATTGCTCTTGCAGCTCGGTGAAGCGTGAAGATGGAGCCTCACTTCATCCACCATTCTCCATGGACAACCATGGCTGCTGGAAGAGGTCAAAAGATGCAGCGGATCTGGGTCCATCCGTAGGAGTACTCTCCCTACGCATCTGGCTCCATCCTTAGGACTAGAAGCACCGCAAAGAGGATGAAGATGGTTGATATGCATCAGAGGCCGCTCGCGAAAGGACTTTTTGGCCCAGCATGGACTATGAGACTACAAAAGGAGTTCGTCTTATATGGTATGACGCAACTTGGATTGGTCTCCCCGCATATTTATTTGAACTTTGCTACACTTACGAAATCAATCCCACGGAAGGTTTATTACAAACTGAGGTGGGAACTAGTTTTATGATGCTTGTTAGGCCGTCCATACTGGTGTATGGTTTATTCTCCACCATCAGGGATTGTACCTAAGCACAAGTGCTCATGATGTCGAGTGCTTGTGCAAGGAGAAACTCAACCTATCCATTCTTGTGACAGTGACTGACCTGGCAGTGGGGCGTGGGCATGGCTACACTTTGACAAGAGCAATCTTCCTAGCTTGAAACGTACCAAAGGCGACGTAGGAAGAGGCCCGGAGAGGAAGCTAGAACACTTGCTTGCTATTGTTGTAACCCCAGCGGCCCATCGCTCCTACTCCCTTTGTTCGAAACTTCGAATTATAAGATGTTTTAATTTTTTTTCTGAATCGAATGTATATAGAAGCGTTTTAGTGTGTTTTTCACTCATTTCAATCTGTATGTAGTCCATTGAAATATTCAAAACATCTTATAATTTGGAACGGAGGTAATAGTACTCAAGTTCGTGGGACGCCATCGCGTGCCTGAGCCCCTGGGACACCTGAAGTCACATCTCATGCCGACTTGTCCTCGTAGACTGACACTGAAGGTGGGAATGTGGTGTGCCGATATCGGCGACCAGGTCCTCACCTACTACCCGCCGTGTGCTCATGTAGCTGGGGCACCATGGCGGCCTGCACGAGTGATGACAACGGGCGAAAATCCTTCCTAGGTATCAGGCAGTTCCGAATTCTCGACTGGGCAGCCAACCCAACCATGTTTGCACTGCCCACACAAAAAATGTGTTTCTCAATCAAATCGTGAGAGCTGCTAACAAACACTCAGAGTCAAAGTATCATTTTCTGAATACTGAAAATTTTAATCCAAATAAGTATTCTATCGCAAACAATGTTTGAGGATAAGTGCCAAAATCAACATTCATAGAATTGATTGTTTTACTTGTGTTTCATAGACACTCCCGTATACATTTATATACTAGCGAATTTGGAGAAATGAGATGACAGCGAACTCTCTCGTCGCTGGCTTCATGATCTCCTAATGCTAGAGCTAACACTGAGGGGTCGCATGCTATGCACAGACTCTCCTTCCATCCGGACTGTACACTACTTCCATCAAGGTCACCCACTATGCTGAAAAAGCGAAAACCGGTAGCACCTCACTACGTGAATAAGCTAGCATGGCACAACCACGGAGAAATAAACTGAATGAAGCGTCTTCCACTTCCTTGGTTTTCCTCCAGTATCTCAGAGCTCATGGACATATTGAATGGGGGTGGAAACGAATGCAAGCCAAGCATAACACATTAGCGCGGATTGTCACTCTTGATCTACATGTAGTCTTGTTTTCAAGCAACTTCCTAGAAGCATACACATAGTACCTGGATGTCATCCTCTAAAAGGTGTGAGCTTGCATGTGAGTACAGTATTCATTTGTTTTGTGGTTCATAAACATTCCTTTTGTGGTTCATGTACCGTACAAGGCATGGTAGCAGAGAGGTGTGGCGTTCGGTGGCGTGGGTGAAAGCCTGTTCTATCTTCAGATGGAACGGTGATGGCGAAGCTCGTTCCCTTCTTGAAGGCGTCGTCGCGGCTCTCATTGCCCGTCGTGTTGCTCCAGAGGAAATTCTGATTCTCGGGTCGGGCGGTGGCGGCACTCCGATATCGTTTTTTTTGGAAAAGGGGTGATACCCCGGCCTCTGCATCAGAAAAATGCATACGGCCATCTTATTAATAAAAAAAGTAATGTCAACATGGTTCCAAAGGTCTTCGTTAAAAAATAAAAAAGCACCGACAGCTCACACAGAGCCAAAAGGGGCTAGAAACACCAACTAGCCAAGAAAAGACGCCACAACCGGCTGGCTAAAAAAAGATAGGAAATCTAAATGCCTATCCTATTACATGATCGCCATCCAAATCGGTTGAAGATATCCCGAGCTACCATCTCCCAGCGGGAAGACCCAGTAACCAAATGCTCCCTGGCCTCCATCTGGGTGAGTAGCGACCACGAACGGATCAGTGCCGTAGTTCGGAATATGACATGCAAAAAATGTATACATGATGTTCTGTTAAAAACCAAATCATCTCTGCAAGTCCAGATAGTCCATAGCAAAGCACAAACTCCAACCCGAATATGTCTCGCTAAGTTAGGCTCAATCCCATTAAGCCAAGTCCCAAATAACGCAGAAACAGAATTCGGTGGAGTAATACTAAAAGCAATGTGGACCGTCTGCCAAAGTACCTTGGCTAACGGGCAATCAGAAAAGAGATGTTTAATAGTCTCATCCCGATCACAGAAACTACACCTAGTAGGTCCTGTCCAATTACGCTTTATGAGGTTATCCTTAGTTAAAATAACTTTTTTTATGGACAAACCACATAAACACTTTTATTTTCAAAGGAACTTTTACATCCCAAACATGCTTGGACGTAGGAATGGAGTTTGAATTGATAACATCAATATACATTGATTTAACCGTAAAAACTCCAGACTTAGTCAGTTTCCAGCGTAATTCATCGGGTTGTTGTGAAAGCTGGACTTCCATCAGTCTCCTAACTAGATGGAGCCATTCTTCCCAACGATTGCCCGCTAGCGTTCGTTGGAACTGAATATTAAGGGGGATAGATTGAAAGACCGATGCAACGAACACCTCACGTCGTTGAACGATGCGGTATAAAGACGGATATTGGATGGCCAAGGGAGTCTCGCCAAGCCAAGTATCCTCCCAGAAACGTTTACTTGTGCCGTTTCCAATAACAAACTTCGTCCTATTAAACAACGACTGTTTGACTTTCATCAAGCCTTTCCAGAAAGGTGAATCGGTCGGTCTGACGGTAACCTGGGACAAAGTTTTTGTCTGGAGGTACTTGCTGCGAAGGATTTGAGCCCACATAGCATCAGTCTCCAATGAGAGCTTCCAGATCCACTTGCTAAGGAGGCATTTATTCTTAACTTCTAGATTCTCAATACCTAGACCCCCTTGGTCTTTCGGTCTACAGATGATGTCCCATTTAGCAAGCCGATATTTTTTTTTGAGCTCATCACCCTGCCAAAAGAAACGCGATCGATAGAAGTCCAGTCGCTTCCTAACACCAACTGGGACCTCAAAGAACGATAGGAGAAACATTGGCATACTTGTGAGCACCGAGTTAATCAGGATTAATCGGCCTCCGTATGACACGAGCTTACCTTTCCAGCAACTCATTTTTTTTCTCAAACCGATCCTCGATGCACTTCCACTCTCTATTAGTCAGCCTACGATGGTGGATTGGAATCCCCAGGTAAGAGAAGGGTAACTCTCCCAACTCACACCCAAACAATTGCCTATAAGCCTCCTGTTCCTCTTTGGCCCTACCAAAGCAGAACAACTCGCTCTTATGAAAATTAATCTTTAACCCGGTCAATTGTTCAAGTAGGCATCCTGAAGGCGCCGCCTTGGAGCTCACGGTTCGTCGTATGCGGCTTCATCTCCTCGCGGTGGCGTTAGTGCTAGGGGTGGTGTTGCTGCGCTCAGTGCCTATGTATCCTGCCTTGGGTGTGTGCGTGTGTTGTGGTGGTGTGTGTTTGTATTGGATTGTTGATAATCATTGCTTTGTATATAAAATGAGGCGAAAGCTTTTTCGATATTGGGTGCGGCATTGTGTGACCCGTCTCGTGGATGACGCCGACGACATGGCACCCGTTCAGCCCGACATATGTAGGTCATGAACTGGTGATCACCAGCTTGGGCTCACACCCCGACTCCATGAGGACGAGGTCCACGAGGTTGCCCGCGTCGACGGACGATGCCGCGCCGGTGGCCGCTGTTGGCATAGGCCTGCCCAACTCATCGCATACTTTTCAACTCCGATACCTAACAGGCAGGTACCCAAAGTTAGCTTTGGTTGCATGGAGAATTCACTTGGATGAACTAGCTAGCTGATCAATTCAACCAGCTAGACGCACACGTACATGGAAGCCGGTCGATTCGATCGCTTTGGCTGGAAATACACACGAGACGAGAACCCGCGTGTCGCACCGGCGCAGGAGTTTGACGCCGTGGCCAGCGCAAGCCCCCGCCCTCGCCCCTCTCGTAGATGGCAACCCCCTCACCGGCGAAGAGGCAGCCAGCATCACCAGGAGCCGCTCGTCGAGGATTCCTAACTGCCACCTGCTTCCGCAACCAGTTCTTGCACCGGGGCTCCGCGAGGGCACGTACTCTCGAGGCCGGCCCTTGGCTGGTGAGCCCAACGACTCCACGGCGCCCTGTGCCGCATCGACGGCTGCGCAGAGCCATTGACTGGTCTTTGACTGCCGGATAGACAACACCGCCCACAGAAACCGCTTAAAACAGGCTTAGGGGGTGTTTTGTCCGATTTTAAAAACTTCATGGGATTAAGAATCTGGTTTTAGAGGTGAGGAGGTGATGTGGCTGAAACGTAATACTTAAGGGGGTTATGTATACTTTTTTCGAACCAAAAAAATATACGAGCGGATTCGAGTAGGACGGCGAGCGATTTCCGTGGTGAAAATTGGATTTGGGATTTTGGATTCTAGGTCTAGACTCTAGAGGCGAGGTGGGTGGGTGGCGCATCTCACCCAAGAGACGGCGAGCAGGCTTGTTGACGCTCCGGTGGCCAAGCAGGGTGGGTGGGTGCGCTCTAGTGTAGACAGGGAAACGATTTGAGGGCTGGGTTGCGATGCAGAAGGACGGTTCAGTTTGCTGGCCAAGCAGTAATAGGAGCTGATGTGGCCGGACTGCTGTGGTGATCGGGCCCATTTGTAAGCCGGTATGAAATGTTGACGTGGCAGACCTGCTGAGGTGGATAGGTTGCATGTCAACAAAAATAGGTTAATGGGGATGAACTATTTAGGTATTAGAGATTAGAGATATGCACGTTAAAAGATGATTAATTCCTGCTAAAATGGTGTAATTTGATGAGCTGGCCCTCCCCAACAAAGCTAAACAACACTTTGGACACCCATACTCCACTTTCCTGACTCCACCACTGCTTCCGTATTGTACAATACTTCGATCAAGAAGGTCACCCACTATGTTGAAAAAGCGATAACAAGTAGCACCACACTACGTGAATAAGCTAGCATGGCACAACCATGGAGAAATAAACTGAATGAAGGGCCTTCCACTTCCTTGGTTTTCCTCCAGTATCTCAGAACTCATGGACATATATGAATGGGGGTGGAAACGAATGCAAGCCAAGCATAACACATTAGCGCGAATTGTCACTCATGTAGTGTTGGTTTCAAGCAACTTCCTAGAAGCATATATATATAGTACAGGGATGGCATCCTTCAGGTGTGAGCTTGCATGCGAGTACGGTATTCATTCATTTTGTGGTTCATTAACCGTACAAGAGCTCGGTATTCATTTGTTTTATGGTTCATGTACCGTACAAGAGCTCACATGTGAACATCTTGTGTGTTCTCTTTGGTGGTCATTTAAGAAGTATGAATCATCTTGATTCAATGTGTGCTCTCTTGGTGGTCATGTAAGAAGTATTATGAATATAAAATACACTAAAATGGTAAGAAAATGTCGTTGGTGCTTCATGTTAGTTGCGGTGTAGCTAGGGGAAATCGATGTGAACAAGATTTATATGCGTGATGAATCGTGTGAGGTTGCAAACCCTATGGGTCAGTCTCACTCGTTCCATTCGATACCTGGGTCCCAGTTGGCCACTCTGCTCTGTACAACGAACGGGGCGATGCGCTAGTGTTTTCCATATGCTAGGGTACAGCTTGAGTGGAGACATTTTCTTGTTTTTGCTGGAGGATGAAGAGAGGAGCTTTGCTCTAGACTCAACTAGCTTTGCTCTTTCCTGTTTGCCATATGCTACACATACTTTGTTCGGTGCTCGACATGTTTATACTCCAGGAAATTCAAACAGCATACGTACATACTTGAGGCAAAAAAGGGCATCCCATCACTGATGCTGCCCATACCGTCAAATTACCGATGACCAACCAACAGTAAATATCCTTAACAAGTCGAGAAGGATACGTCAACAGCGGATTGAGATCAGATGCATGACTTGCCATGGGCGAGTCACCGGCGAACAGTACGGGAATAATATTCCCGCTTGTCTACACAGTCAGATCAAGAATCAAGAAACAGTACGGTGACATTCTTGATCCAACAGCCATGTTACATCACTGATGCTGCCCATACCATCGATCACTAACCAGCAGTAAATATCGCTAACAAGTCGAGAAAGATCCATCAACATCATGCATGTGTGTACCTAAGCACGAGGGTAGTCACCGACTTGCCTGACGAATACATTTAAGAACACAAAGTTGCAGTTCAAATAATCTTTCGATTGACTGAGAAGTGTCCTGTTGTGATCCACTGGCGCCACTAGGAGTACATGCAGGACCCAACGGCTGGGACCGACCGTTGACCAACGCGCATGCATTGCACTGACGGTGACCCGACCTGCTGCAGTCTCCGGCAACCCTCCCACTCGGTTCCCACGGATGATTCCTGGGTCCCTGACGCGCGCCAGTTGCCCACTTGGATTTCTTTTCCATATGCTCTGTAGGGCAGCGAACGCGGCCGGTGTAAGAGCATCTCCAGCCATTTCGGCCTCCCAGAGCGTCAAAAAGAGCCGCTGGAGGCGAACCGGCGCTAGATTAGCCCTTGTGGGCGATCTAACTCCCAGCCATGCCCCCAGGCGCCGCCCCTCAAGTCGCGGCAAATTCAAACTTCGTCGTTTTCGCTCATAAAAAATGCTCGGTCCGGCGATCAGCGGTCAAGTTCGGCGATTGGATAAAAAGTTCGGCGTACAAAAAAAAACCAAACGACGTGTGGGCAATTCATCAAACAACGGAGTCGGCGTGCGCGGGCTTGGCGGTGTAGGAGCTGCTTCTGTGCTAGACGGCATCGGCGTGGCTTCTGTGCTGCTGGGCGTCGCAGAGGCATCCTCGTTCGGACTCAGCGGAGTCATCGGCGTGGGCGTGGGAGTTGGCGGCGCCGTCAACGGCAGCTAGTTCAGGATGAGGCCGCGCTCCGCTAGGTACCACGCCTTGAGCTGCTCGTCGTTGCTCTGGAGCATGTCTGCCCCGCCCATCAGAAAAGCCAGCTGGTCGGTGTTCCTCTTCTTCGCGGCGACGTTGGTCCGGAGTAGGTCGAGCTTGACGGCGTTGTTCGTCATCAACGCCGACCATCGCGCCTCGGTCTTCTCTTCACGCAGGACGGCCAGGGCCTGTGTGTCGGCGAGGCAATGCTCGATGGACTCTTGCACTCGTGCGGTGGCCGAGACGACGTGTTTCCCCTTCTTGGTCCCTTTGTTGCCTTCGGGGCGCCCGTCGCCCGCGCCCGGCGTTGGCGCGTCCGGCTTGTAGGTCTCCTTGGCCTTGGCGAGGGTGCGCCGGACATCCGCCCACTTCTCGCACTTCTCGATCCGCTTGAAGACATGGAGGTACTTGAAGTCTTGGTCGCTGCTGTCCTGGCGATACATGGCGAACATCCGCAGCAGCTGCGCCGAGGAACAAACAGTTGGCGGGCGCGCACGGCGAAAAGAAGCCATACCCGATCCTCAATGATGGCTCCGCTCTCCGGGTGAGCCGCGATCTCCTCTACGGCCCCATGCCATTTGTTGCATGCCGCCTGGATGAGCCCCCAATGGTTCGCTATTGCCTGCGAGCCGCGCTGCATGTAGACGCCTTTGAAGTAGGGGTCGACGAGCTTGCGCTCGTCGAACTCGGCCTTGATGCGCTCCCAATACGTCTCGATGCTCTGGTTCGTGCCGGTGATCGGGTCAAGGCAGACGACTTTCCACGCTTCGGCGAGACACTCCTGCTCCTTGGACGCCCACTTGATGCGCGGCTTGCCGGTCCTGTCCGCCCCTTCTTCTTCTTCTGTTTCCTCGTCGGCGCCGGCGCCGACTCCTCCTCATCCTCGTCCTCCTCCTCCTCATTCGGCTCCTCCTCGCCGTAGTCAAGCTCGTCGTCCATGTCGTCGTTGAGGTCTACCATGTCGTCCTGTGCAGTGAACCTGGGGGACGCGGCGGAGGCGGCCGAGCCTGCTGTGATGATGTCGTCCATGTCGGCTTCGGTCGCATCGGTGTCGCCAAGATTCGTCGCGGAGGCTTTTGAGAAGGGCAACGCGCCACGACGGAGAGGGGCGTCGAGGAGGACGCGTAGGCCGGCGGTGAGTAGGTGTACGGAAGGTACTGCAGGCTAGCGAAGGTGGGCGAGGGCGTGCGCTGGGCGGGGTGACCGGAATGTGATGTTGGGGTTGAACCCACTGTGCGCGTCCCCGTCGGCGTAGCCCGACAACGGCGTGCAGCCCCAGGGTTGCGGCGACGACGAGAAGCTGGCAGGAGAGCCGACGCTTTGCTGGCTCCAGGGCGCGTACTGGCCGTGGACACCGGGTGGATTCATCATCCCCACGCGAGCCGCCTCGGCTTGTTCGGCCGAGCGCTCCGCCTGATCCGCCGCCACCGCAGTCGCGAGCGCCACGCTGTCCCTGGCCTTCTTGGCGTTGGGCCTGTTCCTCCTGTCGGTGGTGACAGCCTCCCGGCTCTGAACTTCAGCCCTCCAGTCGGCGTTGGACATGCCCGGGGCTTGGACGGCGGCAACCTCGGCTTCCTCTGCTTCGGCTGGGCGACGGCGGCGGTGCACCCGTCGCGGCGCGGGGGACCACGTACTTCTTCGGCGGCATGGAGGCCGGCGGGGAGGGGAGGAGGAGGAGATTTGCGGGTGGAATGGAGAGAATGAGAGGGAAGCCGGGGGGAAAGCGGGAAGAAACGGAGGGAAAAGGCCCTCCTCTCGCTGACGGAGCGGCCCCACGCCCCTTTTCGCTTGCGCCGGCGCCCCCCGGCGCGACGGGTTCAGCTCGGGTGCGCCGACTGTTATTTCGGCCTAACCCAGCAAAAAATGGACTCCTGGGGGCGCGACTGGGCCTATTTTCGCCCGTCGGCGCTAAATAATCACCTGAGGAGGCCTGTTGGGGGCGTGGCTGGAAATGCTCTAATCCAGTGTGTCTGTGGGAATCAAATCACTGAACGCCAAGTGGGGTTCTAGCGTCTCTTCTATATAGGGGCCCCCCATTTCCAAGCACACCACAATAGTAGTCCTCCACATTCTTCTTCTTCTTCTTCTTGTTCTTCAAACATGCATAGAGCCATGTCTCCTATGGTCTGCTTTGGACTTCTACTGCTCATCACCCTCCACCCGCACACCCTCCCACAATGCCATGCCGCCACGGACACCCTCTCGCCCAGCCAAGAGCTTGCCGGCCGCGACAAGCTTGTGTCCCTCAATGGCAGGTTCACGCTCGGCTTCTTCCAGACCGGGAGCAACTTCTCCGACGGCACGCCCAAGTGGTACCTCGGGATCTGGATCCACACGGTCCCCAAGTTCACCACTGTGTGGGTCGCCAACGCCGAGAACCCCGTCGCCAACCTCACTACGTGCAAGCTCGTGCTCTCCCGAGATGGCAACCTTGCCGTCCACCACCGGGCCACCACGGTCTGGTCCACCAATGTCAACACCACCAACAACAACACCGTTGCCACTCTCCTCGACAATGGAAACCTTGTCCTCCGCAGTGGCAGCGGCGCGTCCAATTCGTCCGGTGTTTTCTGGGAGAGCTACGATCACCCGACCGATACCGTTCTCCAAGGTGGGAAGATTGGCTGGAACAACTCCACTGGGTTGATCCGCCGTCTGATACGTCCATTTTGCATCATGCTTTTATATCGATATTTATTTCATTATGGGCTGTTATTACACGTTATGTCACTATACTTATGCCTATTCTCTCTTATTTTATAAGGTTTACATGAAGAGGGAGAATGCCGGCAGCGGGAATTATGGGCTGGAAAAGGAGCAAATATTAGAGACCTATTCTGCACAGCTCCAAAAGTCCTGAAACTTCACGGAAGTCATTTTTGGAATTAATAAAAAATACTAAGCGAAGAAAATACCAGAAGGGGCCCACACCCTGGCCACGAGGGTGGGGGGCGAGCCCTACCCCCCTGGGCGCCCCCCTGCCTCATGGGCCCCCTGGCAGGCCTCCGGTTCCCATCTTCTGCAATATGAAGTCTTTCGTCCGAGAAAAAAATAATAAGCAAGCTTTCGGGAAGAAACTCCGCCGCCACGAGGCGGAACCTTGGCGGAACCAATCTAGGGCTCTGGCAGAGCTGTTCTGCCGGGGGAACTTCCCTCCGGGAGGGGGAAATCATCACCATCGTCATCACCAACGATCCTCTCATCGGGAGGGGCTCAATCTCCATCAACATCTTCACCAGCACCATCTCCTCTAAAACCCTAGTTCATCTCTTGTATCCACTCTTTGAACCAAAGCCTCAGATTGGTACCTGTGGGTTGCTAGTAGTGTTGATTACTCCTTGTAGTTGATGCTAGTTGGTTTATTTGGTGGAAGATCATATGTGCAGATCCATTATGCATATTAATACCCCTCTGATTATGAACATGAATATGCTTTATGAGTAGTTACATTTGTTCCTGAGGACATGGGAGAAGTCTTGCTATTAGTAGTCATGTGAATTTGGTATTCGTTTGATATTTTGATGAGATGTATGTTGTCTTTCCTCTAGCGGTGTTATGTGAACATCGACTACATGACACTTCACCATTGTTCGGGCCTAGAGGAAGGCATTGGGAAGTAATAAGTAGATGATGGGTTGATAGAGTGACAGAAGCTTAAACCCTAGTAGCGTTGCTTCGTAAGGGGTTGATTTGGATCCATATGTTTCATGCTATGGTTAGGTTTACCTTAATACTTCTTTTGTAGTTGCGGATGCTTGCAATAGCAGTTAATCATAAGTGGGTTGCTTGTCCAAGTAAGGACAACACCCAAGCACCGGTCCACCCACATACCAAATTATCAAAGTAATGAACGCGAATCATATGAGCGTGACGAAAACTAGCTTGACGATAATTCCCATGTGTCCTCGGGAGCGTTTTCCTTTATATAAGAGTTTGTCCAGGCTTGTCCTTTGCTACAAAAAGGACTGGGCCATCTTTCTGCACCTTATTTACTTTCATTATTCGTTACCCGTTACAAATTACCTTATCACAAAACTATGTGTTACCGATAATTTCAGTGCTTGCAGAGAATACCTTGCTGAAAACCGCTTATCATTTCCTTCTGCTCCTTGTTGGGTTCGACACTCTTACTTATAGAAAGGCTATGATAGATCCCCTACACTTGTGGGTCATCAAGAATCTTTTCTGGCACCATTGCCGGGGAGTGAAGCGCCTTTGATAGGTGGAATTTGGTAAGGAAAAATTTATATAGTGTGCTGAAATTTACTGTCACTTGTTACTATGGAACATAATCCTTTGAGGGGCTTGTTCGGGGTATCTTCACCCCGACCAGTAGAGCAAAGAGTTGCTTCTTAACCTACTGAACCTACTGAAAATGTTTACTTTGAAATTCCTTCGGGTATGATAGAGAAACTGCTAGCTAATCCTTTTGCAGGAGATGGAACATTGCATCCCGATTTACACTTAATCTATGTGGATGAAGTTTGTGAATTATTTAAGCTTGCAGGTATGCCCGATGATGTTATCAAGAAGAAGGTATTCCCCTTATCTTTGAAGGGAGAGGCATTGACATGGTATAGGCTATGTGATAATATGGGATCATGGAACTACAAACGATTGAAATTGGAATTTCATCAGAAGTTTTATCCTATGCATCTTGTTCATCGTGATCGTAATTATATATATAATTTTTTGCCTTGCGAAGGAGAAAGCATCACTCAAGCTTGGGGGAGGCTTAATTCAATGTTATATTCATGCCCCAATCATGAGCTCTCAAGAAAAATGATTATTCAAAAAAATTATGCTCGGCTTTCTCTCAATAATCGCTCCATGCTCGATACTTCTTGTATTGGCTCTTTTATGATGAAGACTATTGAATTCAAATGGGATTTATTGGAAAGAGTTAAACGCAACTCTGAAGATTGGGATCTCGACGAAGGTAAGGAGTCAGGTACAACACCTAAGTTTGATTGTGTTAAATCTTTTATGGATACCGATGTTTTCCATGAATTTAGCACTAAATATGGACTTGACTCTGAGATAGTAGCTTCTTTCTATGAATCCTTTGCTACTCATGTTGATATCCCTAAGGAGAAGTGGTTTAAATATAATCCTCCCATTGAAGTAAAAGTAGTTGCACGTATTAAAGTTGAAGAAAAGACTATCACTTATAATGATCCTGTTTTTCCTACTGCTTATGTTGAGAACCCACCTTTCCCTGTTAGAATAAAGGATCATGCTAAAGCTTCAACTGTAGTCAACAAGAGTAATATTAGGACACACAAACCCCCTGAGCAAGTTAAAGTTGAACCTAAAATTTCTATGGTTAAAGATCTCTTGGCTGATAATATCGATGGGCATGTTATTTATTTCTGTTATGAGACTGCTAGAATTGCTAAACCTGGTGCTAAAGATAAACATAGACTTGTGGTAGGCATGCCTGTTATTTCTGTTAAAATAGGAGATCATTGTTATCATGGCTTGTGTGATATGGGTGCTATTGCCAGTGCAATACCTCATTCTTTATACGAAGAAATTATGCATGATATTGCACCTTCTGAGATAGAAGATATCGATGTTACCATTAAGCTTGCCAATAGAAATACTATTTCACCAATCGGGATTGTTAGAGATGTTGAAGTCTTGTGTGGGAAGGTTAAATATCCTGCTGATTTTCTTGTTCTTGGTTCCCCACAAGATAGCTTTTGTCCCATTATATTTGGTAGAACCTTCTTGAACACTGTTAATGCTAGGATAGACTGCGAAAAGGATGTCGTTACTATTGGTTTGGGTGATATGTCTCGTGAGTTTAATTTTGCTAAATTTAGTAGACAATCCCATGATGAGGAATTGCCTAGTAAAGATGAAATTATTGGTCTTGCTTCTATTGTTGTGCCTCCTAGTGATCCTTTAGAACAATATTTGCTAGACCATGAAAATGACACGTTTATGAATGAAAGAAGGGAAATAGATGAAGTATTCTTTAAACAGGGACCTATTCTGAAGCACAACTTGCCTATTGAAATCCTAGGGGATCCTCCTCCACCCAAGAGTGATCCCGTGTTTGAGCTTAAACCATTACCTGATACTCTTAAATATGCTTATCTTGATGAAAAGAAGATATATCCTGTTATTATCAGTGCTAACCTTTCAGAGCATGAAGAAGAGAAATTATTGAAAACTTTGAAGAAGCACCGTGTTGCTATTGGATATACTCTTGACGATCTTAAGGGCATTAGTCCCACTCTATGCCAACACAAAATAAATTTGGAAAAAGACGCCAAGCCAGTTATTGATCACCAACGGCGGCTAAATCCTAAGATGAAAGAAGTGGTAAGAAAGGAAATATTAAAGCTCCTTGAGGCAGGTATAATTTATGCCGTTGCTGATAGTCAGTGGTTAAGTCCTGTCCATTGTGTCCCCAAGAAGGAAGGCATTACTGTCGTTCGTAATGAGAAAGATGAATTGATTCCGCAAAGAATTATTACATGTTATAGGATGGTAATTGATTTCCGCAAATTAAATAAAGCCACTAACAAAGATCATTACCCTTTGCCTTTTATTGATCAAATGCTAGAAAGATTAACCAAACATACACATATTTTCTTTCTAGATGGTTACTCTGGTTTCTCTCAAATACCAGTGTCAGCTGATGATCAAGAAAAGACCACTTTTACTTGCCCTTTCGGTACTTTTGCTTATAAACATATGCCTTTTGGTTTATGTAATGCACCTGCTACCTTTCAAAGATGCATGATGGCTATATTCTCTGACTTCTGCGAAAAGATGTGTGAGGTTTTCATGGATGATTTCTCTGTTTATGGATCTTTTGATGATTGCTTGAGCAACCTTGATCGAGTTTTACAGAGATGTGAAGAAACTAACCTTGTCTTGAATTGGGAGAAATGCCACTTTATGGTTAATGAAGGCATTGTCTTGGGCATAAAATTTCTGAAAGAGGCATTGAAGTTGATAAAGCTAAAGTTGATGCTATTGAAAAGATGTCGCGTCCCAAGTACATCAAAGGTATAAGAAGTTTCCTTGGTCATGCCGGTTTTTATAGGAGGTTCATTAAGGACTTCTCAAAAATTTCTCTGCCTCTGACTAATCTATTACAAAAAGATATTCATTTTGTCTTTGATGATGATTGTGTAGAGGCATTTGAAATACATAAGAAAGTATTGATTTCTGCACCTATTATTCAGCCACCTGATTGAAATTTACCTTTTGAAATTATGTGTGATGCTAGTGATTATGCTATAGGTGCTTTTCTAGGGCAAAGAGTCGATAACAAATTAAATGTTATTCAATATGCTAGTAAAACTCTAGACAATTCTCAGAGAAATTATGCTACTACTGAAAAATAATGTTTAGCGGTTGTATTTGCTTGTGATAAGTTCAGACCTTATATTGTTGATTCTAAAGTAACTATTCACACTGATCACGCTGCTATTAAATATCTTATGGAAAAGAAAGATGCTAAGCCTAGACTTATTAGATGGGTTCTCTTGCTATAAGAATTTGATTTGCATATTATTGATAGAAAGGGAGGTGAGAACCCCGTTGTAGACAACTTGTCTAGGTTAGAGAATGTTCTTGATGACCCACTACCTATTGATGATAGCTTTCCTGACGAAGAATTAGTTGTCATAAATGCTTGTCGTACTCCTCCAAGGTATGCTGATTATGCTAATTACATTGTTGCTAAATTTATACCACCTAGTTTCACATACCAGCAAAAGAAAAAGTTTTTCTATGATTTGAGGCATTACTTCTGGGATGACCCACACCTTTATAAAGAAGGAGTAGATGGTGTTATTAGACGTTGTATACCTGAGCATGAACAGGAACAGATCTTACGCAAGTGTCATTCCGAAGCTTATGGAGGACACCACGCTGGAGATAGAATTGCGCATAAGGTATTGCAATCCGGTTTTTATTGGCCTACTCTCTTCAAAGATGCCCGTAAGTTTGTCTTATCTTGTGATGAATGTCAAAGAATTGGTAATATTAGTAGACGTCAAGAAATGCCTATGAATTATTCACTTGTTATTGAACCATTTGATGTTTGGGGTTTTGATTACATGGGACCGTTTCTTTCCTCTAATGGGTATACACATATTTTAGTTGCTGTTGATTACGTTACTAAGTGGGTAGAAGCTATTCCAACTAGTAGTGCTGATCATAACACCTCTATTAAGATGCTTAAGGAAGTTATTTTTCCGAGGTTTGGAGTCCCTAGATATTTAATGACTGATGGTGATTCACATTTTATTCATGGTGCCTTTCGTAAAATGCTTGCTAAGTATGATGTTAATCATAGAATTGCATCCCCTTATCACCCACAGTCTAGTGGTCAAGTAGAACTTAGTAATAGAGAGCTCAAATTAATTTTGCAAAAGACTGTTAATAGATCTAGTGGTCCAAGAAACTTGATGATGCATTATGGGCATATAGAACTGCATATAAAAATCCTATGGGTATGCCTCCGTATAAAATGGTTTATGGAAAAGCATGTCACTTACCTCTCGAACTAGAACATAAGACATATTGGGCCATTAAAGAGCTCAATTATGATTTCAAGCTTGCCAGTGAGAAGAGGCTATTTGACATTAGCTCATTTGATGAATGGAGAACTCAAGCCTATGAGTATGCCAAACTATTTAAAGAAAAAGTTAAAATATGGCTTGACAAAAGGATACAAAAGCGTGAGTTTAATGTAGGTGATTATGTGTTGCTATTCAACTCTCGTTTAAGATTTTTTGCAGGAAAACTTCTCTCTAAATGGGAAGGTCCTTACGTTATCGAGGAGGTCTATTGTTCCGGTGCCATAAAAATCAACAACTTCAATGGCACAAATCCAAAGGTGGTGAACAGTCAAAGAATCAAACACTATATCGCAGGTAATACTATAAATGTTGAAACCAATGTTATTGAAACCGTAACCCCGGAGGAATACATAAGAGACACTTTCCAGAACGCTTCACTCCGAAAAGGAATAGGTATGTGGTACGGTAAATAAACCGACTCCAAAGCAGTTCTAATGGCAATTTTCTCCGTTTTGGAATATTTAAGAAAATAGGAATATAAGAATTAGTCCGGGAAGGACACGAGGCTTCCACGAGGGTGGGAGGCGCGCCCTACCCCCTGGGCACGCCCCCCCGCTTCGTGGGCACCTCGTGTGCCTTCCGGACTCCGTTTTCTTGCACGGTACTTCTTTTGGTCGGTAAAAATTCATTATATAATCTCCCGAAGGTTTTGACCACCGTATCACACAATTATCCTTTGTTTTTGTTTCGAGCTGTTTTCTGCCAGAGTTCTCAAGGCCAGGCATCATGTCGTCCCCCTCCTCCAACAATGAGGGCAACGATGCTTGGCTAATGAAGATAGAGCTGAAGAGAGAAGAACACATGGAGATCAACAAGGATGAATGAATCAAGAAGGCCAAGGAGGATCAAGCGCCGGCAGCAGAAGAAGAAGACATCCTTCCACCTCTCTTTACCCCCACTAAGATTGAAGCTTTCAAGATGATTGAGTTAGCTCGTATACAAAACAAGTATCTCACACGTGAAAATATTTTGTTGAAGGATCATATCATCGCACTCAAGGGCATTATCCACAAATTGGAGGATCTCCTACGCTCGATGTGCGACTACCCATCATCATCACCACCTTCATCACCTCCGAAGAAAGAGACATAATCACATGGGTATGGGCACTCCCCTTGGCAACTGCCAAGCTTGGGGGAGGTGCCCCGGTATCGTATCACCATCACGCTCCTATCTTTACCGTTTTTCTTAGTTCGATCCTTTTGGTAATATCTTGATCTAGTAGAATAAAGTTTCAGTATGATCTAGTTTTGAGTTTTGCTTTATGATCCTTCTATGTAATCGAGTTCGTGAGCTATATATAATAAAGATTAGTGTTGAGTCAAGGGCGTGATTATCTTGCTATGATCTTGAGGGAATAAAAGAAAAGAGAAAGAATGAAAATAAGTAAAGAGATCATATTGATCTTATGGAGAGTAATAACTTCACATATAAAGAGTATGATGAATAAAAGTTGTTGAGAGTTGACAAACATAGTTTTGGTCATCGTTCCAATTAATAGGAAGTAATAAAGAAAGAGAGGTTTTCACATATAAATATACTATCTTGGACATCTTTTATGACTGTGAGCACTCATTAAAATATAACATGTTAAAGAGTTGATGTTGGACAAGGAAGACAACGTAATGGGTTATGTTTTCTTATATCCGAAATAAAGTATATTGTCATGGATCATCCAACATGTTGAGCTTGCCTTTCTTCCTCATGCTAGCCAAATTCTTTGCACCAAGTAGAGATACTACTTGTGCTTCTGAATATCCTTAAACCCAGTTTTGCCATGAGAGTCCACCATAACTACCTATGGATTGAGTAAGATCCTTCAAGTAAGTTATCATCGGTGCATGCAATAAAAATTGCTCTCTAAATATGTATGATTTATTATTGTGGATAAAATAAGCTTTATACGATCTTGTGATGTGGGAGAAATAAAAGCGACAGACTGCATAATAAAGGTCCATATCACAAGTGGCAATATAAAGTGACGTTCTTTTGCATTAAGATTTCGTGCATCCAACCATGAAAGCGCATGACAACCTCTGCTTCCCTCTGCGAAGGGCCTATCTTTTACTTTTTTCTTATTCCTTATGCAAGAGTCATGGTGATCTTCACCTTTCCTTTTTACATTTTGTCCTTTGGCAAGCACATTGTGTTGGAAAGATCCTGATAAATATATCCAATTGGATGTAAGTTGACATGAATTATTATTGTTGACATTACCCTTCAGGTAAAAGGTTGGGAGGCAACACTATAAGCCCCTATCTTTCTCTGTGTCCGATTAAAACTCCATACCCATAAGTATTGAGTGAGCGTTAGCAATTGTGAAAGACTAAATGATAGTTGAGTATGTGGACTTGCTGAAAAGCTCTTATATTGACTCTTTCCGATGTTATGATAAATTGCAATTGCTTCAATGATTGAGATTATAGTTTGTTGGTTCTCAATGAAGTTTCTGATTCATACTTTACATTGTGAACAGATTATTCCTTAAGCATAAGAAATCATATGACAGAATATATATATGTTGCTGTTATAAGAATGATCATGATGCCCTCATGTCTGTATTTTGTTTTATCGACACCTCTATCTCTAAACATGTGGACATATTTATCGTTATCGGCTTCCGCTTGAGGACAAGCGAGGTCTAAGCTTGGGGGAGTTGATACGTCCACTTTGCATCATGATTTTATATCAATATTTATTGCATTATGGGCTGTTATTACACGTTATGTCACAATACTTATGCCTATTCTCTCTTATTTTACAAGGTTTACATGAAGAGGGAGAATGCCGGTACCGGGAATTCTTGGCTGGAAAAGGAGCAAATATTAGAGACCTATTCTGCACAGCTCCAAAAATCCTGAAACTTCACGGAAGTCAATTTTGGAATTAATAAAAAATACTGAGCGAAGAAAATACTAGAGGGGGCCCACACCCTGGCAACGAGGGTGGGGGCGCGCCCTACCCCCTGGGCACGCCCCCTGCCTCGTGGGCCCCCTGGCAGGCCTCCGGTGACCATCTTCTGCTATATGAAATCTTTCGCCCGAGAAAAAATCATAGGCAAGCTTTCGGGAAGAAACTCCGCCGCCACGAGGCGGAACCTTGGCGGAACCAATCTAGGGCTCCGGCAGAGCTGTTCTGCCGGGGAAACTTCCCTCCGGGAGGGGGAAATCATCGCCATCGTCATCACCAACGATCCTCTCATCGGGAGGGGCTCAATCTCCATCAACATCTTCACTAGCACCATCTCCTCGAAAACCGTAGTTCATCTCTTGTATCCAATCTTTGTCCCAAAGCCTCAGATTGGTACCTGTGGGTTGCTAGTAGTGTTGATTACTCCTTGTATTTGATGCTAGTTGGCTTATTTGGTGGAAGATCATATGTTCAGATCCATTATGCATATTAATACCCCTCTGATTATGAACATGAATATGATATGTGAGTAGTTACGTTTGTTCCTGAGGACATGGGAGAAGTGGTGAGCGTGCCGAGGGGTTCGAAGTTTTCGCTGGAGCAGCAAAGAAGGAAATTGGAAGGTGCTTTATTCTTTAGGCCATCATGGTGCAAAATTTTCTCACTGCTTTTCTTTCCTACTGCAGTTTGCATGTTCATTTGATGCTGAATCATAACAGTTACTCTAGCATTTGTTTCCAAAGTCTGGAGTTTACTTTTTTCAATTAAATTAAATATCCCTTCTAATTTCACATAGACCGAGTTGACTCGGGTTCTTGTTTTTGCAGGCGGATCAATGGATTTTAAGTTCAGTATGGATAGAGGGATGGCTTAGGACCAGGTAGAATGGATCTGCAAAGATGTTACCTGACTCCCGGTCAAAGAGAAGAGAGGGAGAACCAGGAAGCCTAGGGTTGGGTCGCCAGAAACAGACAACTCAGAGAACCAAAGGCCAGAGACTGTTTGGGCACGTGGGTGCGATCGAAGACTCTAGAGCTGAACTCCAAGAGAATGTGCATCGTTCGACTCAGTATATCTACGGCTTAAAATGCAAGGGTTTGCCCATGTATCTACCATTGGATGCAGCAGTATCAACGGCTAGCATTCAAACTTATTCCTACACTATATAGGAGTATAGATAATGGCAATTTGGTCCTTCCTAACAGCCATCGCCAAGAACCAAGACTACCACCACCGCGGACGAACCACTTGAGTGGAGGTCTCACTGCAGCATCCTTGCCAGCTCGTCGCCAGTGGAACAAGATGTAGACGCCTAACGAACACTGCATGGCCTCCCTTTTGGCATCAAACCGGGAGGAATAAGAGGAGCTGGCGTTGAAGTCGCTGGAGCTTCATGTGATGGCCGCCATTCGACCATAAGAAGCATGGGTAGATGAAGCTGGCAGTCGAACATCAATGCTCGTCGATGGGCGCCGTAGCTTGCCCTTGAATCCCCAGCTGATACGCACCAGGAAAGAATTGCTCTTGCAGCTCGGTGAAGTTTGAAGATGGAGCCTCCCTTCATCCACCTTTCTCCATGGATTCGTATTATGAGTTTATGTGTTTTGATGAACCGAAGGTTGCTCGGAGTCCCAGATGAGATCACAGACATGACGAGGAGTCTCAATGGTCGAGACATAAAGATTGATATATTGGAAGGTTATATTCGGACACCGGAATGGTTCTGAAGTGTATCGGGGATTTTTCGGAGTACCGGGGGTTACCGGAACCCCCCGGGGGGTTATTGGGCCTTCATGGGCCTAGTGGTGGAAGAGAGGAGGCAGGCCAAGGTGTGGCTAGGGGGGCTGGCCCCCCTTTACTTCTCTTCCCCTTCCCCCCTTCTCCTTGTGGAAGTAGGAAAGGGGGGCGACACATTCACCATCCTTCATTTTGAACTTGTCAAGTTGACTTTGAAGCACATCCAATTTGGATTCCTTGACGGAGTCGGTACCTTCATGCATATCAATCAAAGTATCCCAAATTTCCTTTGCATTATCAAGACGGCCCATTTTGTTGAATTCTTCGGGGCACAATCCGTTGAAGAGAATATCACAAGCTTGAGCATTGTATTGAAGCATCTTCAACTCTTCCGCGGTAGCTTCATGGTTCGGTTCTCTCCCAACAAAGAATTCACCTTGCAAGCCAATACACACAATAGCCCAAACAGCGGGGTTATGTCCAAGAATATGCATTTTCATCTTATGCTTCCAACTAGCAAAATTAGTGCCATCAAAGTAAGGACCTCTACGGTGGTAATTTCCCTCACTAGACGCCATACTCTCCTAGGTTGTGAAACCAAGGTTATGACCACCAAAAGCTATGGAAATCAAAGCAAATGGAGACCAAAGCTCTGATACCACTTGTAGGATCGGAAGTATGTCTAGAGGGGGGGGGGTGATTAGACTACTTGACCAAATAAAAATCTATCCTTTTCCCAATTTTAGTTCTTGGCAGATTTTAGCAACTTAGCACAAGTCAAGCAATCAACCTACACATGCAATACTAAGAGTATAGCGGCGGAATGTAAAACAATTGCATATGAAGGTAAAGGGATGAGTTTGAGGGAGCAAACACAATGTTGACACGGAGATTTTTTTATCCGTGGTTCCGATAGGTGGTGCTATCGTACATCCACGTTGATGGAGACTTCAACCCATGAAGGGTAACGGTTGCGCGAGTCCACGGAGGGCTCCACCCACGAAGGGTCCACGAAGTAGCAACCTTGTCTATCCCACCATGGCCGTCGCCCACGAAGGGCTTGCCTCACTAGGGTAGATCTTCACGAAGTAGGCGATCTCCTTGCCCTTACAAACTCCTTGGTTCAACTCCACAATCTTGTTGGAGGCTCCCAAGTGACACCTAGCCAATCTAGGAGACACCACTCTCCAAGAAGTAACAAATGGTGTGTTGATGATGAACTCCTTGCTCTTGTGCTTCAAATGATAGTCTCCCCAACACTTTTTTTTCGAGAAAACGCAAAAGAGTTTGCGTTTCATTTCATTGAACAGGAAGAGAACAGCAGTACAGGTACAACCTCCCAGGAGGAGGGACACACTCACACACACCATCGTCCTCACCAGACAAGCAGGTGAGGAGGTGCAACCAACTATAGACCACAACGACGAAAGGTCTTGCCTTGTCCAGCCTCCAACCATGAATGGCAAGGTAGCTAGACATAGAGCCTCAAGGCCGCGTCACAGTCATTGCCAGGCGCCTCCGAAGAAGACTGCATCTCCAGGGCTGACCGGGCCAACGTACCTTCCATCCATATGTGCCTAGGAGATGGCAGGTGGATGGCAGGACCCACCCAAAACTAGCGAAGCCATCGTCTTGGACGTGCTGGCGCCGGCGTACATTGCGCCCCGGACGCCCACGCTCCATGTTGCAGCCCTCATCACAGCATCGCATTACCAGCAAACCTTGCCGGAAAGACCGGGGAGGCCACCATCTCCAGCTACCGCATAGGGGACTCCAAGTGCGACCCAAGCAGCGCTTTCAAGAAAGGAACGGCGCTGAGACGCTGCCGCTGCCTTGTCCAGTGAACTGGACCAAGGGTTTCCCCCGGTGCCCGAGGAGAGGGTCCAGTCCGGGCCATGACAGCGCCTCCATGGAGGTAACGGCACCCTCAGGTGTCGCCGTTGTCAGCGCAGGCCATCGCCGCGCAGGGATTTCGCCCGGCCCAAGACCAGAACCCCAAAACCACTGAAGCAGAGCAAACAGGAGATGGGGAAGCAGATCGCCAGAGAGGACCACCAGCACCGAGAGGGAAACCACGTATTGTCACTGTCGATGTAGGGAAGCACCAGCCATCGCAGTGCAGCAGCTGCCGGATGGCTGCCAGACAAGGCCAGCCATCGCAGGGGACGCGTCGAGCAGGGCTAGTGGCGCCGTCGCGGAGACCAGCCACCTGCACCTTGCCGCCGCCGACCATGGCCGCTGCCGCGCCGGCCCGCACCCTCCGCCGGGGCACAGCCAAGCAGCCGCAGCCGCGCCCCCAAAGGGTCGCGCCACGCCGCCCGCTTGCTCGCCACACCAGTCCAGAGGCCCGACCCTCTGGATCTGGGGCCACCAACGCGAAACCCTAGGTTCGGAGAAGCGCAGCTCCGTCAGCCTCGCCGAGCCCCACGCTCGAGGGGGGAGGCCGCCTGGGAGCGAAGTCCCACCGCCGCCGGATCCACCAGGGCTTTGCCCGGCGGGGAGCACCGGCGGCGGCAGGGGGAGGGGTAGGAGGAGGGGAGGGAGCGCTCGAGGGCTGCGTCGCCTCCCGAGTCGCCCGTGGGGAGGGCGACGCGAGGGAGGGGGGCAAATTGACAAATTGTTGGTGGTTCTAGTCTCCCCAACACTCAACTCTCTCTCATAGGATTGGATTTGGTAGAAAGAAGATTTGAGTGGAAAGCAACTTGGGGAAGGCTAGAGATCAAGATTTATGTGGTTGGAATGGAATATCTTGACCTCAACACAAGTGTAGGTGGTTCTCTCTCAGAAAATATGTATTGGAAGTGTAGGCATGTTCTGATGTCTCTCTCCACGAATGAAGAGTGGGTGGAGGGGTATATATAGCCTCCACACAAAATCTAACCATTACACACAAATCACCAAACTCAGTGGGACCGAATCATTAAACTCGGTCGAACCGATTTAGTTCAAAATATGAACGTTAGGATTCTCGGTGGGACCAACATGTCAACTCGGTGGGACCGATGTCATTAGGGTTAGGGCATAACGTAATCTCGGTGAGACCGATTACACAAACTCGGTGAGACCTATTTTGGTAATAGCCAAATAGAGAGTTGGTCAGGCAAACTCGGTGGGACCGATTCGCTCATCTCGGTTGGACCGAAATGTTACGAAGGGGAAACAAAGAGTTTGCATTGCAATCTCGGTGGGACCGATCGCTCATCTCGGTTTGATCGAAACGTTACGAAGGGAAACAGAGAGTTTGCAATCCCATCTCGGTGAGATCGAGATCCCTATCGGTAAGACCGAATTGATTAGGGTTTCTGGCAGTGGCTATGTCAACTAAACTCGGTGGCTCCAGACGGAAAGAATCGGTGGAGCCGAGTTGGACTTTTTGGTTTAGGACATATGTAGATATGAGAAAGTAGTGGAGGGTTTTGGAGCATATCACTAATCATTTTGAGAAAGATCCTCATTAAGCAACACCTCATCCCTTCTTAATAGTATTGGCTTTTCCTATAGACTCAATGTGATCTTGGATCACTAAAATAGAAAATGTAGAGTCTTGTACTTTGAGCTTGAGTCAATCCTTTGTCCTTAGCATTTTGAAGGGTCCACTTTCTAATCCATGCCATGCCAAACATTGAGCTTTCCTGAAATATTTATCTTGGAATAGCATTAGCTCAATGAGCTATATGTTGTTTAGAATTACCAAAACCACCCAGGGATAGTTGCACTTTCAATCTCCCCCTTTTTGGTAATTGATGACAACATATAGATCAAAGCTTCAACAAATGATAAATAAGATTGAAAAACATCGTCGCTTTGAGAAGTATGTGATAAGCAAGAGCTCCCCCTAAATTTGTGCATTATTTAAGATTTGCTTTTGAATGCAAATGCACAATCAATTAGGATCATGGGTTACTCTCATGTCACATACATCTTGGTGGAGCGCTCAAAATGATAGAGATTAAAAGGATGCACTCATCACCAAGCAAAGTGAATGATCATAATAGGGTATGAAAGATAGCATTAACCAACAAGCATTAAGGGTAGCATATGATCAAACACTTGACCAAATAAGTATTTCACAAGGACATAAAGTAGTATCACACAAGCACACATTAAAGTTTCAAACCAACCAAAAAGAGTGCAAAGAGAGATAAAAACCAACACTCTCTCTCTCGAAGCATATGATCTATACATTTTTCTCCCCCTTTGGCAACAAGTTACCAAAAAGTTCGAAAATGCATAGTGCTAAACGACTCTCAGGCTTGATCATCGGGAGGTGGTGTTGAGAGAACGCCAAGGACGAAAGCTTCTAATGAAGTGGCTGGAGCTGGTGGAGTAGCTGCTGGAGCTAGAACTGGAGCTGTAGCTGCTGGTGCTGATGCTGTAGCTCTAGTGTCTGTCATTGGCACTGTAGCAGATCTCTGTCCTCTGGGCACTCTAGCAAATGCATCTGTGGTAGACTTGCCCTTCTTCTCCTCTGCTTCCTCCTGAAGTTGCTCAACTGCAGTTTGGATCTCTGTGATCTTGACATCAAGGTCATAGAATTTCGTCTCAACAATCCTTTCCAAGCTCTCCTGGTTCTTGGTCAGGGTGGCCAGACCCTGCTCAATCCTCAGAGTGGATTGGATCATATATCCAAGCTGGTCTTGCTTGCTCTTCAAGAAGACCTGAGATGCCTCTTCCACAGTTGGCATCTTTGCAGCCTTCTCAGCTTTAGCTTTGGCTTTCTTCTCTTGTGCTTGCACAGATGATGGTTCATTCTCAGTCATGACAACTGTGTTGTCCTCAAATTCAGGATAGATGGGTAGATGCTCCTTGTCCAAGATGTACTTGCCTTTGCCCATCTTTGAGTTGATGAGCTCCTGGATGTGTGGGGCATATCCACAACTTCTCTTCTGATCTGCTGCAGTCCTCTTGATTGTTTCCACAATCAGGCTCATAACCTTGAACTTTTGTGGGACATCAAATATGAGCAGCAAGTTGATAGCATGTCCTCTGATCATCTTGTGATCACCTAACTTGGGAAGAAGTGTGTGCCTCAGAATCCAATTGATTGTAGGCAGACCAGACAACAAATAGTGTACAGATCCAAACTTATGTGTGTCCAAAGCATCATCAGGGATCTCTTTGTACATATTTGCCATAGAGTTGTGGTCTTTCTTCTTCTTGGCATAGACATCCAAGTCATCCTCATGTTCCTCAGGAGCATTTATGAGTCTTGCCCATTCTTCAACTGTAGACTGGTACCTAGTACCCTCAGACATCCACACAATCCTTCCATTTGGATAGAAGTGTGCAGTGGAGTAGAATTGCATAATGAGCTCATCATTCCACTTGGTGAATGTCGGTGTCAAAACCGGCGGATCTTGGGTAGGGGGTCCCGAACTGTGCGTCTAGGCGGATGGTAACAGGAGACAAGGGACACAATGTTTTTACCCAGGTTCGGGCCCACTCGATGGAGGTAAAACCCTACTCCTGCTTGATTAATATTGATGATATGGGTAATACAAGAGTAGATCTACCACGAGATCGGAGAGGCTAAACCCTAGAAGCTAGCCTATGGTATGATTGTTGTTGTCCTACGGACTAAAACCCTCCGGTTTATATATACACCGGAGAGGGCTAGGGTTACACAGAGTCGGTTACAATAGGAGGAGATCTACACATCCGTATTGCCAAGCTTGCCTTCCATGCCAAGGAAAGTCCCATCCGGACACAGGACGAAGTCTTCAATCTTATATCTTCATAGTCCAAGAGTCCAGCCAAAGGTTATAGTCCGGTTATCCGGACACCCCCTAATCCAGGACTCCCTCAGTAGCCCCTGAACCAGGCTTCAATGACGACGAGTCCGGCGCGCAGATTGTCTTCGGCATTGCAAGGCGGGTTCCTCCTCCGAATACTTCATAGAAGATTTTGAGCACAAGGATAGTGTCCGGCTCTGCAAAATAAGTTTCACATACTGCCGTAGAGAGAATAATATTTACACAAATCCAATTTGCTGACGTATTCTGCAGCGTGACATCACACCACAACCAGGCCTTTGTTCAAATCGTTTTTACTGTCCCACCTCAGCGCGTTTTGCGAGGCGGTTTCCTTGGCACGTCTTGTCAAAGAAGAGATCGTATCCCCTTATCACGGGATTCTCATCAATACGGGTGTGGGTAACCGAACCGCGCCATTGATTACGATGCTTGGGGAATAAGCGAGTTTTACCTGGCTGGTGGGGACGCATAGTTTCGTCCGCCCATATAAGGGGATAAGGATCCACCTTTTCATCCACGCCTTCTTCCTCCTTTGCTCATCCATTTTCGCACACTCGAGCTCTAGCGCCCAAGTATGCATTCCTCACCTCAACCTCCTCCAACCATGTCCGGAGCAGGAGGCAAGTGGATGGTCTCCTCCGTCACGGAGGGAAACTTCAAGAAGCTGAGGAGAGCCGGATACTTGTCCGACGACATCGCGCACCGGCTCCCAGACGAGGGGAAACTCATCCCCACCCCCAGGCCCCATGAGAGGGTGGTGTTCCTCACCCATTTCCTCCGCGGACTAGGCTTCCCTCTCCACCCATTCGTCTGGGGGCTCATGTTCTACTACAGCCTGAACTTCCACGATCTGGCCCCGAACTTCATCCTCAATATCTCGGCGTTTATCGTCGTGTGTGAGGCCTTCCTCTGCATCCAGCCCCACTTCGGCTTATGGCTGAAGACCTTCAATATCAAGCCGAAGGTAGTGGGCGGCCGCCAGGCGGAGTGCGGAGGCGCCATGGTGGGCAAGATGCCCAACATCCTATGGCTCGAGGGCTCCTTCGTGGAGACCATAAAGGGGTGGCAATCGGGGTGGTTCTACATCACCGAGCCGCATGGCCCTGAATGGGTCGCAGCCCCCGAGTTCCGATCCGAAATCCCTACGCGGCTCACCTCCTAGAAAGAGAAGGGCCTATCGTGGGGTAGTTCGGGAGAGTTGACCAGACTCCAAACATGCGTCCAAAACCTGGTGAGCAAGAAGCTCAAACTCGTCAATGTAGTCTAGGTCATGCTCATCCGCCGGATCCTCCCGTGCCAACAACGGGCCTTCAGCTTGTGGGAGTTCGATCTGGCCCAGCACCAAACTCTGAACAGGCTCTTCGACACAATGTACGAAGATGCCTGGAAGGTGCTATTCTAGGGCGCCGAGGCTCCCGCTTCCGCCACTGAAGATCGCAGATTCAGCGCGCAGCGTCAAGCCAGCGCGGTAAGCTGTTTTACCTCTTACAGGATATTTGTCTTTCATAGTTTGACTCTATGCGGGATCTAAGCCCCCATGCCTTTGACAGGACTGGCAGAGGACGGCCGGACAGATCAACTGTCCGGCTCCTTTGCCCGAAGACCCAGCAGACGCCGCTTGGCGGAGCTGCTGGTTCCGGCACCTTACGTGGTGCCGGAGAAGAAGGCCAAGAAGAAGTCCACGGGAACCTGGAAGAGTTCCCGGCGCCCGGTGGAGTCGGACTCATCGTCCGATGACTCCGAGGCGCACTCCTCCCATGAAGACGAGGAGGAGGAAAGAGAGGTTTCTTCCCCAGCAGGGGGAGAAAAGAAAAGGAAGGCCGCCCCAACTGGGGAGGCCGGAGGGTCCAAGAAGGGGAGGACCCTTCCTCCGGACTACTCCACCAACGTCGATGACGGCGAAGAGGAGTGGCCGCTCAGGTCCAAGCCCTTGGCGAAGTCGTAAGTATTCGGACACCAGAGTGACTCATAGTGTTCCTTTATTGCACAGCCTCTCCTTACGCCGAATATGATTATGCAGTCCGACCAAAGCCCAGCTCGACACATCGTCGAGCGGTTCCTTGGGTTCGTCGGATGTGAACAGCACTTCACTTCTGACCGCCTCCTCCCCTCATCCTACCGACAATGCCGAGGTGTTGTCTCAGGGGGGTTCCCAACCGACGGGAGGCAGTCCTAGAGGCGCCGCAAGGCGACATCTCGGACTCCAGGCGCAAAGGGGGCAAGACTCCCAAGGGCCCCAAGTCCGGCCTTGGGCCGGACACTGCGCCGGAACCTTCAGCGGTTCCTGACTCCGGCAGGCGGCCCCTTACTAAGAATGGCAAGCCTACTGCGCCGGTGGCCTCTGCCCAACCAGAGGCACCGGATAACTTGCTCGAGGTGCTTAACGGTGCCTCCATCGACGAGGAGCACCGCACTATTATGAGTGCGGTGATCCAGAAGGTTTAGTCCGCCAAAAGCGGGCTGACTGAAGCCTGTGCTAGCCTGTTGACAGGCTTTGAGGTATGTAGAAAATATATGAAAATATTACCGCATAGACAGTAGCCCATGATGCTCTGTTTGGTGTTCACAAGGAAAAGCCGAATAGAGGATCTAATAATATTCGCAGGAGTCTAACATAATTATGTCGATATGCGTATGCAGACTTCGCTGCTGGCCTCTGCCGCACTGACTGCGGAGGTGGACACGCTGAAGCAGAACCTCGAGCGGTCCGAGCAAGAGCTCGGCCTTGCCAAGAAGCAGCTCGAGGAGAGCCAAGGTACGTAATGCCTTGTGTAAGTATATAAAAGATGCAGTTGCAAAAAATGACAGGATCGCTATTGGTGTCCTAGGGGCCACGACTGAGGTGGTGACCCTGAAGCAAGCGCTTTCCGAGGCCGAAAAGAAGGCGGCCACGGAGCGCACTGAGCGGGAGAGACATGAGGCGCGAGTTTGCGAGGTACAGCAAGAGCTCCAGGCTCTCGTGAAGAAACATGAGAGTTTGGAGCTTGACTCAAAGACGCGAGAGTCCGAGCTCGCAGCGGCCCTTGAAAGCGCCAACTCAGCCAAGGCCGAAGCCCAGAAAGCCCTCCAGGAAGTTGAGGCGATGAAGAAGATAGCGGCGGGTAAGGCTTTCTTCATGCAAAGCAAGCACGTGAAAGTGAATTACTTGTTACTTACCCGAGTCCGGAGCTCTCCAGGAGCATTCACAGATTTGCCCCGTAGCGTGTCAGATGCCGCCGCCTTCTATCGAGCCGAAGAGGGGAGCTCGATGGAGAAGGTGTTCTGGTCTCAGTATGCTGAGACCGGACACCCTGTGCCCTTGAGCGACCAGCTGAAGCAGCTGGTCGAGCTCCATAAGGTGGCCGAGAAGGCCATGAAGGGTCTCATAGTCCGGCTGTGGCCTGAGGAGGTTGTGCCTGGGAGCTACTTCGGGCTGGTGAGGCGGCTGGTGGATGCCTGTCCACGGCTTGAAGTCATCAAGCGCTCCGTCTGCATCAAGGGTGCCCGTAGGGCGCTTGCCCGTGCTAAAGTGCACTGGGGCAAGATGGATGCTGAGAAGCTTGTGAAGGACGGGCCACCGCAGGGCAAGGAGCATCGCCACCCCGAGATGTACTATGAGGGTGTCCTGAAGGGTGCCCGCCTTGTGGCGGATGAATGTTCCAAGGATGTAATATTTGAGTAAACTCACTCGTGTTATCCTGTGCGCTGAAAACTTGTTCATATGCGCTATGCAATGCTTGTTTTAATTTAAAATATTACCTTCTATGCGGCCGTTTATAAAATCTGAGAGATGGAGAGTCGTCGGCTTTTGCCCCCATGCCACGAGTGCTGGGGTGTTCGGGATAAACTTGAGCACTCTTTTTCCCATTCTTGGGTCCTTCGAGGGAGGTGCTCAGCACAACGAACAAGGCAATCGGACTATAATGCCTTATCACTCTCACTTATCCAGAGAATTCTATAATTTTAAATTTCGGCGAAGCCCTTAGTGTTCGAAAGACTGAGTTCTGGGCGCTATACACGCCTAGGCCGGACAAAGCCGAATCCTCGCTCTAAGCGGCATAAGTCTTTTAAGGACTCGAAACCTCTCGAACAGCGACCAGCTCTCGCCCCATCATGACAGCCAGTTTTAGCTTTCTCCACTGAGGTGCTTAGCCCAGCTCAACCGGGGCACAATTGCAGTAGTTCTCCCAGCGCTACCTTAGCCGATATAGCGGAACGTAAGGTACCAAAACATGGGAGCCGGGCAAACCCAACTATTGACCAAAGACATGATTCGGAGCTGATGCATATAATGCTATAAGTTTGGAGGGCCGCACTTGTGGAAGTGTTCGGACTTCTCATGCCGTATTATGGGATGCTTGAGCCCCTGGCATATTGGCCGTACCAAAGTGTACGGGTGCATAATGTCATAACTGAACATGTATATGAAAAAGGAATGAATAGAGAATGCAATAATAATCTGAAGCTAAGCATTGTTTATTCGAAAAGGCTGCAGTAAAAGCAGAATGATACAAATAGTGCAATAAGCAAGAGATGGGACTATTTGACATGTCCCCCTCCAGGGGTGAGCTGCGGGACGGTATGTAAGATAGGTATTTTGCTCGTTATAGAGACCACCTGGGCATTCGACGTAGCTTTCTGCCTCCTTGGTTGTTGCATCGTGTGTTCGGTGATTGTACTGCCGGACAGGCCTTCCGGAGAGTGGAGTCCTGAAAGTAAGAAAAAATGACAAAATCGGGAGCCCCTAGTGCGGTTGAGCCGTTTTTTGGGCGTGCCGTGGTTGTGCCCCTCCCCCTGTGCCCATGGTATTTCTAGAGCGTAATTATGTATGCGTAGTACTGGTTTCGCAGTTTCGCGAGGGCTGGGGTTGGGGCCACATTGCTACGCTTGCTCGGAACGTGCCGGGCGGTCTTGTTGTAGGTTACTCCAGGCGCGCTTGACGGTGTCCAGACGGTTTATCGCTGGACTGGAGAATTGCCTTGAGAGGCTGCTTTGTACTTTCGCTGCGAGGGCCGCCGTATGCTCCTCCGTTCAGAGAGAGCGTTTGGTGTTTCCATTGACCGTAATGACTCCTTGAGGTCCTGGCATCTTGAGCTTGAGGTATGCGTAGTGCGGCACCGCATTGAACTTTGCGAATGCGGTTCGTCCGAGCAGTGTGTGATAGCCACTGCGGAACGGGACTATGTCGAAGATTAACTCCTCGCTTCGGAAATTATCCGGGGATCCAAAGACCACTTCAAGTGTAACTGCGCCTGTGCAGTTGGTCTCTACTCCTAGTATGACGCCCTTGAAGGTCGTTTTTGTGGGTTTAATCCTTGAGGGGTCTATGCCCATTTTCTGCACTGTATCCTGATAAAGCAGGTTCAGGCTGCTGCCGCCGTCCATAAGGACTCGAGTGCGGTGAAATCTGTCAATGATTGGGTCTAGAACCAATGCGGCGAATCCGCCATGGCGGATGCTAGTGGGGTGGTCCCTTCGATCGAAAGTGATCGGGCAGGAGGACCATGGGTTGAACTTTGGGGCGACTGGCTCCAACGCGTATACGTCCCTTAACGCACGCTTCCGCTCCCTCTTGGGGATGTGGGTTGCATATATCATGTTCACTGTCCGCACTTTTGGGGGGAAGCCCTTCTGTCCATTATTGTTCAGCGGCCGGGGCTCCTCCTCGTCGTTGCTATGTAGCCCCTTGTCTCTGTTTTCGGCATTTAACTTGCCGGCCTGCTTGAACACCCAACAATCCCTGTTGGTGTGATTGGCTGGTTTTTCGGGGGTGCCATGTATCTGGCATGAGCGATCGAGTATACGATCCAAACTGGATGGGCCCGGGGTGTTTCTTTTGAATGCCTTTTTCCGCTGACCGGGTTTAGAGCCTCTAAATCCGGCATTAACTGCCGTATCTTCAGCATTGTTGCTGTTAATGAGGCACTTGTGCTTGTTGCGACGCGACCTGCCATTGCTGTCCTTGGTATCCGAATTACCAGGGCTCTTGGTCATGTTATTGCTACGAGCCAGCCAGCTGTCTTCTCCCGCGCAAAAGCGGGTCATGAGTGTCGTGAGGGCTGCCATAGATTTCGGCTTTTCCTGTCCAAGGTGCCGAGCAAGCCAGTCGTCACGGATGTTATGCTTGAAGGCTGCTAGGGCCTCTGCGTCCGGACAGTCGACGATTTGATTTTTCTTGGTTAGGAACCGTGTCCAGAATTGTCTGGCAGATTCTTCTGGCTGCTGAATTATGTGGCTCAGGTCATCGGCGTCTGGTGGTCGCACGTAGGTGCCCTGGAAATTGTCGAGGAATGCGGCTTCCAGGTCCTCCCAACAACCAATTGATTCTGCTGGCAAGCTCTTAAGCCAATGCCGAGCTGGTCCTTTAAGCTTGAGTGGGAGGTATTTGATGGCGTGTAGATCATCGCCACGGGCCATGTGGATATGAAGGAGATAGTCCTTGATCCATACCGCAGGATCTGTTGTGTCACCGTATGATTCAATGTTTATGGGTTTGAATCCCTCTGGGATTTGATGATCCATTACTTCATCTGTGAAGCATAGTGGGTGTGCGGCACCTCTGTACTGGGCTATATCACGACGTAGCTCAAATGAGCTTTGTCTGCTGTGTTCGGCTCGGCCGGATTTACTGTATCCGGCGTGACGATTATCGTCTCGTGCCGTTGGGCGCCCGCGCGATCCGTAGATCGATCTTGTTTGCCTTGCCTTGTCCTCCAACATATATCGCAGGTCTAGCATGTTTCCCCATGCCTTGGTATTTTTTGAGCGACGCTGGGGTGCGGCTTGAGTGGAGGGCCGAGAGGCCTCTCTGTCGCGGCCGCGAGGTGGCCGGTCAGCCGCATCATGCGCTGGTGATGTAGGTTTAGGTGCTTCCTCCTCTAATCGGGGTAGCAACCTGCGCTTTGGGTAGCTCTTGGAGGGGCATTTGAGTTCGTATTCCTCGGCCGCAAGGACTTCAGTCCATCTGTCGGCTAGCAAATCTTGATCAGCTCTAAGTTGTTGATGTTTTTTCTTAAGGCTACTCGCCGTGGCCATAAGCTTGTGCTTAAAGCGCTCTTGTTCGACGGGATCCTCAGGCACGACAAATTCGTCATCGCCGAGGCTGGCCTCGTCTTCGGAGGGAGGCATGTAATTATCATCCTCTTCCTCTCTGTCTGCCGCTCTCCCAGGGGGGCTGGCTTCTCTATCCTCCTGCGCTGAATCTTGCTGGAGGGAGTTGTCTTCAGCACTGTCCGCGGTGCTATTATCTCCCGTGCCGGTATCACCGTTTTTGCTTTGGCGAGACTTAGAGCGGCGCCGCTGACGCCGGCGCTTAGGTTGCTTCTTGGAGGGGTCATCCCCAGCTATTCCGTCGCCATTGCCTTCTTTAGGTGTATCCACCATATATATGTCATATGACAAGGTGGCTTTCCAGTGCCCTATAGGCGCTGGTTCCTGTTCGTCTCCTACATCGTCGTCCATACCGTCGATGTCTTTGGAGTCGAAGTCTAGCATGTCGGTTAGGTCATCGACAGTGGCTACAAAGTGGGTGGTGGGTGGGCGTCGAATTTCTTCGTCGTCCACATCCCAATCCTGCTGGAAATAATCCGGCCAGGACTCTCCTGACAAAGAGAGAGACCTTAGTGAATTCAGAATGTCACCGAAGGGCGAGTGCTGAAAGATATCTGCGGCAGTGAATTCCATGATCGGGGCCCAATCGGATTCGATCGGCAGGGGCGCATAGGGTTCGGAGTCCGGAGAATAGTCCGGCACTTTGGACTCACGGGCTTCGCAGAAGATAAGGCTGGTGTTCGGCTCGATCGCCGTTGAGACTGCAGCCCCCGCAGCGGGGTCTAGCCACTCGTCCTTGATTGGTGCAGTCGACTCCGAGCTAAGGGTCGGAGCGGATGCGGGTGCGGGTGCGTCCTCCAGGGCACTGTTCGGTGGCAGAGCTAAATCATGCCCATCATGACAGTGCGGCGCGCCCGGCTGTGGCTCGAATCCGTCGAAGATCAAGTCCCCGCGGATGTCGGCCACGTAGTTCAAACTTCCAAATCTGACCTGATGGCCAGGGGCGTAGCTTTCGATCTGCTCCAGATGGCCAAGCGAATTAGCCCGCGGTGCAAAGCCGCCGAATATGAAGATCTGTCCGGGGAGAAAAGTCTCGCCCTGGACCGCATCGCTGTTGATGATCGGAGGAGCCATCGGGCCTAAAGATGACGACACAGAGGAACTCTCAATGAAAGCACCAATGTCAGTGTCAAAACCGGCGGATCTCGGGTAGGGGGTCCCAAACTGTGCGTCTAGGCGGATGGTAACAGGAGACAAGTGACACAATGTTTTTACCCAGGTTCGGGCCCACTCGATGGAGGTAAAACCCTACTCCTGCTTGATTAATATTGATGATATGGGTAGTACAAGAGCAGATCTACCACGAGATTAGAGAGGCTAAACCCTAGAAGCTAGCCTATGGTATGATTGTTGTTGTCCTACGGACTAAAACCCTCTGGTTTATATAGACACCGGAGAGGGCTAGGGTTACACAGAGTCGGTTACAATGGGAGGAGATCTACACATCCGTATTGCCAAGCTTGCCTTCCACGCCAAGGAAAGTCCCATCCGGACACAGGACGAAGTCTTCAATCTTGTATCTTCATAGTCCAAGAGTCCGGCCAAAGGTTATAGTCCGGTTGTCCGGACACCCCCTAATCCAGGACTCCCTCAGTGAACTTCTAAGCCACAAACTTATCAACTCCACATGCCTTAAAGCTGTCATAAACACCAGGGAAGTGATCCTCATTCTCCTTGATGAATTCCCAGTCAACCCATCTCATGTCACACACTATGGGCTTCTTGTCAAGTAAAACAGTCTCATAGAAGTCCTGTTGTTCCTTAGTGTGGAATCTGTAGTCCACAGCAGTCCTTCTCCTGGTGGCATATGGATCAGACTCTCTCCATAGCCTCCATCCTGAATCCTTCCTGATTTTCATGTTCTCTGCAACTAGGTGTGCATCATTGTGATCAGGGATCTTGGGCTTCAGCTTCCTCAAAATAACAGAATCATCTTCTTTTTCTTCAGCAGCTTGAGGCACTAGGGCCTTGTTCTTCTCCTCAGCAGGGATGTTCTTGGTGCTCCTCTTGGGTTTTGGCTTTGGAGCTGGAGCAGCAGTCTTAGGAGCAGTTTTGGGCTTAGATGGAGCAGCCCCTGCTTTGGAGCTGGAGCAGCAGTCTTCAGACTCAATAGTGAACTTCATAGTTTCACATGTGGCAACTTTCCTTGGCTTAGACATGGGTTGTCTTCTTGCTGGCATCTTAGTCTTCAGACCTGGCTTAGTTGCAGCAGCTGAGCCATACTCTTTCTTCAGCACTTTGTTCTTAGAAGTGGCTTCATCTTCAACAGCCACATAATCTTCACCTTTAGAGTCAGAAGTTCTCTTCTTCCTTGTTCCGGTAGCAACCTTTGGAGGATTGCTTGGAGTGCTCCTCCTGCCATCATCATAGCTGCTAGAGGGACTAGTGCCCTCACTCAACTGATTTTATTCCTCTGACTTGTTCTGGCTGTCACTTTGGTCAGACATCTTGCAAGCAAACTGTCAGCAGACCCTGTGAATGGATTGTAGATGAGGTAGAGTAGATTGCTTCCTCTTGAGCACTGCGTTGGATTTCCCCGAAGAGGAAAGGATGATGCAGCAAAGTAGTGTAAGTATTTCCCTCAGTTTTTAAGAACCAAGGTATCAATCCAGTAGGAGGCTATGCGTGAGTCCCTTGTACCTACACAAAGCAAATAACTCCTCGCAACCAACGCGAATAGGGGTTGTCAATACCTTCACGGTCACTTACGAGAGTGAGATCTGATAGAGATTATAGATAATATTTTTGGTATTTTTGTTATAAAGATGCAAAGTAAAATAAAAAGCAAAGCAATATTAAAGTGATGGAAGATTAATATGAAGATAGACCCGGGGGCCATAGATTTCACTAGTGGCTTCTCTCAAGAGCATACGTATTCTACGGTGGGTGAACAAACTACTGTTGAGCAATTGACAGAATTGAGCATAGTTATGAGAATATCTAGGTATGATCATGTATATAGGCATCACGTCCGAGACAAGTAGACCGACTCCTGCCTGCATCTACTACTATTACTCCACTCATCGACCGCTATCCAGCATGCATCTAGAGTATTAAGTTCAAGAAAATAGAGTAACGCCTTAAGCAAGATGACATGATGTAGAGGGATAAATTCATGCAATATGATAAAAAAAACCCATCTTGTTATCCTCGATGGCAACAATACAATATGTGCCTTGCTGACCCTACTATCACTGGGAAAGGACACCGCAAGATTGAACCCAAAGCTAAGCACTTCTCCCATTGCAAGAAAACCCAATCTAGTAGGCCAAACCAAACTGATAATTCGAAGAGACTTGCAAAGATAACCAATCATACATAAAAGAATTCAGAGAAGATTCAAATATTGTTCATAGATAATCTTGATCATAAACCCACAATTCATCGGTCTCAACAATCACACCGCAAAAAGAAGATTGCATCGAATAGATCTCCACGAGAGAGGGGGAGAACATTGTATTGAGATCCAAAAAGAGAGAAGAAGCCATCTAGCTACTAACTATGGACCCGAAGGTCTGAAGTAAACTACTCAACACTTCATCGGAGGGGCTATGGTGATGATGTAGAAGCCCTCCGTGGTGGATGCCCTCTCCGGCGGAGCTCCGGAACAGGCCCCAAGATGGGATCTCGTGGGTATAGAAGGTTGCAGCGGTGGAATTAGGTTTTTGGCTCCGTATCTGATCGTTTGGGGGTACGTAGGTATATATAGGAGGAAGAAGTACGTCGATGGAGCTCCATGGGCCCCACGAGGGTGGGGGCGCGCCCTAGGGGGGTGGGCGCGCCCCCTACCTCGTGCCCACCTCCTGGCTTTCTTGACGTAGGGTCCAAGTCTCCTGGATCATATTCGGTGAGAAAATCACGTTCCCGAAGGTTTCATTCCGTTTGATATTCCGTTTCTTCGAAACTCTGAAATAGGCAAAAAAAACAGCAATTCTGGGCTGGGCCTCCGGTTAATAGGTTAGTCCCAAAAAAAATATAAAAGTGGAAAATAAAGCCCAATATAGTCCAAAACAATAGATAATATAGCATGGAGCAATCAAAAATTATAGATACGTTGGAGACGTATCATAGATGAGCATCACAAAGTACAGGAGTCTTTGCAAAACAGATGACTTAAAAACATAGTTTTAGTTCTTCACAGAAAGCATTTCGGATCTACCGATTTGTAAACTCGGTGATACCGAAGCAGCTTTTGGAACCTGAACTAGTGAACTTGGTCAGACCGAGTCACAGTTCGGTGGTACCGAGACTGCTAGGGTTTCACAGAGAATCGAACTCGGTCACACTGATTTGCAATTTTTGGTCGGGCCGAAAATGTGTGTGCTCAGGCCTAAGCCAAAATCGGTGAGACCAATTTCTACAACTCGGTCGGTCCGAGATGAATTCGGCGGAGACCTAACCCTAAATTTTCAAATCAAAACTAATCTACGGGATGTTTTTGCTGGACATGATGATTTCAGTTATGTCAAGAGACGTGGCAAAGCAATGTGCTAGGAATCGGAGTTAAAGTTTAGCACAATGATCAAGTCCGTACCCTAGTGCGGCGACGAACTTGCTACGACGGCAACAGTGGAGAAGATTTCCGTTGACGGTGGCGGAGACCAGCGGCGGGAGGTCACTGGCGACTAGAGGATGATCCGGAGACGAGAGAAGGCAGAGTAGGTTACGCGCGGGCGAAGGGGTTCGGAGAAATTTCCAAATTTTGACCCAGCGGTATATATAACCTGACTCTGTCGGTGTGACCGGGTGGAACAACTCGGTGGCACCGTGATGTCTACTACGCAACCTTCTTCTTGTAGATGTTGTTGGGCCTCCAAGTGCAGAGGTTTGTAGGACAGTAGCAAATTTCCCTCAAGTGGATGACCTAAGGTTTATCAATCCGTGGGAGGCGTAGGATGAAGATGGTCTCTCTCAAGCAACCCTGCAACCAAATAACAAAGAGTCTCTTGTGTCCCCAACACACCCAATACAATGGTAAATTGTATAGGTGCACTAGTTCGGTGAAGAGATGGTGATACAAGTGCAATATGGATGGTAGATATAGGTTTTTGTAGACTGAAAAAATAAAAACAGCAAGGTAACAAGTGGTAAAAGTGAGCGTAAACGGTATTGCAATGCTAGGAAACAAGGCCTAGGGTTCATACTTTCACTAGTGCAAGTTCTCTCAACAATAATAACATAATTGGATCATATAACTATCCCTCAACATGCAACAAAGAGTCACTCCAAAGTCACTAATAGTGAAGAACAAACGAAGAGATTATGGTAGGGTACGAAACCACCTCAAAGTTATTCTTTCCAATCAATTCGTTGGGCTATTCCTATAAGTGTCACAAACAGCCCTAGAGTTCATGCTAGAATAACACCTTAAGACACAAATCAACCAAAACCCTAATGTCACCTAGATACTCCAATGTCACCTCAAGTATCCATGGGCATGATTATACGATATGCATCACACAATCTCAATTCATCTACTCAAACCAACACATAGAACCTCAAAGAGTGCCCCAAAGTTTCTACCGGAGAATCACGATGAAAACGTGTGCCAACCCCTATGCATAGGTTCATGGGCGGAACCCGCAAGTTGATCACCAAAACATACATCAAGTGAATCACGTGATATCCCATTGTCACCATAGATACGCACGGCAAGACATACATCAAGTGTTCTCAAGTCTTTAAAGACTCAATCCGATAAGATAACTTCAAAGGGGAAACTCAATCCATTACAAGAGAGTAGAGGGGGAGAAGAAACATAAGATCCAACTATAATAGCAAAGCTCGCGATACATCAAGATCGTGCCAAATCAAGAACACGAGAGAGAGAGAGATCAAACACATAGCTACTGGTACATACCCTCAGCCCCGAGGGTGAACTACTCCCTCCTCGTCATGGAAAGTGCCGGGATGATGAAGATGGCCACCGGTGAGGGTTCCCCCCTCCGGCAGGGTGCCGCAACAGGGTCCCGATTGGGTTTTGGTGGCTACAGAAGCTTGCGGCGGCGGAACCCCCGATCTAATCTTCGTTCTGGAAGTTTTAGGGTACGTGAGTATATATGGGTGTAGGAAGTATGTCGGTGGAGCTTCGGGGGGCCCACGAGGCAGGGGGCGCCCTAGGGGGGTGGGCGCGCCCCCAGCCTCATGAGCACCTCCCTTTGCTCCTGACGTGGGGTCCAAATCCATCCGGTAAGTTTCCTTCCAAAAATAACTTCTCCAGTTGATTTCGTTCCGTTTCGACTCCGTTTGATATTCCTTTTCTTCGAAACACTGAAATAGGCATAAAACAACAAATCTAGGCTGGGCCTCCGGTTAATAGGTTACTCCCAAAAATAATATAAAAGTGGATAATAAAGCCCAATATTGCCCAAAACAGTAGATAATATAGCATGGAGCAATTAAAAATTATAGATACGTTGGAGACGTATCACACTGAGATGCAAAACTGCAAGCAGTTACTGCAACTCGGTGTGACCGAAAGGTTCTAATCGGTTGCACCGAGATTGAAAACCCTATATCAACTTGGTGACTCGGTAGGACCGAAAAGGATGAATCGGTCAGACCGAGATGCACAAAGAGGTTTTGGAGGTTTAAGTCTATGACGAATCGGGATCTCCGAGTCCTCCTCACACAGAGTGGTTCGAATCTGACTTGATCAAACTTTGTGATGTAGCATGAATAGAGTTTGAGACGAGAAAAGCATAGATAGCTAGAGGGTGTTCTTAGGCATTCTTGTCCATCCATTTGGCAAAAGAGAAAGAGCCAAACAATCATAGCAACAAATGGATGTCCTCGAATGAGTAAAATATGCATCCAACATGCTCACACAATTAAAATGGCAAATGAAATATGTGACAAAGCATGCACAAACATTCTAGCATCTATCAAGCAATTGGCGATGAGTAGGTCATCTATATATGAGTATATTGACATAGGAGTCAAATGAGAACACTTGATCATAGGTCATACTCATCGTTTAAGCACAAGTGGGGTTACCACTTTTACATAAAGCATTGTTGTGTTCACACCATTAGAGTTGCTTTAGCTCATTGATTTGAGTAAAGCTCCCGCTAGATGTGATATTCCCCCTAAAGGGGATGAACTAACCTTGGGTTTTGTCGATGATGACTTCATGTAGGTGTTGAAGATGTAGATGCTCAATGTTGATGTAGATCATTTGGAGCAATCCTTTGGAGTGAGTTGCACTTTCAATACCTACACGGGTTAGTCCCACAAGGAACAAACAAGGATATCCATAGACATAGAGTGATGCATACACAAGATGATGTCAATGAAAGCATTAGGTTACCTTGTCCCTTGTATTACCAGCAAGAGGGTTTGTGACTCCTTGAACTAGTGCAAGATATGGAAGTTGTTTGCACTTATCCTTGCCAAAATGATAGGAGTGAAGTATGTTGGCGGAGCCAAAATAGGACGACCTAGGCAATTTGTTTATTGATCAGCAACAATTGGAATCACTATTTTATCACGTTCTGGTGATTTTTAATAATTGTTTTCGTGAACAGAAAGTTTCTGGAAATTACACCAAGATCAAATAACTATCATCCAAGAAGATCCTATAGGTTTAACTTGGCACAAACACTAATTAAAACATAAAAACACATCTAAACAGAGGCTAGATCAAAGATTTATTCCTAAACAGAAGCAAAAGCAAAAAAAAACTAAAAATAAAATTGGGTTGCCTCCCAACAAGCGCTATCGTTTAACGTCCCTAGCTAGGCATAAAAGCAAGGATAGATCTAGGTATTGCCATCTTTGGTAGGCAATTCTTCAATTAGGCATCTACATTCATTAGAAATTTCTTTCTTTCTGGTAATTATCAAACTTTTAGGCACAAGATCGAAAAATTCATTCGTAGCAAATGGTTCCTTAATGATAGCAAAAAGATTGGGATGAATACTTATAGATTTAAGATCCGCAGTTTCCTTACTAGAAGATTCACCCTTGTTTTTAGGAACATACATAAGCTTAGCAACTTTATTAGAAGGACTTGGAGTACTCTTAACGGAAGAAAAAGCGGTTCCCAAGTTGGTAATGATACCCTCAAGTTTATCGATTCTAGTGGAATCTTGATTTATTCTCTCATTAACTATGGGTTCCTTCTCCTTAATATTTTTGAAAGTTACTCCTACCTTGGATCCATATTGGGTAATTGGATTGTGGATCTTTTTATCTAGATTTTCAATTAATTCAATGGTAGCAACTTTATTTTCAATAATTTCAAGTCTTTGCATCACATGGTCCATAGTTAACATAGTTCCATTAACCAAAAGAGGTGGTGAGCCAAATAAATCTATCATAGCATTATAAGAGTCAAAAGTGTGGCTACCCAAGAAATTCCCTCCGGTAATGGTATCAAGGATATATCTATACCATGGGTTAGCACCTACATAAAAATTGCAGAGAAGAACTGAAGTAGATTGCTTCCTGGTAGATCTATTTTGAGCATTGCAAATTCTATACCAAGCGTCTTTTAGATTTTCTCCCTCCCTTTGCTTAAAATTTAGAACTTCATTCTCGGGAGATAACGGAGAAGATGTAAGACTAGCCATAACGACAAGCAAGCGAGAAAAAGGCAAACGGAAAAGAGAGGGCGAATAAAACGGCAAGGGTGAAGTGGGGGAAAGGAAAACGAGAGGCAAATGGCAAATAATGTAATGTGAGAGATAAGGGATTGTGATGGGTACTTGGTATGTTGACTTTTGCGTAGACTCCCCGGCAACGGCGCCAGAAATTCTTCTTGCTTCCTCTTGAGCACTGCGTTGGATTTCCCCGAAGAGGAGAGGATGATGCAGCAAAGTAGCGTAAGTATTTCCCTTAGTTTTTGAGAACCAAGGTATCAATCAGTAGGAGGCTACGCGTGAGTCCCTCGTACCTACACAAAGCAAATAACTCCTCGCAACCAACGCGAATAGGGGTTGTCAATCCCTTCACGGTCACTTACGAGAGTGAGATCTGATAGAGATGATAGATAATATTTTTGGTATTTTTGTTATAAAGATGCAAAGTAAAATAAAAAGCAAAGTAAAAAAGCAAAGCAATATTAAAATGATGGAAGATTAATATGATGAAGATAGACCTGGGGGCCATAGATTTCACTAGTGGCTTCTCTCAAGAGCATAAGTATTCTATGGTGGGTGAAAAAATGATTGTTGATCAATTGACAGAATTGAGCATAGTTATGAGAATATCTAGGTATGATCATGTATATAGGCATCACGTCCGAGACAAGTAGACCGACTCCTGCCTGCATCTACTACTATTACTCCACTCATCGACCGCTATCCAGCATGCATCTAGAGTATTAAGTTCAAGAAAACAGAGTAACGCCTTAAGCAAGATGACATGATGTAGAGGGATAAATTCATGCAATATGATAAAAAAACCATCTTGTTATCCTCAATGGCAACAATACAATACGTGCCTTGCTGCCCCTACTGTCACTGGGAAAGGACACCACAAGATTGAACCCAAAGCTAAGCACTTCTCCCATTGCAACAAAAACCAATCTAGTAGGCCAAACCAAACTGATAATTCGAAGAGACTTGCAAAGATAACCAATCATAAATAGAAGAATTCAGAGAAGGTTCAAATATTGTTCATAGATAATCTTGATCATAGACCCACAATTCATCGGTCTCAACAAACACACCACAAAAAGAAGATTACATCAAATAGATCTCCACGAGAGAGGGGGAGAACATTGTATTGAGATCCAAAAAGAGAGAAGAAGACATCTAGCTACTAACTATGGACCCGAAGGTCTGAAGTAAACTACTCAACACTTCATCGGAGGGGCTATGGTGATGATGTAGAAGCCCTCCGTGGTGGATGCCCTCTCCGTCGGAGCTCCGAAATAGGCCCCAAGATGGGATCTCGTGGGTACAGAAGGTTGCGGCAGTGGAATTAGGTTTTTGGCTCCGTATCTGATCGTTTGGGGGTACGTAGGTATATATAGGAGGAAGAAGTACGTTGGTGGAGCTCCATGGGCCCCACGAGGGTGGGGGCGCGCCCACCACGTCCTGGCTTTCTTGACGTAGGGTCCAAGTCTCCTAGATCATATTCGGTGAGAAAATCACGTTCCCAAAGGTTTCATTCCATTTGGACTCCGTTTGATATTCTGTTTCTTCGAAACTCTGAAATAGGCAAAAAACAGCAATTCTGGGCTGGGCCTCCGGTTAATAGGTTAGTCCCAAAAAATAATATAGAAGTGGAAAATAAAGCCCAATATATTCCAAAACAATAGATAATATAGCATGGAGCAATCAAAAATTATAGATATGTTGGAGACGTATCATAGATGAGCATCACAAAGTACAGGAGTTTTTGCAAAACAGATGACTTAAAAACTTAGTTTTAGTTCTTCACGGAAAGCATTTAAGATCTACCGATTTGTAAACTCGGTGATACCGAAGCCGCTTTTGGAACCTGAACTAGTGAACTCGGTCAGACCGAGTCACAGTTCGGTGGTACCGAGACTGCTAGGGTTTCACAAGAATCGAACTCGGTCACACCGATTTGCAATTTTCGGTCGGGCCGAAAATACGTGTGCTCTGGCCTAAGCCAAAATCGGTGAGACCAATTTCTACAACTCGGTCGGTCCGAGATGAATTCGGCGGAGACCTAACCCTAAATTTTCAAATCAAAACTAATCTACGGGACGTTTTCGCTGGACAGGATGATTTCAATTATGGCAAGAAACATGGCAAAGCAATGTGCTAGGAATCGGAGTTAAAGATTAGCACAGTGATCAAGTACGTACCCTAGTGCGGCGACGAACTTGCTACGGCGGCAACGGCGGAGAAGATTTCCGTTGATGGCGGCGGAGACCAGCGGCGGGAGGTCGCTAGCGACGAGAGGACGATCCGGAGACCACAGAAGGCAGAGTAGGTTACGCGCGGGCGAAGGGGTTCGGAGAAATTTCCAAATTTTGACCCAGCGATATATATAACCTGACCCTGTCGGTGTGACCGAGTGGAACAACTCGGTGGCACCGAGATGCAAAACTGCAAGCAGTTACTGCAACTCGGTGTGACCGAAAGGTTCTAATCGGTTGCACCGAGATTGAAAACCCTAGATCAACTTGGTGACTCGGTAGGACCGAAAAGGATGAATCGGTCAGACCGAGATGCACAAAGAGGTTTTGGAGGTTTAAGTCTATGACGAATCGGGATCTCCGAGTGCTCCTCACACAGAGTGGTTCGAATCTGACTTGATCAAACTTTGTGACGTAGCATGAATAGAGTTTGAGACGAGAAAAGCATAGATAGCTAGAGGGTGTTCTTAGGCATTCTTGTCCATCCATTTGGCAAAAGAGAAAGAGCCAAACGATCATAGCAACAAATGGATGTCCTCGAATGAGTAAAATATGCATCCAACATGCTCACACAATTAAAATGGCAAATGAAATATGTGACAAAGCATGCACAAATATTGTAGCATCTATCGAGCAATTGGCGATGAGTAGGTCATCTATATATGAGTATATTGACATAGGAGTCAAATGAGAACACTTGATCATAGGTCATACTCATCGTTTAAGCACAAGTGGGGTTACCATTTTTACATAAAACATTGTTGTGTTCACACCATTAGAGTTGCTTTAGCTCATTGATTTGAGTAAATCTCCCGCTAGATGTGATATTCCCCCTAAAGGGAATGAACTAACCTTGGGTTTTTTCGATGATGACTTCATGTAGGTGTTGAAGATGTAGATGCTCAATGTTGATGTAGATCATTTGGAGCAATCCTTTGGAGTGAGTTGCATTTTCAATACCTACACGGGTTAGTCCCACAAGGAACAAACAAGGATATCCATAGACATAGAGTGATGCATACACAAGATGATGTCCATGAAAGCATTAGGTTAGCTTGTCCCTTGTATTACCAGCAAGAGGGTTTGTGACTCCTTGAACTAGTGCAAGATATGGAAGTTGTTTGCACTTGTCCTTGCCAAAATGATAGGAGTGAAGTATGTTGGCGGAGTCACCCTCAAGAACTCTCTAGTTCTTCTTCTGGATCCACACCATCTTGATGGGAATCCTTGGAGTTGTAGTTGTACTTGATGAAGTGGAACTTGATGTAGTCTTGGGAACCCACTTGACCAAGGTCTTAGGTGCTTCTTCATCAATTTCCTCTTGAAGCTTGTCCTTGCCTTTTTGCTTGTGGTCTTGTGGTGGAAGATCATCTTGAGCTTGTATCCCTTTGAAAGAAGTAGGATCATACTTCTCTTGTTGAGGAACAAACTTCGTCTTGGGGTATTGATCTTCTTCCCACTCAACTCCATTGGCATTGAACTTTCGTTCAAAACCAACACCTTGATTCTTCCGGTGTCTTCCTTGCTTGTGATCTTTGTAATTTGGCATCATTTGGATCAATGTGCACACTGTATCATATTTTCCATCCAAGGCTCTTAGGATCTTCTTGATGATAAATTTTTCGGTCATCTTTTCACTTCCTAAGTCGGCAATCTCATTTGTGATGAGAGCAAGCCTAGAGTACATTTCAGCGACACCTTCACCATCCTTCATTTTGAACTTGTCAAGTTGACTTTGAAGCACATCCAATTTGGATTCCTTGACGGAGTCGGTACCTTCGTGCATATCAATCAAAGTATCCCAAATTTCCTTTGCATTCTCAAGACGGCTGATTTTGTTGAATTCTTTGGGGCACAATCCGTTGAAGAGAATATCACAAGCTTGAGCATTGTATTGTAGCATCTTCAACTCTTCCGCGGTAGCTTCACGATTCAGTTCTCTCCCATCAAAGAATTCACCTTGCAAGCCAATACACACAATAGCCCAAACGGCGGGGTTATGTCCAAGAATATGCATTTTCATCTTATGCTTCCAACTAGCAAAATTAGTGCCATCAAAGTAAGGACCTCTACGGTGGTAATTTCCCTCACTAGACGCCATACTCTCCTAGGTTGTGAAACCAAGGCTATGACCAACAAAAGCTATGGAAATCAAAGAAAATGGAGACCAAAGCTCTGATACCACTTGTAGGATCGGAAGTATGTCTAGAGGGGGGTGATTAGACTACTTGACCAAATAAAAATCTAGCCTTTTCCCAATTTTAGTTCTTTGCAGATTTTAGCAACTTAGCACAAGTCAAGCAATCAACGTACACATGCAATTCTAAGAGTATAGCAGCGGAACGTAGAATAATTGCATATGAAGGTAAAGGGATGAGTTTGAGGGAGCAAACGCAATGTTGACACGGAGATTTTTTATCCGTGGTTCCGATAGGTGGTGCTATCGTACATCCACGTTGATGGAGACTTCAACCCACGAAGGGTAACGGTTGCGCAAGTCCACGGAGGGCTCCACCCACGAAGGGTCCACGAAGTAGCAACCTTGTCTATCCCACATGGCCGTCGCCCACGAAGGACTTGCCTCACTAGGGTAGATCTTCATGAAGTAGGCGATCTCCTTGCCCTTACAAACTCCTTGATTCAACTCCACAATCTTGTCGGAGGCTCCAAAGTGACACCTAGCCAATCTAGGAGACACCACTCTCCAAGAAGTAACAAATGGTGCGTTGATGATGAACTCCTTGCTCTTGTGCTTCAAATGATAGTCTCCCCAACACTCAACTCTCTCTCATAGGATTGGATTTGGTAGAAAGAATATTTGAGTGGAAAGCAACTTGGGGAAGGCTAGAGATCAAGATTTACGTGGTTGGAATGGAATATCTTGACCTCAACACAAGTGTAGGTGGTTCTCTCTCAGAAAATATGTATTGGAAGTGTAGGCATGTTCTGATGGCTCTATCCACAAATGAAGAGTGGGTGGAGGGGTATATATAGCCTCCACACAAAATCTAACCGTTACACACAAATCACCAAACTCGGTGGGACCGAATCATTAAACTCAGTCGGACCGATTTAGTTCAAAATGTGAACATTAGGATTCTCGGTGGGACCGACATGTCAACTCGGTGGGACCGATGTCATTAAGGTTAGGGCATAACGTAATCTCGGTGAGACCGATTACACAAATTCGGTGAGACCGATTTTGGTAATAGCCAAACAGAGAGTTGCTCAGGCAAACTCGGTGGGACCGTCGCTCCTCTCGGTTGGACCGAAACGTTACGAAGGGGAAACAAAGAGTTCGCATTGCAATCTCGGTGGGACTGATCGCTCATCTCGGTTTGACCGAAACGTTACGAAGGGAAACCGAGAGTTTGCAATCCCATCTCAGTGAGACCGAGATCCCTATCAGTAAGACCGAATTGATTAGGGTTTCTGGCAGTGGCTATGTCAACTGAACTCGGTGGCTCGAATGGAAAGAATCGGTGGGGCCGAGTTGGACTTTTTGGTTTAGGACATATGTGGATATGAGAAAGTAGTGGAGGTTTTTTTGACTATTTACTGTAGAGCAACAGCCCCACAGTCCTTTTATTCCAGAAATTTTTGCCCAGGCCTGTTTAAATCCGCTCCCACCGGGAGTCGAACCCAGGACCTGCGGTGCTACTAAGGTCGCTGCAACCACTAGGCTATAGGCCCGTTCACGTAGTGGAGGGTTTTGGAGCATATCACTAAGCATTTTGAGCAAGATCCTCATTAAGCAACACCTCATCCCTTCTTAATAGTATTGGCTTTTCCTATAGACTCAATGTGATCTTGGATCACTAAAATAGAAAATGTAGAGTCTTGTGCTTTGAGCTTGAGCCAATCCTTTGTCCTTAGCATTTTGAAGGGTCCACTTTCTAATCCATGCCATGCCAAACATTGAGCTTTCCTGAAATATTTATCTTGGAATAGCATTAGCTCAATGAGCTATATGTTGTTAGGAATTACCAAAACCACCCAGGGATAGTTGCACTTTCAGCATCCAGGTTCCGCTATTGGTTATTGACTGGAGATGAGTCTCGGTCATGTCTACATAGTTCTCGAACCCATAGGATCCGCACGCTTAACGTTCGATGACGATCGGTATTATGAGTTTATGTGTTTTGATGTACCGAAGGTAGTTTAGAGTCCCGGATGTGATCACGGACATGACGAGGAGTCTCGAAATGGTCTAGACATAAAGATTGATATATTGGAAGGTTATGTTTGGACACCGGAAAGGTTTCAGATAGGTTTGGGCATTTTCCGGAGTACCGGGGGGTTATGGAACCCCCCGGGGGGTTAATGGGCCTTCATGGGCCATAGTGGAAGAGAGGAGGAGGCAGCCAAGTGGAGGGGAGCGCCCCCCAAGCCCAATCTGAATTGGGGAGGGGGGCCGGCCCCCTTTCCTTATCTCCTTCTTCCCCTTCCTTCCCCCTCGTAGTTGGACTAGGAAAGGGGGGAACCTACTCCTAGTAGGAGTAGGATTCCCCCCCTTGGGGCATGCCCCATGAGGCCGACCGTCCCCCTCCTCCACTCCTTTATATATGGGGGAGGGGGCACCCCATAGACACACAAGTTGATTTCCTAGTCGTGTGCGGTGGGCCCCTCCACGGATTTCCACCTCGGTCATATTGTCGTAGTGCTTAGGCGAAGCCCTGCGTCGGTAACTTCATCATCACCGTCAACACGCCGTCGTGGTGACGAAACTCTCCCTCGACCTCAGCTGGATCTAGAGTTCGTGGGACGTCACGGAGCTGAATGTGTGCAGTCGCGGAGGTGCCGTGCGTTCGGTACTTGATCAGTTGGATCGCGAAGACGTTCGACTACATCAACCGCATTACTAAACGTTTCCTCTTTCGGTCTACGAGGGTACGTGGACACACTCTCCCCGCTCGTTGCTATGCCTCTCCTAGATAGATCTTGCATGATCGTAGGAAATTTTTTGAAATACTATGTTCCCCAACAGGGATGCAGGCCAAAAAAACCCAGATGCACATAGTTTGGTTGCTTGCATGCCCCTAGTTGCATGCGACAACCATTTTTGACCCGGTGTTTGGTTGCCCGCATTGCATTAGGCGCACATATGACATGGTGTTTGTTGCAACCTGCATAAGGTGTTGTCACCATTTCTAACTAGTGGTGAGTTTACCACACACAATCTGAACATGTAGCACCAGCTAGTTAAACAAATGACAGTTCATCCTAACTACTATCAAATGACAGTTCAAATTATTAAGAGCCATTGGCTAAATAGGGGATAGTTCATCGGTGTTGCTGCTACCAGATCTTCCTCTCCCTCTTCATCTTCTTCTACTTCTGCTTCTGCTTCTACTGCTGCTTCTGCTACTGCTGTCGCTTCTTCTTCTTCTTCTTCTTCTTCTTCTTCCATCTTCTTCAAATCCCGCACTGACCTCTGTTAAGCCACATTGCCTTTGCCCACTCCAACCTTTTGTTCTTCCAAGTGTCATTGTCAAATTCCTCCACACCATGGCCGGAGCTAACAACATCGTCAGGGGCGACCTCTTCCTCCTCAGGCACGTGTTCATCAAAGCCCCACTGAAGGATCCAGTTATGCGGAATGCAACAAGCAAGAACAAGCTTAACCTGAGTGGAGTATGGGTGGAATGGCTTCTGGTCCAGGATCTCTTAAACCTATTCTTCAGAGATCCAAATGCCCTCTCAACGGTTACTCTAAGGCTGGAGTGTCTGAGATTAAACAGCTCATGTGCAGTCATAGGATAGTTCCTACCAGAGAACTCGTTGAGATGGTACTTGGTTTTCCTGAAGGGTGGAAAAATAACCGGCCGACATGCATAGCCAGCATCTCCAAGGTGGAACTTGCTGTCGGGGATGTTGATCCCATCAGGTCGACTCATGTTGTCACTAAGAATGTTAGCATCATGCGCTGACCCCTCCCAGCCAGCGAGCACATATGTGAACTTCAGATCAAAGTCAACAACAGCAAGCACATTCTGGCTTGTGTAGTGCTTCCTTCCCCTGTATACTGCAGACTGTGACCTAGGAACTCTGGCAGTGACATGAGTACCATCTATTGCACCAATGCAATCCTGAAAATGGCATCACAAGCCTGTGTTAGTGCTCAACTTGAACAATACAAGCATATCAAGCCATGAAAAGTGTATATTGACAATGCTCACCTTGAAGTATGGATACCATCTTGGGCTTCCGCAAATCTTGGGTGGAGTTAGACCAGATGGTCTCCTGATCATCTCTCCTCTAAGCTCCCCAATAGCAAAAAGCACCTGCTTGAAGTACCTAGGGATGGTTTCCATTGATCTCCTGAACGTGTTGTGAATGACTTTGAACCTTTGGTTATGGCCAACAACATGGAGGAACATGGCCACGTGGTCTTCGACACTAGTGTTGATGTTATCTTGTAGTAGCCCCCTGCTCCTGAAGGTCTCGACAAGCCTGGCAAATGGTGCTCTTTTCATTCGAAGCATCCACAGAGCCTCGACATCATTGCAGTTATAGATGTAGTTCAGATTTTGGATCCTCTCCTGTTTCCGGACAAACAATGGACCATAGCGGATCAAAGGTCTCCCAGCACGACGAACAGCTCTCCGGTGCATGAACATGACCCATGCATGAATCTCAGTAATCAGTGTTGTTGCCTGAATTATCAGCCTCATTCGTGCGTCCATAACCTAGTCGACATCGATGGTTCGTTCAGTGGGAAATCGATCCTACACCTAGCCTAACGGCCTAACCACCGAGCTACCAAAGGGGGGAGGGGTGCCGCTTACCGGCATCGGAGATGAGGACGGCGTAGGAGGAGCCATGGCACAGACTAGGTCGACCATACTGGCCAACAACAAGGGGAGCACCAGATCCGCCGCAAATGCCGCCACCTCTTCCGCCGCCGCCTCTAGCGCAGATCTGAAATCGCAGCCGCCGCGCGGTGGTGAGGCAGTAGGGAAGAAAGGGGGTACTGGCTATGGGTGAGCGAGTGAAAGGGGGGTGAGGCTAGTTTTGGCGCCGGGACGGCGCGCCAGATTTCCATCTCCCGCCATCCCCCCTCACCCTCACGTCGCACCCGCACGTGCGACCTCACGCCACACTCAGTCTGGCTCGTGAGAAACTACCGATCCGAGCGTTTTCAGCGAGTCTGGCTCTGGGCTGCTTTGAGAAGCGTGAGATGCATGCCCAACAGTGAATCCAGGCAACCAAACGAGCCTCTTCTTTCCCGCACGGGCCTGGTTGGGCTCGATGCGGGCAACCAAACACGCCCTTGATCTATGGAACAACAGCAATGCAGCGACTGTGGCCAGCAGTGTGATGGCACGATGCACTGCCGTACCAAGTGTGGACCACCGCAGCCTTGGTGTACACAAGGTCATACATCATCAATAGTTGCATTCCGACCACCGCCAACATGTCCGGTCCTTCAAAAAAGCTGCAATCCCCGTTGATTTTCATATAACGTGTTGGCGCCCCAAACAATTGCTTGGGAACGTCCAATAGCGTGTGAGCTATATAACAAGTAGGTCTTTATGGTTTCCGTGTTCCTCCAATGCCAACTCCTGATGCACAATGCACTGGCTGTACAAAGCTCGAGCCTAAGGCACGGTAAAAGCAACAGAGAGCAGCATGAGGTCTGCATCAATCATGGCTCGTACGCTCTCCGTGCTGCTAGGGGAATTGGTGAAGATCCTTCTGTTCCTTTCATTCCAGATATGCCAAGCGAAATATGCCGCAACCTTCGCATTGTCCTTTGAAGAGGCAACAATGATGGACCACCAGGACTGCACCGAGTCGGCTGCACAGAGTCTGGGCGTGAGCAATCCCAGGGCTGGACGGCTGGAGCAGAGACGTGCAGAAATATTTGCGGCAAAGGGGCATTTGGCAGTTAGCTAGATGGATTGCTGATTCAATCGTGAGGTTGTAAAGGGAGCACTTGTCTTCATGGGTCTAGCCTCTAGCTTGTGGCGAATGGGCTACTATTGTATTGCCAAACTTGCTTGCACACTTGAGAGTCCATACTCTTTCCCCGTGCTTGAGATCCCCTGCCACAAACATGAGGATGGCGGTCAGACGGAGCCAGGTCCGGCTAACTAGGATGAAAGATAGTACATACAACACATAGGCAGTTGCAAAGATCTGCAGTCTGAAAGAGGCTGCATGTGCGGCAACCACAGCCGGTTGTCTTCGATGGCATAGGTAGTGATGTTGTCCCGGCCGCCAAGGTACACCAGTAGCAACGTCGCCCAGAGTGCCATGATTTGGTGCTCTGGTGAGTGGTGACCTGTTCATTCCCAGGGCACGTAACGCCATCGTCTCGGGCTCTCGGCCAGTTTCGTTGTGGGATTAAATGAAGGGCATAATTCGGCATTGACATCAATCATGAAAGAATCTCTGCTACCATACTTCCATCTGAACTTTTATTTATATAAAAAGTCCATCTGAATTCTCAAAGGCAGCCCCAGGTTCTACTACAAACTAGTATTCCCTCCGTCCGAAAATACTTGTCGTAGAAATGAGTACAAATGGATGTATCTAGAACTAAAATACATCTAGTTACATCCATTCTTCAGACAAGTATTTCCGGACGGAGGGAGTACATACTCCTCGTTTATGTTTCAAATTGTGTAAAACCTTAATGGAAATCAACAAAGACGCTCGTTGTTTGCAGAAAAGAAAAAACTGTACATACACATGGAGGGTTACACAGTAATTACTACTAGAATATGAGGGAGATATTAGTAATACAAATTTAGAAATACATGCATGCATACGATTGGTATTAGCTTGCTTTAATAGACACGTTGGGCGACGTACATGTGCCTGTTAGTTGACACCATCAGGCGTCAGTATATATATAATAGAATGCGGGGTAATTTCTCGGACAACGAACGA